>NC_072776.1:35997999-36365499 GCF_022539595.1 Amphiprion ocellaris | reverse complement strand
AAACTGAGATAAAACCAGTGGTAAACCAGATTTAAACTGAGATAAAATCAGTGGTAAACCAGATTTAAACTGAGATAAAATCAGTGGCAAACCAGATTTAAATGAAGATGAAACCAGTGGTAAACCAGATTTAAACTGAGATAAAACCAGTGGTAAACCAGATTTAAACTGAGATAAAACCAGTGGTAAACCAGATTTAAACTGAGATAAAACCAGTGGTAAACCAGATTTAAACTGAGATAAAACCAGTGGTAAACCAGATTTATACTGAGATAAAACCAGTGGTAAACCAGATTTAAACTGACACTAGTTTCTGACTAGTATTAGACTAGTTCTAGATTAGTTTATGTCTGGTCTTAGACTAGTTTCTGACCAGTATTAGACTAGTTCTAGATTAGTTTATGTCTGGTCTTAGACTAGTTTCTGACCAGTATTAGACTGGTTTAAGACTAGTATTAGACTAGTGCTAGATTAGTTTCTGACTATTGTTAGACTAGTTTCTGTCTGGCCTTACACTAGTTTCTGACTAGTATTAGACTAGTTCTAGATTAGCTTACGTCTGGTCTTAGACTTGTTTCTGACTAGTATTAGACTAGTTCTAGATTAGCTTATGTCTAGTCAGACTAGTTTCTGACTAGTATTAGACTAGCTCTAGATTAGCTTATGTCTGGTCTTAGACTAGTTTCTGACTAGTATTCGACTAGTTGTGGGCTGGTTTCAGACTAGTTGTGGGCTGGTTTTAGTGTAGTTTCTGACTAGTATTCGACTAGTTGTGGGCTGGTTTCAGACTAGTTGTGGGCTGGTTTCAGACTAGTTGTGGGCTGGTTTAAGACTAGTTGTGGGCCGGTTTTAGACTAGTTGTGGGCCGGTTTCAGACTAGTTGTGGGCTGGTTTCAGACTAGTTGTGGGCTGGTTTTAGACTAGTTGTGGGCTGGTTTTAGACTAGTTGTGGGCTGTTTTTAGACGAGTTGTGGGCTGTTTTTAAACTAGTTTCTAGGTCATTATCTGTCGTTTACCTTTAACAGACTGAGTGGAAATAGATCCTGTCGTTGTGATGAGCTGTTCCCATGTGTGTTTATTCCAACAAACAACCTTATTTTCATTGTCCAGGTCCAAACATTACCAAACTGTGCTGGTTTTAACAGATGTCTCATATTCACCTCACTGCTTTACAACCTCAGGTAAAGTAGAGTTGAGCAACATGTTAGCTTCAGCAGCTAACCAGCGTTGGAACCAACTGGTGAAGGTCACAGTGCTCAACAGTAAATCAGCTAATCACATCTGACACAGCAAACACGCTTTCAAAGAAACACAACTGTGACCAGTTTTGGGAGACTGAAATTGGTAAAATGGTTACTGACACAAGCCACAATCTTTCCCTGAACCTCAATGTTTGTTGGCTAAACCATAAAGGAGTCCTGGACTGTGTTTGCCCTCCATCCACCCCAACCTCCTCCTGCAGATCAGAAATACAAGAGTACATTTACTGAAAACTTGCTGACTCTGGACAGAATCGCACCGGACCTAAACATAACAGGATAATAACAGGAAACCATTTTATACGCAGAGAAACATCATCTGTAGCTCAAACTCTTCATGTGTTTCTCATCAGGTCAGAAATTAAAGCAGATTAATGATAGAATAAACTGTACAACCACACAGGAAATAATAATACAGCTGTGATAATCTGTACCACAGCGCCCCCTGCTGGGTCTGGTTCCATGTAAACAAGCTGCTCATTAACCAACCTAAAATCTGCATCACACAAAAGTAGAAATTATCAGCAGCTTATCAGCTTCAAGAAATTTAAGTTCATAACAGATGCTGTTGGTTTGGAATGAATAAAAGTGGAGAATGTCTAGTTTTGGACTTTAATGCCAACTGGAGTTTCTGGAAGATGTTTCCCCTGAAGCTCCTACCATCACCAGGACCTGGATGACTGAGAACCTCCATAGAAGTATGAGGAGACAACATCAGTTCAGAGTTAAACATTGACGTACAATAAATCATGAAATAAACATTTATTATTTGTGTTTGTCTCTGAGTTCTCTCTGGTTCCACAGAGCAGCAGGAGTTTAGATAGATCAGATGGTTTAGATGGGTAAGGGCGGATAGATAGTAATAATAGTAAACATGCTCAGTGTCTCCTTATGGTGACTGCGAGAACGGACCTCATGAGTGCAGCTAAGGAGGCGGTGTGTGTTCTGTGTAAAGCGATCTGTTGAATACCAGCATCACATCCTGCCTCCAGCAGTTCTACTGTTTCACATCTGTTCTATGAATAGAGTCCTCTGAGCTCCACAGCAGAACAAACATCTAAACATCTGAGCACCTCAGGTCTGTGGCTGAGGGTTCAGGACACGTTATGAGAAGGTTCTAACTGATCTATGAATGCTCTGACTACCTGTGCACCTCTAGCTTCCTGTTTCAGTGTGTGACCTCTGACCTTCACTGGCGAGCACGATGAACTTGGAAGGCTTGATGATCTTCCCGTCCAGCGTCCAGGAGACGCTGGCATCTGCGTTGGTGAGGCGACACTGCAGCCGCAGCCGCTGGCCATCCAGCACCATCACATCGCTCAGCTTCTCCATGAACTCCGGCGCCGGCCCTCCTCCGGCGGCATTCTTCTTCTCGTTAATCACTCCATCCACGCAGTTGTTGTTCACCTTCTCCCCGTTCTTCTCCGGGCCGCCGGGCTTCTTCTTGTTGGTGAGGACGGAGCGGAAGTCGGCGGCGTTCTTCCCGGGCGTCTCGGCCGGCTTGTTGCCGTTGCTGCTGGCGGCGCCCTTCTTCCCCAACACGCTGCGGAAGTCGACCTGCTGCGAGGAGCTGGTCTTCTCCTCCGCCTTGGGCTTCACCCCCTTCAGGTTGGCCTTAAAATCCATGAGCTGCTGCTCCTCTGCCTGCTGGAGGTTCTGACAAGCTCGGCGTCCCAGCAGCGAGCGAAAGTCCAGCTGCTGCGCCTCCCTCTGTCGCAGCTCCTCCTCGCCTCGTTCCCTGGTTTCCACGCAGCGTCTGAGGAGGCCTCGGGGAGCAGCAGAGTCCTGGTCCTCCTCCTTCTTCTCACAGGGATCCTGGTGGGCCTCCTGCTGACCTACAGATCTGCTGATGGCTGAGTGCTCCTCTCCTCCTCCTGCAGGGCTGGCTGTCACACAGAGAATGAACAGAGCTGGTTAAACCCTGAGGAGTCAGGCCCCGCCCCCACAGCCGGGGGAGGACCTCCACTCTAATTGTTCACGTTACATCAGAAGTGACTCAGCTGTCCTTATATGGGCATGAACAGACCGAACACACACACACTGATGTAAAAAAAGTGAAACCAGAGATCAGGACACACTCTTCATCCTCATCTTCCTCCCATCTCTCCCACTGTTCCAAGTCCTCTGTCTGCTGGTTTATTCTGACAGTTTGATCACACTGAATCTAATTGGTCAGTTTGATACAGACAGATTAATGCTCGTGTCTAACTGGGATAACTTAAGATTTTTAAGACAACATTTAATTCTTGCTGGACAATTAGATTATATTTTAAAAAATGCTTTTTAAAATAATCACCATTTTCAATACATCCACCGTTTGTTCTACTTATTTTGGAGTTATTTGATTTGTTTTTCTTAGTTTAGAAGTTTTTTTTCCTTAAATGTATAAATTTAGTGCTAAGTGATGATCCAGATGGAGATAACTGCCAATAATCAATCAATAATCAATCAGTAATCAATCAGCAATCAGTAATGTTTGTCATCTTAAAGAGTTGTGTTGTAACCACAGAGCTCAGACTGTTTTTATTTACTACTAATGTGTGAATAATCAATGATCAGAATAAACAGTTGGAGCTCTGGTTCACAAAGGTGACATCAGGCCCTGCCCCCTGCTGCAGGTGTGTCATGTGACTCACCTGTGTGCTGCAGAGACAGCCAGACGAGCCATAGCGCTGCATCCTCCAACACTGTTCCTGCAGAAACAACAGAATGTGTTAATCCCGTTAGACCCGAAACCCAACCAGCAGCTGTTCTTTAAACTGCTGCTGTCGCTTCAAAGAAAAAACAGAGAAATTCTCTCCGTCTTTCCATGAGATGCTTCTGACTCTGAAGGAAACCCAGAGATTTTTAAAGACACCTCTGTTTCTGCAGCTCTGAAGCTTTGGAACAACTGTACTCCTCCATTAACTCTGAGGAAACATCTCTGTGTTCTCTGGCTCTAGGTTCCTCTCATATTTAGAATGCAATGCTGTCAGTTGTCATCCTGTGCTTTTTCTTGCTTTGCTGCACATATTGTCCTGACTGTGTGTCTCAGGCTGTTCTAAAGGAGCTGTAGGTTTCAGATGTGGTCAGGAGCTCCATGACCTTGCTGAGCAGCAACTCCTGGATGAAGCAGTGATGGAGATAAACAGGCTGCCTCTGATAGATGATGGATTGTGATGGGGGAGGCAACGTTAATCCTCGCTGTAGATCACTGAGGATTATTTTTGAATGCTGCTGTCTCTTCTATTTATAGGGGCGTATATACAGTATATGGACGGCAGCGTGAAGTAGGTCAGCGGTAATCACCTCAGGCTGATCAGGTATTCTCCAGCGTGATGGTGCTTCACTCGTCTGATGGAGAACAAACACAACACATTGAGTCAGGGCTTCTCTCTATGGTCTGAGTTCTGATTCTGATCTGAACAGAATCTGGACCTGATCAGCAGAGAGACCACGTCCTCTTTCTGCAGCAGCTCAAAGTCTCCTCCGGAGGTCAGGGGTCGGATCTGGTCCGTTCTGGTCCAGGTGTACTGAGGAAACGGGTCTCCGGCGATGGCGCAGGACAGGAGGACGTGTTGGCCCACGACAGCGATCACAGCTTTGGGTTTGGTGATGAACCAGGGCTGGATGCCATCCTGAGGCTCTGCAGCAGAACCAGGAGCAAGAACAATCAGAGCTCCCAGTACCACCACAGCTCAGAGCCGGGTCAGAACCAGAAACAAGAACATTCAGAGCTCCCAGTACCACCACAGCTCAGAGCCGGGTCAGAACCGGGAGTAAGAACAGAGAAGCAATCCAAACTAAGGGATCCAAAAAACTACAAAAAGACATGGAGACCAGACAGACTGGCAGAAGGGGAACAAAGAGGACAAAACAGGATTCAAAAAACCCAAAAACCCAAAGCAGACGTAGCAGGAGCATCAGGCAGGTGAACATGAAGGAAACAAACAGGAAACTGACTGGAGAGACTCATAGGGCCATCCAAAGAGGAGGGAAAACAGTCCAAAGAGGAGGGAAAACATTTCAAAGAGGACAGAAAACAGTCCAAAGAGGAGGGAAAACAGACTAAAGAGGAGAGAAAACACACCAAAGAGGAGGGGAAACAGACCAAAGAGGAGGGAAGACAGTCCAAAGAGGACAGAAAACAGACCAAAGAGGAGGGAAAAAAGTCCAAAGAGGATAGAAAACAGATCAAAGAGGGGGGAAAACGGACCATAGGAGGAGGGAAAACAGTCCAGAGAGGATGGAAAACAGTCCAAAGAGGAGGGAAAATAGACCAAAGAGGAGAGAAAACAGACCAAAGGAGGAGGGAAAACAAACCAAAGAGGATGGAAAACAGTCCAAAGAGGATGGAAAACAGACCAAAGAAGAGGGAAAACAGTCCAAACGTGGACAGAAAACAGACCAAAGAGGAGGGAAAACAAAGAGAAGGGAAACCAGACCAAAGGAGGAAGGAACACAAGCAGCACACTAGGGTGGAAACACCAAAATACTCAGGTCTGAAAATACATGAAATTCTCAAATTCAGTCAAAATACTTGACACAACTTAGTTGTGGTCCCAAATAGCAAATAAGTGAGGATGCAGCGCCACCTAGAGCAGCTGTCTGAGACCAGACTGACCCAGTACAGTCAGCTGGTTTCAGTAAATGGTGCTGAAGGAGACGTGAGGACTGCTGCTGGTGGAAGGAGGAGGGTTAGCTTATCTTCATACTTTATTTTCCTCCTAAATCTGTTGTTCTGTATGCTAGTACCCTCCACGGTGAGCCGGGACTCGGTCCGGTCCTCCCCGTAGTGGTTCCATGCCCGGCAGCTGTAGGTACCAGTGTCCTCGGGGAAAACCTCCTGGATCAGCAGAGTGCAGCGGTTCTCCTCCCTCAGCAGATGGAAGTCTTCCGACTCCTTCACCTCCTGCCCATCATGAAGCCACAACACATCTGGAGGAGGGTGACCTGAAGACCAGAGGGTCATCAATACGTCTGATCAGAACAGCTTCATCAATACGTCTGATCAGAACAGCTTCATCAATACATCTGATCAGAAGAGCTTCATCAATATATCTGATCAGAACAGTTTCATCAATACGTCTGATCAGAATAGGGTCATCAATACGTCTGATCAGAAAAAAGGGTTATTGATACATCTGATCAGAACAGCTTCATCAATACATCTGATCAGAAAAGCTAGTATCTGAGTAGTACCTGACAAGTATCTGACTAGTAACTGACTAGGAGCTGACTAGTATCTGGCTAGTATCCAACTAGTAAATGACTAGTTATATATGTGTAATTATATTATATTATTTTATATTATATTATATTATATTATATTATATTATATTATATTATATTATATTATATTATATTATATTATATTATATTATATTATATTATATTATATTATATTATATTATATTACATTAGGCCCCAGAGCCAGAGCTCTGTTCAACCTTGTATTCCTTTAGCTCTGAGCAGTGACGACTTCATGAGCTTCTGTACAAATAAAATTATTACAATTAGAGAAAAAATTAATCTGGCCCTTCCTACAAATGTCACAGATGTATCATCAAGTACAGATGCTTTAGAATTGGCTGTAAGACCAGATGGATATTTAGAATTTTTCACTCCCATACATCTCTCTGAACTCATTTCAATAGTTTCTACATCCAAACCATCGACATGTCTTTTAGATCCTATCCCAACTAGACTGTTCAAGGAGGCTTTACCTTTAATTAATTCCTTAATGTTAGATCTGATTAATCTCTCTCTAGTAACAGGTTATGTACCACAGGCTTTTAAGGTTGCTGTAATCAAACCTTTACTTAAAAAGCCCACTCTAGATCCAGATGTTTTAGCCAACTATAGACCAATTTCTAACCTCCCATTTCTCTCTAAAATTCTGGAAAGAACAGTTGCTAATCAATTATGTGAACATTTACAAAGGAATAGCTTGTTTGAAGAGTTTCAGTCAGGCTTCAGAGTGCATCATAGCACAGAAACAGCTCTGGTGAAAGTTACTAATGACCTTCTCATAGCGTCAGATAATGGACTGGTCTCTATACTTATTTTATTGGACCTTAGTTCAGCATTCGATACAATCGACCACAAACTTTTATTACAACGACTAGAACATTGTATTGGCATTAAAGGGACAGCACTGGACTGGTTTAAATCCTACTTATCAGACAGGTTCCAGTTTGTGCATGTCAAAAATGACTCTTCTGAGCATACTAGGGTTAATCATGGAGTTCCTCAGGGTTCTGTCTTAGGTGTAGCTGTTGCACAGGATTCTGTTTCTTAGTAAAGATTTTGTGTTTTTGCAGAGAAAACCTTTGTTTTGAATGTATGTGAATTCTCTGGAATATTATTGGCGCCTAGTGGTCAAAATGTGTATTGCGCTTAGTGAACAGCATGCGGTGTTCACATGATCACCTAGAAAAAACTGTGAGTTGGAAGGAGCTACTGATATAGCAAGACACGGCAAAGAGGATGCTTCGTAAGTGGAAATAATAAGAGGACATTTAAAGACCTTAACAACTCCTGAATTTCTGGTCAGAAGGTGCACACGGTATGTGACTGTAATTTTATTTTGTATTGACATTTTGTTTAGGTTTGTGTTTTTATTTTGTGCTGATAAAATACTTTTGTTTGTATCATTATTTTCTATTAGTTTTTCACGGTGTTTGCTGGTGAAGAGAAGATTTGCTGTGGCAAAGAAAAGAATAAATACTGGACAAACATCAGTTGGAGCGTGGCTTATCTGTACCAGAAGAAAAACTTTGGGAGCAGTTACAGTGAAAAACGTTGCCATTCGTCCCAGTGAAAAACGTGGCCATTCGTCCCAGTGAGCAGCAAGCTGATCTGCATGACCATGTTTCAAGGACTTCATTACAGCAGCCCATACTGAAGACCTGCCTGCATATTCCTGCTTTTGCTTCACATCTGAGCTACAATTGCCTAATCAAGTTCAACTGAAGAGGAGCCAAGCAAAGTTAAAGGACAGTGCAGTTGTGCAATAAGATACAACACCTTTGGGATATCAGGTCAGACTGTAGCTTTTAAGTGTGTAAAGATTAAGGTAAAATTGTGTTCTGCAAGTGTTGTAATTTTAATAGAAGTGTGTAACGTGTTTGGTAATTGATATTGCGTTCTGGTTGTTTTGTTAAGTTTCCTTTTATTTTAGTATTGCAGAGGTGTTAGAGTTAGAGTTTAAGTCTGTTTTGAAAATGGAGCAGAGCACATCAGAAACTCGTGTCTTAGAGCAGGTACTTAAAGCGCTAGCAGATGAGAAGGCACAGCTAGAGGAGAAATTAGGAACTGAACTTGGAGACTCAGAAAGACAGGATATTGAGGCTCGCATAGGCGAAATTTGCGCAGACCTTGAAATACACAAGATAGGGCTGCCACAGCCACCATCTCAAGTTGAAACAGAGGTGAGGCGATCAGAAAGGGAAAAACATCCTACCGAAAAAATGCTTGAGTTCAAAAGTAGTGAAATAACTAGAAAAGAAAAAAAGTTTATGTCAATATATTTAAACTTCAAGATAGAGGTTCAGCTGATTAGATCTAAACTTAAGGTAGAATGCTCTAAAGCCGAGTTAGGTGAAATGATCAGGTCAGTTGAAAAATGTGAGTCAGAACTAAAGCAAGAATATGAGAGTTTACGGACACTGACCACGCCATCTCAAGATATAAGAAGGAAAATGGATAGCTGCACTTCAGTTACCACTGAAGTTACCGTACTTCTAAAAAGGCGGTATGCAGATGTTGACACCAAGGAGTTTGATACAGTGGCTGTGAAAGAATCACTCCTGCAGTTACTCCAAAGAGAAGATGCAAGGTCAATTTATGGATCAACTGTGTCTAGAGCTGGACAAAGTAGTCAGCAAAGCCATAGCCTGCAAGGAAGTCATGTATCTGTAAAGAAGGCAGATGCAGCTGCCCGGTTGGCATCAAAATGGGCTGAAATAAACAGGGAAATAGAAATCTCTGTCCAGAGGAAGGAGGTGCTAGCTCAGCAAGAGAGGCTAAAAATGCTGGAAAATCAAAGGGACCTCGAAGCCATCGAGGCTGAATACAATGTGTATGCTGAAGAGGAATCAAAAGTGAATGCTGAAAGAAGAGATACTGAAGTAAAAGGCATTCTGCCTCTAAGTCAGTGTTCAGCTCAGCATCACAACACATTTGCCCCTTCGCACTCTGACACTAAATGCAAACAGATCCCTCAAAGTGTCCCATTTCCTAACTACTCTGATAGGAAATTAGAGCCAAAGGAAAGCGAAGTCTCATTAGTTCAAGCATTGAAGGAATCCTTGGCAGTGACTAGACTTCCAGCACCAGAACCGTTCATGTTCACAGGAGATCCACTTAAATTCACTGAGTGGAGCACCAGCTTTAAGGCTCTAATAGAGACAAGTTGTACAAATCCAGCACATAAGCTGTTCTATTTGAAGAAATACATAGGTGGAGAAGCACTTTGTGTGTTAGAAGGAACGTTTTACCGAAGTGATGAGGAAGCATACACACAGGCTTGGGATGCCTTAAACAAACGCTATGGCCACCCTTTCGTAGTTCAAAGAGCATTCCGGGGAAAACTGAGCAGCTGGCAAAAGATTGGACCTAAAGAATCTATCAAATTAAGGGAGTTTAGTGATTTTCTCATCTCTTGTAAGAATGCAATGCCCCATGTGCAAGGTCTCAGGGTTTTAGATGATTGTGAGGAAAACCAAAAATTATTACTGAAACTTCCTGACTGGGTAACACTCCGCTGGAACCGGTATGTCACTAAGACACTGGATGAGGGGATGCCATATCCAAGTTTCAAGGAATTTGCAGACTTTGTGGCTGAAGAGGCACGCGTAGCATGCAATCCAGTTTCCTCCCTGTATGCATTAAAGCACACGTGCGAAAAACCTGGGAAAGAACAGAAACGTGTCAAAGCCAGCGTTATGGCTACATCTACGAGGATGACCAAAAATCCAAAGGCCACTTCAAAGGCCACTGGTACATCACAGGGTGACAAAGGCTCCAAACCTAGCTCTTCGGCAACTGTGAAAAAAAAGCCAATTGAATGTATTTGCTGCCAACAACATCATTTCATCTATAAATGTGAAAAATTTGCAGCAATGCCTCTAGAAAGAAAGAAAAAATTCATCATTGACAACAATATGTGCTTTGGTTGCCTCAGAGTCGGCCATATCTCCAAAAACTGTCGGCAGAGAGTCACTTGCAATATTTGCAGGAGAAGCCACCCCACTCCACTTCACGAAGAACGTCTTCAAGATGAAAAACCTGAAACACCACCACAAGAGGAAAAGGCTTCCACTGTCTCATGCAGTGTGAGAGTGGGCAGCAGTGATTGTACTTCAATGATTGTTCCAGTGTGGCTCTCTTGTGCAGCAGAGAATAGTCCAGAAACATTGGTATATGCACTACTGGACACTCAGAGCAGTAATACATTTATCAGCCAAGACATTTGTGAAAGAATTCAAGCAGTCACAAAACCTGTTAAGTTAAAGTTGACAACAATGACTGACAGAAGTTTGATTGAAGATTGCCAAAAGGTGGATGGACTGAGAGTAAGAGGGTACTATTCACAAGAGTACATTGACTTGCCATCCACGTACACACGAAAATACATCCCACTTGAGCAGAATAGTATTCCAACCAGTGAGACAGCGAGAGGGTGGACTCACCTTCTCAGCATCGCAGAAGAAATGACAGATCTGTTGGACTGTCCTGCAGGACTCCTGATTGGCTATGACTGTGCAAGAGCTCTGAAGCCAAGGAAAGTTATATCGGGACAAGATTATGATCCATATGCAGTGAAGACTGACTTAGGCTGGAGTATTGTGGGATCCATTAAGCCATGGAACAGTTTAATGGGTGTGACAGGTGTCTGCCATCGCATCTCTGTAAAAGAGCTTCCATCCATCACACCTGGTTCTGTGATCAAAGCATTGGAAACAGACTTTCTGGACACAAATCCTAGAAAAGGAAATATTTCTCAAGAGGACATCCAGTTTATTCAGTTCCTGAATGAAAAGATTCACCATAATAAGGAAGGACATCTGGAAATGCCTCTACCCTTCAGAGATCGTCCTCAGCTTCCCATGAACAAGCAGCTCGCTATAGTTCGACTGAAGCATTTGAAAAGGAAACTGGAGAAAATTCCCAAGTACAAAGAGGATTATGTCAAATTTATGGATGGTGTCTTTGAAGATGGTGATGTGGAAGAAGCAGATGGCACACCAAAAGATGGCAACATATGGTACATTCCACACCATGGGGTGTACCATCCTAGGAAGCCAGAGAAAATTAGAGTTGTCTTCGATTGCTCTGCCAGATTTGAAGGTACTTCTCTAAATGACCACCTACTCACAGGACCTGATTTAATCAATGCCCTGGCTGGGGTATTGTGCAGATTTCGCGAGCACCAAATCGCAATCATGTGTGACGTGGAGAAGATGTTCCACCGCTTCCATGTCAGCCAAGAAGATCGGGATTTCCTCAGGTTCTTGTGGTGGAAAAATGGGAACACAGACACTGAACCCAAGGAATATCGCATGCGAGTGCATGTTTTTGGAGCAGCATCATCTCCAGGATGTGCTAACTATGGCATGAAACATCTTGCTACTGAATACGAAAAGGACTACCCTTTGGCAGCCAGCTTCATTCGCAAAAATTTCTATGTGGATGACGGGCTCATCAGCGTTGAGTCAGTTGAAAAGGCAAAACAGCTGATTAATGAAGCACGAGAAATGTGTGCCAAAGGAAAACTGCGCTTGCACAAATTTGTGTGCAGCAACAAAGAGGTCCTGGATGCGATTCCAGAGTCCGAACGCGCCAGCGACAGGAAAGATGTAAATCTCAACTACAGTGAGGTTCCCATGCAGAGTGTCTTAGGAATTAAGTGGAACGTCAAGGCTGATGTGTTTTCATTCAGTGTCTCTTTCAAAGAAAAGACAGCCACACGGCGAGGAATCCTAGCGACAGTCGCAAGTGTGTACGACCCATTAGGATTTTTGTCTCCCTACATCCTGACTGGAAAACAAGTGCTGCAAGCAATGTGCAGACGAGGTGTTGGATGGGACGAGTCTGTTCCCCCTGAACTGAAGCCCAAGTGGGAAGCATGGCTACTTGACTTGGAGAATCTTCAAAACATTAAAATATCAAGATGTCTCACACCAGAGAACCTAGGCACAATACAGAAAATTGAGTTGCATCATTTTTCAGATGCTAGCAGCAGCGGTTATGGACAATGTTCATATATCAGGATTGTTGCTGATGAACAAGTACATTGTGCACTGGTCATGGGTAAGGCCCGAGTGGCACCCACTAACATTGTCACCATCCCACGCCTTGAGCTCACTGCAGCTGCAGTTTCTGCTGCAGTCAGTAGCTTCCTCAGAGCAGAGCTTGAACTTAATATAGATGAGGAGTTTTTCTGGACAGATTCAAAGGTGGTGCTTGGGTACATCAAGAATGAAGCTCGCCGCTTTCATGTTTTTGTCGCTAATCGTGTCCAGAAAATAAGAGATGCTACAGATCCAAGAAAATGGTTCTACATTGAAAATGATCAAAATCCAGCAGATCATGCGTCTAGGGGTCTCAAGGTGGCAGACCTGATTAACTCCAACTGGCTCACTGGACCAAAGTTTTTATGGGACAGGGAAATTGTCACAAACCAACATTCCCCAGAGCTTCTCGTAGGTGACCCAGAGGTAAAGGTCCTGAAGACAGATACTCTTGAAAAGGACAGCTTTCTTGACAGGCTCTCAAGATTCTCTGACTGGAATACAGCCCTCAATGTTGTTGCACGAATTAAAAGATGGGCAAAGAGAGACCAGTCAGGGCCCATTAGTGTGGAAGAAAGAAAAATGGCTGCTCTGGCACTTATCCAGGCAGCACAAAGAGAAGCTTTTGAAGAGGAGCTGAAGTGGTTCAGTCAGAAATCAGCTGAGCTACCAAAAACTCATAAGATGTACCAACTTGATCCCATCCTTGTGAATGACCTGCTTCGGGTCGGAGGGCGGTTGAGAAAGTCCTCTGCATCATTTGTGCTGAAACATCCAGTAATCCTTCCTAAGGAAGGCATTGTCACACAATTGATACTTGATCACTGTCACAAGAAAACTCAACACCAAGGCCGAGGCCAAACATTGAATGAACTCAGGGCCAACGGATATTGGATAATAAGTGCCAGTAAGGTAGTGGCCAAGCATATCAAATGTTGTGTCATTTGCAGAAAGGTGCGGGGACCAACTGAAGAACAGCGTATGGCAGACTTGCCAGTTGACCGAGTAGATCCTTCACCCCCTTTCTCATACACTGGACTTGACTGTTTTGGACCTTTTTTCACTAAACAAGGTCGGAAAGAATGTAAAAGATATGGCCTGTTGTTTACGTGTTTAAGCTCCAGAGCCATTCATATTGAGATGCTGGAAGATCTCACCACTGATGCATTTATAAATGCTTTGAGATGCTTCATAGCAATCAGAGGAGCAGTGAGACAGATTCGATCCGACCAAGGTACAAATTTTGTCGGGGCAAGGAATGAGATGGAGAAATGTCTGCTGGAGCTAGACAAAGAGAGAATTACTACCTATCTGGCTAAAAACCAATGTGACTTCCTAATGAACGTTCCTGAAGCAAGCCACAGGGGCGGCGTTTGGGAACGCCAAATTCGGACGGTGCGGAGCGTAATGAGCTCTGTCTTGGCACAAGCCATAGGAAGACTAGATGACACTTCACTGAGAACATTCTTCTATGAGGCCATGTCGATTGTAAACAGTCGCCCACTCACCACAAATACAATCAATGACCCCAAAAGTGTTGAGCCTTTGACACCTAATCATTTACTCACTATGAAGACGTCTCTGCCCCTTCCACCTCCTGGCAATTTTGTCAGAGAAGATTTGTATGCCAGAAAGAGGTGGCGGAGAGTGCAATACCTTTCAGAACAATTCTGGAGCAGGTGGCGCAAAGAATACCTGGTCAACATAAGCTTAAGACAACAGTGGCATGGATCCAAAAGAAATGTGCAAGTGGGGGATGTAGTGATTGTTAAGGAGGACAATACGCCCAGGAATGAGTGGAAATTGGCCAGAGTGGTTGAAGCAAGTAAAGACGATGATGGTCTTGTGCGAAAGGTTAAGGTCCAAATCGGACAAAGAGATTTAGCGAAGAATGGAGAACGCTTGAAGCAACCATCCTTTCTTGAGCGACCAGTTCAAAAATTAGTGGTATTAGTTGAGAATGAGTCCTAGATCACTAGTGAAAGGGTAAAGGTACCAAAATCAGATATCTTAAACACAGAACAGTGTTGTTTTGTTTGTTCGAAGAGTGAATTATGTTAATATTAGTAAAGCAACATATAACTTTTGACGGTTTATTGTCGGTTCATGAAAATTACAAGATTTGATTTGTTTGTTTGGCTTTTGAGTGAAAATACAACTTTGTAATTTTGGTGGCAGTGTAGCTGTTGCACAGGATTCTGTTTCTTAGTAAAGATTTTGTGTTTTTGCAGAGAAAACCTTTGTTTTGAATGTATGTGAATTCTCTGGAATATTATTGGCGCCTAGTGGTCAAAATGTGTATTGCGCTTAGTGAACAGCATGCGGTGTTCACATGATCACCTAGAAAAAACTGTGAGTTGGAAGGAGCTACTGATATAGCAAGACACGGCAAAGAGGATGCTTCGTAAGTGGAAATAATAAGAGGACATTTAAAGACCTTAACAACTCCTGAATTTCTGGTCAGAAGGTGCACACGGTATGTGACTGTAATTTTATTTTGTATTGACATTTTGTTTAGGTTTGTGTTTTTATTTTGTGCTGATAAAATACTTTTGTTTGTATCATTATTTTCTATTAGTTTTTCACGGTGTTTGCTGGTGAAGAGAAGATTTGCTGTGGCAAAGAAAAGAATAAATACTGGACAAACATCAGTTGGAGCGTGGCTTATCTGTACCAGAAGAAAAACTTTGGGAGCAGTTACACAAACCATCGACATGTCTTTTAGATCCTATCCCAACTAGACTGTTCAAGGAGGCTTTACCTTTAATTAATTCCTTAATGTTAGATCTGATTAATCTCTCTCTAGTAACAGGTTATGTACCACAGGCTTTTAAGGTTGCTGTAATCAAACCTTTACTTAAAAAGCCCACTCTAGATCCAGATGTTTTAGCCAACTATAGACCAATTTCTAACCTCCCATTTCTCTCTAAAATTCTGGAAAGAACAGTTGCTAATCAATTATGTGAACATTTACAAAGGAATAGCTTGTTTGAAGAGTTTCAGTCAGGCTTCAGAGTGCATCATAGCACAGAAACAGCTCTGGTGAAAGTTACTAATGACCTTCTCATAGCGTCAGATAATGGACTGGTCTCTATACTTATTTTATTGGACCTTAGTTCAGCATTCGATACAATCGACCACAAACTTTTATTACAACGACTAGAACATTGTATTGGCATTAAAGGGACAGCACTGGACTGGTTTAAATCCTACTTATCAGACAGGTTCCAGTTTGTGCATGTCAAAAATGACTCTTCTGAGCATACTAGGGTTAATCATGGAGTTCCTCAGGGTTCTGTCTTAGGACCAATACTGTTCACATTATACATGCTTCCCTTAGGCAATATTATTCGGAAGCACTGTATTAATTTTCATTGTTATGCTGACGACCCTCAATTGTATTTATCTATGAAGCCAGATGAAACTAATCAGCTAGCTAGACTGCAAGATTGTCTTAAGGACATAAAGACCTGGGTGAACTGTAATTTCCTACTACTAAATTCAGACCAGACTGAAGTCATTGTATTTGGCCCCAAACATCTTAGAAAACTGCTTTCAAAGCATATAGTTCCTCTGGATGGCATTACATTGGCCTCCAGTGCTACTGTGAGGAACCTTGGTGTTATCTTTGACCAGGACATGTCCTTTAACTAACACATAAAACAAATCTGTAGGACTTCCTTTTTCCACCTGAGAAATGTTGTAAAAATCAGGAACATCCTGTCTCAGAGTGATGCAGAAAAACTAGTCCATGCATTTGTTACTTCTAGGCTTGACTACTGTAATTCCTTATTATCAGGTTGTCCCAATAGCTCTCTGAAATATCTACAGCTGATCCAAAATGCTGCAGCCAGAGTACTGACGGGAGTTAGCAAGAGAGATCATATTTCTCCTATGCTGGTTTCTCTTCATTGGCTTCCTGTTAAATCTAGAATAGAATTCAAAATCCTTCTTCTGACATATAAAGCTCTTAACAACCAATCTCCATCATATCTTAAAGACCTGATAGAACCATATTATCCTAGCAGAACTCTTGGCTCTCAGACTGCAGGCTTACTTGTTGTTCCTAGAATCTCTAAAAGTAGAATGTGAGGCAGAGCCTTCAGTTATCAGCTTCTCTCCTGTGGAACCAGCTCCCACTTTGGGTTCTGGAGGGGGACACCCTCTCTATTTTTAAGACCAGGCTTAAAACCTTCCTTTTTGACAAATCTTATAGTTAGGACTGACTGGGGGACCCTGAGGGGGTCAGCTGGAGTCTTCCTCTTGGACGTCCCTTAGTTCTGCCCCTACTTCTGCTGCTACAGGCCTAGGCTGCTGGAGGACCTCTCTGGATGCACTGAGCCCTTCTCGATCTACCATTATATTTAATATATATATACCATTATTGCATTACACTCACTCTGTTTCTCCCTGTGTCCTTTCTCCGAGTGTCCCTGATCCCAGAGCTGGATGCTTCAGATCTGTGGTGGTTCTCCCACCAACTGGCCTAATCTCCATCTGTGGGATGCTGCTGCTGCTGCTGACCTTCCTCCAGCCCACTGCTTCCAGCTGCCCATTTCCATCAATCTACTCTGCATCACCCTCACTATACTTGATTTGCTCATCTACATATTTTTGAATTCATCACCAGCGATATATCAAAATCAAAGTCAAAGTCAGCTTTATTGTCAATTCTTCAATATGTACATGACATACCAAGAATCGAAATTTCATTACTCTCTCTTCCTGCAACAGTAGACATTAAATAAACACTTAGAAAATAAGATATTAAAGGGCAAAAAAGAACAAAGGAATCAAAATTAGAGCCAAGCAACAACTAAGAACTAAGAAAAGCTAAACTGAGTGAAATGTAAACATGACCATGAGATAAATGTAGTAGATATATGTAGTATATTTAATACCAGAGCTGTACACCATAGCAGTAAACTATAATCAGTTTCCATGTTAGTTGTACTTTGCATGTATCATCTGTCTTATCATGCATATATCAAATTGTGGGTTATGGTCATTATATTATATTATATTATACTATATTATATTATATTATATTATATTATATTATATTATATTATATTATATTATATTATATTATATTATATTATATTATATTATATTATATTATGTATTTTAATTTGGCTGTCAGTAATTTTAGAACCCACAGTATGGATGAGTTCTTTAAAAGAACTGAGAACTTCCAGCAAGCATCACGTTTCACATAAACCTCCAGAAAAAACAGGGAGATCCTTTAAACTGCTGAGTGACAGCCGAGAGCAGCACGTCTGATCCCCACAGCTTATATGGAGAAAACCCATTGTGGAAAATCATTATGTAACACACACACACACACACACACACACACACACACACACACACACACACACACGCACGCACACACACACTAAACACACACGTACACACATGTACACACACACACACACACACATTAAACACACACTCTCTCTCTGCTGGGTCCATGATATGGAGATTTCCACTATAGTTCTTTTTTTTTAATGAACTCATGAGTAAAAACCCAGTAAGGACTGTTAGATCAGTGGAACCACAACACACACACAAACACACAGACACACACACACATACACACACACACACATATTCTAAAAGGAAACGAAGAGGCAGGACTCGTCCAGAGTAAATCTGTCCTCATCTCATCTCCACCATCTCCCCTGAGATCAGACAGGAAATACCACAGCTAACACACAGACACACACAGACACACACACACACACTCGTACCGCTCAGCTCCACCGTCATGGCGACTCTGCTGCCGTCCATCACCTTCAGGTCTGTGAGGCAGCTGATGAAACGAGGAGCTTCACACAAAGTTCTGACCTCCAACCGCCTGACCTGCTGTCGGCCTGCAGCACAGAAACAGAAGAGTTTAAATACAGCAGAAACACACGAAGAAGAGTTAAATACAGCAGAAACACACGAAGAACACTGCCGTCAACCAACTGCTTTAAAGCTCCATATTGTGTCTGTTTTCAGCAGATTTTCAGAACGTTTCTTTCAGTGTTTCAGTCAGAGATGGCTGATTCCTCCAGACTCTATACTCCTGGTTTTATACTAAACTGTTTCAGTGTTTCAGTTAACATTAAAATACATAAAACTATTTGAACAAGCTCATCTGAAAATGCAGTCAGCAGTTACATCAGGGAGTGTAGATATTAGCTTAATGCTATCGATTAGTTTACTCATGTTAGACACTGGGCTGGCACCGGGCCCAATTAACTGAAGCTACCGATATGTTATGTAGCGTTAGCTGGACATCAATATTTTGTGAACGTCTATTTAATTTGTAAAATCTATTATGAGTTATTTTAAGGGAATAACTTTTCTCCAGTAAGTCGCTGCCCTATTTTCCAAGACGATACTCCTCTGACTCTCTGACCTGGTCACTTTCAAGGCCACGCTCTCGCGAGGAATTAATGTTGTATTAACTCGACGTATCCAAGAGTAGATACTGAGCAAGATAGTTATCTGTAGTTTACCTTAGTACTCAAGAGTACCTGACACAGTGCAGGATTCTGCTGTGAAGGTGGAGGCATGCAACGGTGGTGTATTTGGAACAATTAAAACAAAGAAAAGAAAAAAAACTTGAAGGAGCAGCGGCTAGGTTTTAGGAATGGCGGCCTGCTGCTCCTAAAGGAATGTAGAGGAAACACTGGCTCTGGACGTTGTTGGACTGTCTCAGCTGACACATCTCGTTGGACCAGCTCTTTACTCTTGCAGAGCTGCTGAGGGGAGCATGGGAGTTCGACCTGCCAGTCTACATGTGTTTTGCGGTTCTGAAGAAGGCCTACAACCGTGTCCCCCATGAGGCTCTGTGGGGGGTACTGAAGGAGTATGGGGTACCGGGCTCGTTGATACGAGTCATTCGGTACCTGTACAACCATAGTGAGAGCTGTGTCCACATACTCGGCACAAAGTCAGACACGTTTCCAGTGTGTGTTGGACTCCTCCAGGGCTGCCCCTTGTCTCCAATCCTGTTTGTGGTCTTCATGGACAGGATCTCAAGGTGCAGCCGGAGTGAGGACGGTGTCTGGTTTGGGGACCTCAGCATCACATCTCTGCTTTTTGCAGATGATGTGGTTCTGTTGGCTTCCACAGACCTTCAGCAGCACTGAAGCAGTTAGCAGCCGAGTGTGAAGCAGCGGGGATGTGGATCAGCACCTCCAAGTCTGAGGCGATGGTTCTCTGCCGGAAACCGGTGGATTTCTCCCTCTGGGTTGGGGGGGAGTTGCTTCCCCAAGCGAAGGAGCTCAAGTATCTCAGGATCTTGTTCACGAGTGATGGGAAAATGAAGCGAGAGATGGACAGGAGGATTGGTGGCGTCAGCAGTAATGAAGGCGTTGTATCGAACCATCATGGTGAAGAGGGAGCTGAGCCTCAAGGAGAAGCTCTCAGTTTACCATCCATCTACGTTCCAACCCTCACCTATGGTCATGAGCTCTGGGTAGTGACCCAAAGAATGAGATCATGGATCCAAACGGTTGAAATGAGCTTCCTCTGTAGGGTGTCTGGACTCAGCCTTAGAGATAGGTGGAGAAGCTCAGACATCTGGAGGGAGCTCAGAGTAGAGCTGCTGATCCTTCACCTCTAAAGGAACCAGTTGAGGAGGTTTGGACATCTGATTCTGATCCTCCAGGGAGACTATCTTTGGAGGTTTTCTGAACACATCCGCCTGGGAGGAGACCCCGGGGTAGACCCAGAACCTTCTGGAGGGATTCTATATCTCATCTGGCCTGGGAACACCTCGGGATCCTCCAGGAAGAGCTGGAAAGTGTTGCTGGGAGGAGGAACATCTGGAATGACCTGCTTCATCTGCTGCCTCCATGACCCGACCCCGGATAAGAGGAAGAACATGGATGGATGGATGGATGGATGGATGATGGATGGATGGATGGATGGATGGATGGATGGATGGATGGATGGATGGATGGATGTTTCAGTGTCTGTAGCTTTAATTGAGCTGCTGCTGGCCCCGCCCCCTTCAGGAAGAAGACTCTCTCTGCCTGACAGATGAATGAGATTTTCAATCTTGTAATTTCTCTCTGAGGATCCTTTTTCATTAATCTGTCTGAATGTTTTCAACTGCTATGTTTGTTGTCAGATGACTTTATAAAATAAGTATTGAAATGAAGCTACTGCTAGTTAGCATGGTAGCACGTGGTCTGGATAAGTTCCTCTGTTTCATCCTCGTTCTGCTGTCTGACAACAGAAACATCTGGAAATGAGAGCAGCTGGACTGTAGTTCAGCTGGATTCAGATGCAGTTCTCGCCTGTCACAGAGACAGGAGAGAAGCTAATAGATGCAAACACATGCTAACATGAAAACACAGTCACCCTCCCAGTCATGGTTTATTGGGTTAAAGTTTCCACCATCTTTGATTGGGGCGGGGCTATAAGAAGCTGGGTCACTATTGGTTAGATAGCAGTGAGGTAACTCCTGGTTGGTAGAGTTCACTAGCTGTGGGAGGTTTGAGGAAGAAGAGAAGTAAATGTCTTCATATCTAAACAGCTTTTATTGGACACATCAAAGTTTATAAAAACTATTAAATAAGTAAAAAGTAGCAAATAGACACTGAGTTCACCATAAAGACAAACACGGAGCTGAACCTTCAACAGAAACACACTGACAGCGCTGCAGATCTTCGTTTTCAAGACCAAAAACAAGACACAAAGCGACAAAAACAAGAACGAAAAAAACAAAAACGAGACCAAAAACAAAAAACGAGACATAAAACAACAAAAATGAGACGCAAAATGAGAAAAACAGGACAGAAAATGACAAAAACGAGACACAAAACGACAAAAACAATACAGAAAACGAAACAAATGAGACACAAAATGACAAAAACGAGGCAGAAAATGATGAGCAGAGTCAAGAGGAAAAGTCTGGAGACGATGTTCGTGTGTGTGTGTGTATGTGTGTGTGTGTGTGTGTGTGTGTGTGTGTGTGTGTGTCAGAGAGAGAGTCAGTTAGAGCCTCACTCGTCCTTTCCCATATAAGGACAGTGGATTTCCTATTCTGTCTTCCTACAACACACACACACACACACACACACACACACACACTAAATGGGTCATTAAACACATTCACGTGTGTTTAATGACCCATTTGGTGTGTGTGTGTGTGTGTGTGTGTGTGTGTGTGTGAGGATGAACACATGTACGAGTTGTGTGTACATTTCAGACATGCCAGTGGGAACTACAGACAGATAATGAGTGAGTGAACCCTTTACAGGTTTCCAAGAGCTGCTGCTGTTCTAGAAATAATTAAAGTCTGTTCAGGACCTTCATGATGCTATATATCAGCTGGAAAACTACAATAATTAAAGTCTGTTCAGGACCTTCAATTCAATGCAATTCAATTCAATTCAATTCAATTCAATTCAATTCAATTCAATTCAATTTTATTTATATAACGCCAATTACAGTCAAATTGTCTCAAGACGCTTTACAGAACCCATATGCCTGAACCCCCAGAGCAGCCCTAAGGAGACAGTGGCAGGAAAACACCCTTTTAACAGGGAAAAAACCTCGAGCAGAACCCGGCTCTAATGTGGGGGAACCCATCTGCCTGCTGGCCGGGCGGGTTGAGAGGGACAGAAGAGATAGAGAGGTAGAGATAGAGGGTTACAGTTGATGGGACAGCAACCACAGATCTGAAGCATCCAGCTCTGGGATCAGGGACACTCGGAGAAAGGACACAGGGAGAAACAGAGTGAGTGTAATGCAATAATGGTATATATATATTAAATATAATGGTAGATAGAGAAGGGCTCAGTGCATCCAGAGAGGTCCTCCAGCAGCCTAGGCCTGATGCAGCAGAACTAGGGGCAGAACTAAGGGACGTCCAAGAGGAAGACTCCAGCTGACCCCCTCAGGGTCCCCCAGTCAGTCCTAACTATAAGATTTGTCAAAAAGGAAGGTTTTAAGCCTGGCCTTAAAAATAGAGAGGGTGTCCCCCTCCAGAACCCAAACTGGGAGCTGGTTCCACAGGAGAGAAGCTGATAACTGAAGGCTCTGCCTCACATTCTACTTTTAGAGATTCTAGGAACAACAAGTAAGCCTGCAGTCTGAGAGCCAAGAGTTCTGCTAGGATAATATGGTTCTATCAGGTCTTTAAGATATGATGGAGATTGGTTGTTAAGAGCTTTATATGTCAGAAGAAGGATTTTGAATTCTATATTTAACAGGAAGCCAATGAAGAGAAACCAGTATAGGAGAAATATGATCTCTCTTGCTAACTCCCGTCAGTACTCTGGCTGCAGTGTTTTGGATCAGCTGTAGATATTTCAGAGAGCTATTGGGACAACCTGATAATAAGGAATTACAGTAGTCAAGCCTAGAAGTAACAAATGCATGGACTAGTTTTTCTGCATCACTCTGTGACAGGATGTTCCTAATTTTTAAATTATTTCTCAGGTGGAAAAAGGAAGTCCTACAGATTTGTTTTATGTGTGAGTTAAAGGACATGTCCTGGTCAAAGATAACACTGAGGTTCTTCACAGTAGTACTGGAGGCCAATGTACTGCCATCCAGAGGAACTATATGATTTGAACGCAGTTTTCTAAGATGTTTGGGGCCAAATACAATGACTTCAGTCTGGTCTGAATTTAGTAGTAGGAAATTATAGGTCATCCAGGTCTTTATGTCCTTAAGACAATCTTGCAGTCTGGCTAGCTGATTAGTTTCATCTGGCTTCATAGATAAATACAATTGAGGGTCGTCAGCATAACAATGAAAATTAATACAGTGCTTCCTAATAATATTGCCTAAGGGAAGCATGTATAATGTGAACAGTATTGGTCCTAAGACAGAACCCTGAGGAACTCCATGATTAACCCTAGTATGCTCAGAAGAGTCATTTTTGACATGCACAAACTGGAACCTGTCTGATAAGTAGGATTTAAACCAGTCCAGTGCTGTCCCTTTAATGCCAATACAATGTTCTAGTCGCTGTAATAAAAGTTTGTGGTCGATTGTATCGAATGCTGCACTAAGGTCCAATAAAATAAGTATAGAGACCAGTCCATTATCTGACGCTATGAGAAGGTCATTAGTAACTTTCACCAGAGCTGTTTCTGTGCTATGATGCACTCTGAAGCCTGACTGAAACTCTTCAAACAGGCTATTCCTTTGTAAATGTTCACATAATTGATTAGCAACTGTTCTTTCCAGAATTTTAGAGAGAAATGGGAGGTTAGAAATTGGTCTATAGTTGGCTAAAACATCTGGATCTAGAGTGGGCTTTTTAAGTAAAGGTTTGATTACAGCAACCTTAAAAGCCTGTGGTACATAACCTGTTACTAGAGAGAGATTAATCAGATCTAACATTGAGGAATTAATTAAAGGTAAAGCCTCCTTGAACATTCTAGTTGGGATAGGATCTAAAAGACATGTCGATGGTTTGGATGTAGAAACTATTGAAATGAGTTCAGAGAGATGTATGGGAGTGAAAAATTCTAAATATCCATCTGGTCTTACAGCCAATTCTAAAGTATCTGTACTCGATGATACATCTGTGACATTTGCAGGAAGGGCCAGATTAATTTTTTCTCTAATCGTAATAATTTTATTTGTAAAGAAGCTCATGAAGTTGTTACTGCTCAAAGCTAAAGGAATACAAGTTTCAACAGAGCTCTGACTCTTTGTCAGCCTGGCTACAGTGCTGAAGAGAAACCTGGGGTTGTTCTTGTTTTCCTCTATTAAAGATGAATAATATGTTGTCCTGGCATCACCAAGAGCTTTTTTATAAATTACTAGACTATTTTTCCAAGCTACATAAACTTCCTCTAAATTAGTGGAGTACCACTTCCTTTCCAGCTTTCGGGACGCCTGCTTTAAAGTCCACAGCTGGGAATTCTACCAAGGAGCAGGTCCTCTCTGAGATAGAACTTTCTTTTTTACAGGTGCAACACTATCAAGTGTTGTACGCAGTGAGGCTGCAGCATTATTAACAATATAATCCACTTCTGTGGGGGTAAAATTATAATATTTCCCTTCCATTATATCAGTAAGTGGTGCTGAACTAAATAGAGAGGATATTATTCCTTAAATTTAGTCACCAAATTGTCAGACATCTACTGTAATGATATTTATTCTTAACTCCTGTACAATCTATTGTTGTAAATTGAAATGTTACCATAAAATGGTCAGAAAGAAGAGGGTTCCGGGGAAATACTGTTAACTGTTTGATTTCTATGCCATAAGTCAGAACGAGGTCAAGGGTATGATTAAAACTATGAGTTGGTTTATTTACATGTTGAGAAAACCCAATTGAGTCTAATATTGAATTAAAAGCAGTCTTAAGGCTGTCACTGTCCACGTCAACATGAATGTTAAAGTCACCCACAATAATGACTTTATCTGAGCTGAGCACTAAATCAGATAAAAACTCTGAGAATTGAGATAAAAACTCAGAGGAAGGAGCAGGACGACGATATACAACAACAAATAAAACTGGTTTCTGAGCTTTTAAATCTGGATGAGAGAGACTGAGAGTAAGATTTTCAAATGAACTGTAACTAGGTTTAGGTCTCTGGTTCATTTTTAAGCTAGAGAGGTAAATTGTTGCCACTCCTCCTCCTCAGCCTGTGATTGGAGGAACATGACAGTTAGTATGACTAGAAGGAGTTGATTCATTTAGACTAACATATTCTTCCTGCTGCAACCAGGTTTCAGTCAAACAGAACAAATCAATCTGGTGATCAGTTATCAAATCATTTACTAACAGAGATTTAGACGAGAGAGATCTAATATTTAACAGACCACATTTAATTGTCCTGTTTCTTCGCTCAGTTGAAATAGTGGTATTAATTTTAATTAGATTTTTATGGTTACTATGTCTTTTGTTTATATTTGAATTGTTTAATTTATTGAATTTTGGTGGTCGGGGGACAGACACAGTCTCAATAAAGCTAAGTGATTTACTGGAGGGTGACAGCTGAGAGGAAACTGCAGAGAGGTGTGGAAGACTACAACTCTGCATCCTGGTCTGAACTCTGGGTTGTCATGCTTTAGGAGTTCTAATAAAATCAGCCATATTTCTAGAAATGAGAGCTGCACCAGCCAAAGTGGGATGGATGCCGTCTCTCCTAATCAGACCAGGTTTTCCCCAGAAAGAGCTCCAATTGTCTATAAAGCCAACGTCGTTTGCAGTACACCACGTAGACATCCAGCGGCGAAACGATGCCATACGGCTAAACATATCATCACAAGGCAGATCAGGCAGGGGTCCAGAGAAAACTACGGAGTCCGACATGGTTTTGGCAAAGTTACACACCGATGCCACACTAACTTTGGTGACCTCCGATTG
The DNA here is from genome assembly GCF_022539595.1 of Amphiprion ocellaris. Taxonomy (NCBI): domain Eukaryota; kingdom Metazoa; phylum Chordata; class Actinopteri; family Pomacentridae; genus Amphiprion; species Amphiprion ocellaris. The sequence goes on along the minus strand of NC_072776.1, from coordinate 36,339,622 downwards.
GCGTAACCGGGTGTCATTACCGCCAATGTGAATAACAATCTTACTTCATGATATTAAATATCAGCTGTAAAACTACAATAATTAAAGTCTGTTCAGGACCTTCATGGCATTAAATATCAGCAGGGAAACAGACACAGACTGCTGCTTCCTTCACTACACTAACCTTTCACAGTTTAACAAACACAGTAAAATCACAGAAACAGTAGGATTTCACATGTTAACTGTTAACAAACCAACAGGCCCAAACTGTAAATAATGTCCACATCAGAAATCTGTACCTCTGGAAACAGTGATTTGTTCTTCGGCCCTGTATTTAAACATTTAATTCTGATGAAAACATATTTATTTTACTGGTATTGATCTAAGTTTTTGCTGTTTTTTTATGTTTCTTCAACACAGTTTCCTTTAGACAGTGAGGAGGGCAGTAACATCAGCAGTGGGACTGGAACAGAAGATCTGTAGCGATTTTATTGTGAAGGGTTCCCTGTGAGTGGTCATGTGACTTCCTGCTGATTTAAAACAACTGGTTAAAGCCACTAAATCAGAAGTAAAGTGAAGTAGAGCGTTCTCAGCTCTGCTGTCCACACATGGACATCTGGTCTGTGGGAACCTCCTGCTGTTTACTGGCTCTGTGTGTGTGTGTGTGTGTGTGTGTGTGTGTGTGTGTGTGTGTGTGTGTGTGTGTGTGTGTGTGTGTGTGTGTGTGTGTGTGTGTGTGTGTTATCTCTTTCTGTGTGTGTCGGGGTTTTCCTGCTGCTGCCAGGTTTTTCATGTCTCCTTATAAAGCTGTGCTGATGGTTTCTGCTGGTCCCCGATTGGCTGACTGATGCTGCGTTCACTGACTGGATCAACAACACTGATTGATTAACTAACCACCTGTAAGTTCCTTCATGTTACTGCGTTCACCTGAACAACATACCTGGGCTCTAAACAGGTGACCTCTGACCTCTGGGGGTGAAGCCACTGAATGATAACTCAGCCCCCTTGACCTTCACCTGCTGTGTCCCAGCCTCAGAACTACTCACATCTTTAAGTACAAATACTCTGTTAGAGTAAAAGTACCAACACAGCAGAGTACAAATACTCTACTATGAAGTTGTTCTAAATTTTTACTGTAAATGTAAATCACTTCCAGACATCAGTATCAGTCCCACTGATTACTAATAATCAGTATCATCTCTAAAATCAGTCATCAGTCGTTCAATAAATGCTTCACTGCTGTAAAAACAGTGTACTTCAGTAGTATCAGTACTGTGATTGACTGCTGAACGCAGTATTTTCCTGCTATGTGAAGTACTTGCTGTTGTAGTATTAGGACAGTGAGTATTTTCCTGCTGTGGTTTGTTTAACTTTCTTTTCTTATTGATCATAAATAAAACTAATGAATGAACTCTAACCATGACGCAGCAGAAAGCAGCTGAATATGAAAGTGCTGACTAATGCTGCAGGTGAACATGTGGATGACTGATTATGAATGAATATCAGCTGATCAGAATGAAGCTGCTGCTTTAATGATGACCTCTGACACGCTTTCATCACGCTGTGATGCGTAGAGCGTGGCCCCGCCCCCTGTAGCAGGACGCTCTGAGGAAGAGAGACGGATCTATTTTTATTACAACCAAATGTGGAGATGAGAGCTGAGAGCTTTAAATATCCTGCTGGACCAGAACCAAGGGTGTTCCACAGCAGAACCTGCTGGGTTCCTGCAGCAAATAGAACCAGAACCTGCTGACAAGCTGCTGCAGAGGTTCTGTCTAACAGCAGAACCTGATCTGGTTCTGTCTGACCAGAGGTTCTGCTCATGGAGATCCCAGCAGCTGGACTTTCTCTAGATGTCCTTGTTGGGGCTGCTTCAGTGTTTCGGTCTGTGTGTGTATAGTGTGTGTATAATGTGTGTAGTGTGTGTAGTGTGTGTGTGTATAGTGTGTAAAGTGTGTATAGTGTGTGTGCATGTGTGTGTATGGTGTGTGTGTATAATGTGTGTGTGTTTAATGTGTGTGCATTGTGTGTGTGTGTGTGTGTGTGTGTGTGTGTAATATGTGTGTGTATAATGTGTGGTGTGTATTATATGTGTGTGTGTTATATGTGTGTTTATATGTGTGTTTATATGTGTGTGTATAATGTGTGTGTATATGTGTGCATATGTGTGTGCATATGTGTGTGCATTATGTGTGTTTATGTGTGTGTATAATGAATGTGTATATGTGTGTATTATATGTGTGTATTATATGTGTGTGTATATGTGTGTGTATATATGTGTATTATGTGTGTATGTGTGTGTATATGTGTGTATTATATGTATGTATATGTGTGTGTAAAGTGTGTGTATAGTGTGTGTGTATTATATGTGTGTATGTGTGTGTGTATATGTGTGTATATGTGTGTGTATAGTGTATGTGTATATGTGTGTATTATATGTGTGTATAATGTGTGTGTATATGTGCGTGTATAATGTGTTTGTATATGTGTATTATATGTGTGTGTATTTGTGTGTATAATGTATGTGTACATGTGTGTATTATATGTGTGTGAATAATGTGTGTGTATGTGTGTGTATAATGTGTGGTGTGCATTATATGTGTATTATATACAGTGGTATGTAAAAGTTTGGGCACCCCTGATAATTTTCAAGATTTTCCTTTATAAATCACTGGTTGTTCAGATCAGCAATTTCAGTTAAATATATGATATAGCAGACGAACACAGTGATATTTGAGAAGTGAAATGAAGTTTATAGGATTTACAGAAAGTGTGCAATAATTATTTAAACAAAAGTAGGCAGGTGCATAAATTTGGGCACCCTTGTTGTTTTATTGATTTGAATACCTTTAGCACTAATTATTGGAACACAAAATGTGTTTGGTAAGCTCATTGACCCTTGACCTACATACACAGGGGAAACCAATCATGAGAAAGGGGATTTAAGGTGGCCAATTGCAAGTTGTTCTCCTCTTTGCATCTTCTCTGAAGAGTAGCAACATGGGAGCCTCAAAACAACTGTCAAATGACCTGAAAGCAAAGATTGTTCAACATCATGGTTTAGGGGAAGGATATAAAAAGCTAGCTCAGAGATTTCAGCTGTCAGTTTCCACTGTGAGGAACATAGTGAGGAAATGGAAGACCACAGGCACAGTTCTAGTTAAGGCCCGGAGTGGCAGGCCAAGAAAAATCTCAGATAAGCAGAGGTGAAGGATGGTGAGAACAGTCAAACTCAACCCACAGACCAGCTCCAAAGACCTACAACATGATCTTGCTGCAGATGGTGTCACTGTGCATCGTTCAACTATTCAGTGCACTTTGCACAAGGGGATGCTGTATGGGAGAGTAATGCAGAAGAAGCCTTTTCTGCGCACATGCCACAAACAGAGTCGCTGGAGGTATGCTAAAGCACATTTGGACAAGCCAGCTTCATTTTGGAATAAGGTGCTGTGGACTGATGACACTAAAATTGAGCTATTTGGACATAACAAGGGGCGTTATGCATGGCGGATGAAGAACACAGCATTCCAAGACAAACACTTGCTACCCACAGTAAAATTTGGTGGTGGTTCCATCATGCTGTGGGGCTGTGTGGCCAGTGCAGGTACTGGTAATCTTGTTAAAGTTGAAGGTCGCATGGATTCCAGTCAGTATCAGCAGATTCTTGCGAACAATGTTCAAGAATCAGTGACAAAGTTGAAGTTGCGCCGGGGCTGGATACTTCAACAAGACGCTAAACACTGCTCAAATTCTACTAAGGCATTCATGCAGAGCAACAAGTACAACGTTGTGGAATGGCCATCTCAGTCCCCAGACCTGAATATTATTGAAAATCTGTGGTGTGATTTAAAGCGGGCTGTCCATGTTCGGAAACCATCAAACCTGACTGAACTGGAGATGTTTTGTAAAGAACAATGGTCAAAAATACCTTCAACCAGAATCCAGACCCTCATTGGAAGCTATAGGAAGCATTTAGAGGCTGTTATTTCTGCAAAAGGAGGATCTACTAAATATTGATGTAATTTTTCTGTTGGGGTGCCCAAATTTATGCACCTGCCTACTTTTGTTTAAATAATTATTGCACACTTTCTGTAAATCCTATAAACTTCATTTCACTTCTCAAATATCACTGTGTTCGTCTGCTATATGATATATTTAACTGAAATTGCTGATCCAAACAACCAGTGATTTATAAAGGAAAATCTTGAAAATTATCAGGGGTGCCCAAACTTTCACATACCACTGTATGTGTGTATATATGTGTGTATATGTGTGTGTATTATATGTGTGTATATGTGTGTGTGTATATGTATGTGTGTATAATGTGTGTGTGTATGTGTATTATATGTGTGTGTATATGTGTCTATATGTGTGTGTATAATGTGTGTGTGTATATGTGTATTATATGTGTGTGTATATGTGTCTATATGTGTGTGTATATGTGTGTGTATAATGTGTGTGTGTATGTGTGTATTATATGTGTGTGTATATGTGTCTATATGTGTGTGTATATGTGTGTGAGTATGTGTGCAGCAGCAGCAGCAGCAGCAGCAGCGTGTTTTGCCTTTATATGGTTCCAGATCTCCTCCTGGACTCCTTCCTCTTCCTCCTCCTCCTCCTCCTCCTCCTCCTCACTGTAAAACCCAACCTGCTGCTTCAGCTCTGATCACTATGATCCTCTGATCCACAGGAGGATCAACATGAGGACTGAAACCATCAGAATATCTAGAAGCAGAAGCTCAGATAGAAACACAGAGGGACAACAGAAACTTCATCTGAACTACTTGTGATGAAGGACTTTACTAACATTTATCTCCATGATTCTCCATGAACCATTGTGTTAATATCATTTAACCATGAGAGTCCCGTTAATGTTTCTCCTTCAGAAGAAAGCTGATTCTACTGGAGTCCTGAGAGGTTTTACAGTGCACACAGCTGTTCTCACATCTGCTCATTTAACTCTTTTTACTCTCAGACACACAGTCACGTTGTTCTTCTCTCTACCAACAGTATCTGCAGTCGTCTTTCAGTCTTCTCACTCACCAAACAGACTAAAAATAAAACTTTATTGATAATCATTTAATACTCTGACAGAGCAGCTGTAAAAATTGATTTCACACCGTCTGCAGAAGTGGAGAGACTCTGGTAACAATCCACATTGACCTGCTTCAACTTTAAATAAAGTTTCAGAACCACAGAGTTAAAGAGAATTTCTGCTGGTTTCCAGTCCATATTTCTCTGTCTATATTTTGTCTATATCTCTGTGTATATTTCTCTCCATATTTCCGTCTCTATTTCCCTCTGAGAGTCCAGTTTATGTTAAAACCAGGTTAAAGCCTGTCATAAACCAACAACAGTCCCAGCTTCATGTGAAGTTTACGTTCATGTATGTTGTGTTTCTGTGATCAGAGTCTGTGCTGCCCTCTGCTGGAGGATTCAGTCCAAAACACCGTCCTCATAACACACACAGCAAAAACACCACAGACAGGTTACAGACAGACAGGTTACAGACAGACAGACAGGTCTTACTGTGGACTCGGAGCCTCCACGTTGCCGAGGTAACGGTCAGTCCATCAGTGGTGGTCAGCTCACACCTGTATGTCCCCTCATCCACCTGTCTCACTCTCTCCGTGGTGAGAGTGAGACGGCTGCCGTCCCGTCTCTGCTGTCCTGTCCTCACCTGGTCCCCGCCTCTCAGCCAGGTAACCACGGCAACAGCATCAGAGGAGACTGAAAGCAGGTGAGAGGACAGATGAGTGCACGATTCCCTCAGGTACAGATACAGGTAGAGCTACAGGTACAGGTACAGGTAGAGCTACAGGTACAGGTAGAGCTACAGGTACAGGTAGAGCTACAGGTACAGATACAGGTAGAGCTACAGGTACAGGTAGAGCTACAGGTACAGATACAGGTAGAGCTACAGGTACAGGTACAGGTAGAGCTACAGGTACAGATACAGGTAGAGCTACAGGTACAGGTAGAGCTACAGGTACAGATACAGGTAGAGCTACAGGTACAGGTAGAGCTACAGGTACAGATACAGGTAGAGCTACAGGTACAGGTACAGGTAGAGCTATAGATACAGGTACCTTTACCCAGTGTTGTTTTCATTTGATGAATCAGTGATTCTTATTAACTATATTCATGACTGATTCATTTGGTGAATCAGTCATTAATATAACTTTATGATCCTGATTGGCTCTAACGATGTTGAAACTCCAGGACTCTGTTGTACTTGGACCAGACCATCTGTCAACATTTAGTTTCTGCTCAGTCAGTTATTAAAGTTCAACAAGAACAACAGTTCTGTCCTTTGTGTGACCAAGTCCTTCATATTTTACAATGTTCTGTATTATCGGTGCTCAAACGGGACTTCAAGCTTAAATTTAACAAATGTATAATCAGTCATGATTTTTAAGAAATGTAAGGCAAACTGTGGCAAATCAGAAGTGGTTGAGCAAAGATTCTTCTGAAAGTGAGCTGATGTGAGATGTTCTTCCTGTCTGAAAGCTCTTTGTTAAGTTAGAACCAGGGGTGTTGAGGACCTTGGCAGGTGAAAGTGACCTGGGTCCCCTCTGTGGCCTCCTGGTCCAGAGGAACGACCTCGAACCGCAGGTTGGACCCCGATGTGGACCTCCTCACGGCCCTGGAAGAAAACAAGAACCAGAAGAGTCCTGAAGCTGACTGAAACTAGGATTGATCAGGAGCTATTACAATAATCACCCGTTAAACCACCCTTCAAAATAAAACTACACATTTAGATGGAATATGCGGTGTTTTTTCTGCTCTCACATCAAAGTAACTGAAATAACTGGGAACAGAAAAATCACTAATCCATTAATCAACAATGCAGTAGTTTCTGTTCATACATAACATGTTAAATTACATACTGAATAAAGCAACAGCAGGTAAATTAACAATAGCTAAGCTAACATTATTTAAAGTAAAATTAGCTAAAGTAGCTCTCACTGAGGAAAAATAGCTAATATATTATTAGTGAATGTAACTTTAGCTGATTTCTAAAGCAATAAAAGCTAATGTACCACAAGCTAAAGTAACAACAGTTAAAATTAGCAAAACTGACATTTGCTAATGTAGCAATAGCTAACATAAACTTAGCTGTCATGACGTACCTTCAGGAAAATTAGCTCCATAACATTTGCTATGAAACATTGGTTAAAGAGCTAAAATAAATAACATTAACTAGAACGCATAATGGGGCTGCACAGTGGGGTAGTGGTTAGCACTTTCGCCTTGCAGCTAGAAGATCCCTGGTTCGTGTCCCGGCTTTCCCGGGATCTTTCTGCATGGAGTTTGCATGTTCTCCCTGTGCATGCGTGGGTTTTCTCCGGGTACTCCGGCTTCCTCCCACAGTCCAAAAATATGCTGAGGTTAATTGATCATTCTAAATTGCCCGTAGGTGTGAATGTGAGAGTGATTGTTTGTCTCTGTATGTAGCCCTGTGACAGACTGGTGACCTGTCTAGGGTGTCCCCTGCCTTCACCTGAGTCAGCTGGGATAGACTCCAGCCCCCCCCCCCCATGACCCTAGTGAGGATTAAGAGGTGTATAGATAATGGATGGATGGATGGATAGAACGCATAATTAAATAAACAGCATTATCTCCTGTAATTAGCCAACTGCTGTTAGCTTCGCTCTGACCTGCTGCTGCCTGAACCAGCTGCCTGCTGCTGGACTGAACTGGTCTGAACCGGATCAGGACCGACTGGCTGCACCTGCACAAACAGGAAAATCCCATTAACATCACAGTAACTGCTGTTAGCTGTTAGGTTAGCTGCTAGGTTAGCTGCTAGGTTAACTGCTCCGTTAGTTATTCCGTTAACTGCTCTGTTAAAAAAAAGCTGGCTCTGTGGTTGGAGTCAGACTGAACTAGTGATGGTGAGATGAAGCCTCGTGAGGCATCGAACAACTTGAGCCAACTGGTTCGAGAAACGGTTCATTTCTTCAAGCTTCATGAGCACATGAATCAAAAAAAAAATAATAAAAAATGTCGCCACCTACTGGCCAGGTGTATAATCACAGGCTGTATCTGAACCACATAATGTCTGATGCATTTTTATCTGTTATGGCTGTTGGGAATGACTATGAATGTCAGGGCCCCCACCTCCGTCCCCGCTTCAGCTCCCGCCTGACCTCCTTTCCTCCTTCTCTCTCTCTCTCCCTCCCTCTCCCTCTGATGCCTGGCAGAGCTGTTCCCCACAGCTGCCGCCACTACTAATTATCTGTCATCCTCAGAACTCCGGGCAGCTGTGGTGGCACACCTGAGAATCATCTTCGCAATAAAAGCCGGTCTCACTCTCCACACCCTGCCAGATCGTAAACTCTCTTCTAGCAGTCAGTTCACTCTAGCTACCTAATAGTTCGTTTCTCGTGAGAAAACCATGTACTAATATTGTTTTTCCTGCCTAGATTGCCAACCAGCTACAATGAAATACAAGAAAATATGTGACCAAATAATTTGTCATGGTTCGTTGGATGGGTGGGCCATCAATAAAGGAATCCAACAGGTAAAAAACAAACAGAAGCAAAGAAACAACAAAAAACAAAACAGGCACGAGACACACAACAACAATAAAACCATAGTCACATTACCGTATATCCGGGGATCACAGAAACCATCCAACGAACCATGAAAAAACACAACATAGGCACCGCCGTAAAACCACACATAAAACTTAGACAACTTCTAGTACACCCAAAAGATAATATCGAGCAAGATAAAAAGTGCAATGTCATATACGAAATACCATGCAACTCTTTCAATAACACATACATCGGGGAGACGGACAAGATTTTACACAAGGAAATAAGAACATCAGAAGGAATGTGAAAAGGAAACAGCAACACGACTCACAAGATCACAGAAAGAAAAGGCACTACAGGAAAATCTCAAATCTGCAATATCAGACCACTGCAAAAGCAACAATCACATTATGGACTGGGACGGGGCAAGAATCATCGGAACGGAAGAAAACAAACCGAAACGCTGGATTAAGGAGGCGATGGAGATCAGGAGGCGGGCGGAGAGAGCCATGAACAGGGATGAGGGAGGCGTCATGCTCTCCCACACCTGGGACACCATACTCCAGAGGAAATAGGACGGCAGGGGATGTGGCATGCCTGGTGGGATGGTCGGGTCCGTTGGGCTCACCACGACATGCCATTACGGTGTGGATGTGGTTGGCATGCCGCATCTGGCGACTCTACCGGGCCGCAAATGCCGGCTGTCATAATCTGGCGGCTGACACGTCACACTGTCAGTGAGACGCTTCTGAGGAAGGCGAGAGTGTTTGCCGAAACTGTCAAGCAGGTAATTAACATCTATGCATTCACCTAATGTCTGAACAAAAGAATCAGAAACTAAAGTATCAACAAGAAGACATGATGAACGTTTTTGAGCTAATAATTTTTTGTGTGTAGATTTTCCCCAAAATGGTAGCATCATATAACGTGGCAGGTTGTGTAATGTTTTTCTGTCACTTTAGGAAAACGGCATGGCCTTAAGCAGGCAGAGAAGAGTGAAAGTGTTTGGGGAACTAGGAAGTTAGTATTGAATATGCTGTCTAACTTGGACAAAGATGCACAGGAAAGGGGAGAGTTTATGCCTTTCATTCAAAAATAAGAGTTTCTCAACAGTTTTTGGTTTTAAATGATTCCTTTTTTGACACACAATAAACACCTCACCTTTGAATAAAATAAGAAACAGGCCGTTTCTCAATATGCGTTCTTATCCGTACTTGCGGTCTCGCGTTCTCGTGAAAGCCATCAGTCGGAAACCGAGTACTGTTCCAATTCAAAGAACGCATCTGACCGAGAATGGAAGTAATACCCGGAAATGTTCTCGCTCCGCCCTTATTTATCGAGACTGCATCGGACCAGACTTGTGCGGACTTGGAGCGGCCAAATAACCCATAATGCATTTCACAACAAACTGGACGGCGAAATGCCGGATGACAAATCACATAACTGTGAGTAACAAATTTGAAATATTAGCATTGTTGTTTAACGGAATGTAGTTTTAAGAGTTTTTTAGGCGAGAATATAGTTTAAAATGTTGATATGGGGTCAGTATTTCAAGTTAAAGCTTATTTGAAAATTTGCTCTGACGATTGCGGAGATCCGCCGACGGGACCGCTATCTGTGGCTGTTTTCTCTTTCTCTGTGGTGGTTAAACATGAGAAATAAGCCATTTTGGGTAAATCTAACAGTGTGTGTGTAAATTTGTATTTGTTTCTGAGAAAATCTGCTTGGCTGAGGGCAAAATTCATATTAAAAGCTATTGAACTTCACTTTAACGTTTAAAATGAGAGCTGAAAGTGTACTATTGACAATTGTTTTGTCTCGATCGTGCATGTCTTCCACATGTTATACTGGTGAATGCTGTGCATTTTAAGTAACATCATGCACTATTTTAATCAAGGGACGACTGAGGAAACGAGAGCCCTCATTGAGTGGCGAGCCACTCAATGAGGGCCTTTTCACGGGGAAGAGGAACTCCTCCAGATGTGGATGGGAGTGAGTGTTGTTTTTGAGTGCTTGAATTATTGCCTGTATATCAAGGAAGGACCTTAGTTTTTGGCCAGTCTCCATTAACAACCGTGAATTACTTATTGAATTGGTAGTGTGTACTTCTTTATGTTTTTTGACTTCCTCAGAGACTTTGTGACTGCATCTGGAATACAAATAACAGCAAAAGAGGCAAAGAAGAAGTGGACTAATCTAAAGGCCAAATACAAGGTAATTGCTTTGAATTACACCAGAGATGCCTCCTGAGATTGCTATTAAAGAAACTTCTTAAACTTTAGTTTGCCAGCCCATATATGAAACCTAACACAGACAACAGAACAGATGCAGTGGTCCTGAAATGAAGTGAACTTCAGCAGTGTGAATATGTTTAGACATTTGGCTTCTCAGTGTATGAATTAATATACACTATTATTATTGTTGTTGTTATTATTATTATTATTATTATTATTATTATTATTATTATTATTATTATTATTATTAGGATCATTATTATATATGATTTTCGGGAGCTTAGGGACCCACCCACAGTTAAAGGGGTAGAGGCCGGTAGTGTGACTGCTGCCACCTGGCAGTGGTATAGCATGATGGATGCTGCACTCCAGGGGCAGCACTCAATCAGTCCGCCCCTGGTTGTAGCAGCAAACCTGACTGCCACTGCAGGTAGCACAGTCAGCACTCCAGCCTCTACCCCTTCTACTGCTGATGAAGTCACCAGCCAGCCACAGAGGAAGAGAGGGAGGGACAGCGATGCTGTCCTCCAGTTCCTTAAAGAGCAGGCAGAGAGGGAGGAGGAGAGGGAGGGAGAGAGAGGCCTTGGGCAGGGAGGAGGAGAGAGAGAGGGCAGCTGCAGAACCAGCAGAAAAATATCTTTCATTGTTTGAAAAATTAGTAAATAAATTTTAATAAAGATTGTTTAAATTCACCCGAGGCAGTTTGTTCTTTAAAGCAACAGTGTATTGGTTATCAAACAAAACAGAAACATTCAAATTCCTATATTTTAGTGATATACAATTGTTTACAGGCATACAGTCAAATTTGTCAAAACAAGGAAAACAATATAGCAAAAGATGAACAACATATTTACACATACACTATATTGCCAAAAGTATTGGCTCACCCATCCAAATAATCAGAACCAGGTGTTCCAATCACTTCCATGTCCACAGGTGTATAAAATCCAGCACCTAGGCTGCAGACTGCTTTTACAAACATTTGTGAAAGAATGTGTCACTCTCAGGAGCTCAGTGAATTCCAGCGTGGAACTGTGATAGGATGCCACCTGTGCAACAAATCCAGTTGTGACATTTCCTGGCTCCTAAATATTCCACAGTCAACTGTCAGCTGTATTATAAGAAAGTGGAAGTGTGTAGGAACGACAGCAACTCTGCCACCAAGTGGTAGGACACGTAAACTGATGGAGCGGGGTCAGTGGATGCTGAGGAGCATAGTGCCAAGAGGTGGCCAACTTTCTGCAGAGTCAATCTCTACAGACCTTCAAACTTCATGTGGCCTTCAGATTAGCTCAAGAACAGTGTGCAGAGAGCTTCATGGAATGGGTTTCCATGGCCGAGCAGCTGCATCCAAGCCATACATCACCAAGTGCAATGCAAAGTGTGGGATGCAGTGGTGTAAAGCAGCCACCACTGGACTCTAGAGCAGTGGAGACGCCTTCTCTGGAGTGACCAATCACGCTTCTCCATCTGGCAATCTGATGGACCAGTCTGGGTTTGGTGGTTGCCAGGAGAACCATAGTTGTGGGACTGCATTGTGCCAAGTGTAAAGTTTGGTGGAGGGGGGATTATGGTGTGGGCTTGTTTTTCAGGAGCTGGGCTTGGACCCTTAGTTCCAGTGAAAGGAACTCTGAACGCTTCAGCATACCAAGACATTTTGGACAATTCCATGCTCCCAACTTTGTGGGAACAGTTTGGAGCTGGTCCTTCCTCTTCCAACATGACTGTGCACCAGTGCACAAAGCAAGGTCCATAAAGACATGGATGACAGAGTCTGGTGTGGATGAACTTGACTGGCCTGCACAGAGTCCTGACCTCAACCCCATAGAACACCTTTGGGATGAATTAGAGCGGAGACTGAGAGCCAGACCTTCTGGTCCAACATCAGTGTGTGACCTCACAAATGAGCTTCTGGAAGAATGGTCAAAAATTCCCATAAACACACTCCTAAACCTTGTGGACAGCCTTCCCAGAAGAGTTGAAGCTGTTCTAGCTGTAAAGGGTGGACCCACGTCATATTGAACCCTATGGATTAGGAATGGGATGTCACTTATGTTCATATGCAAGTCAAGGCAGGTGAGCGAATACTTCTGGCAATATAGTGTAAATATATATATATATATATATATATATATATATATATATATATATATATATATATATATATATATATATATATATTTATATATAGGTACAGATCAAAATCACAGCCCAGCGGGGATGTGACGTCATCGAGTATGCTGGTGTTCCAAATGCACTTTAGACTCCATGCGTTCTCGCGTTCTCGCCAAGTCTTGCGAGAACGTCCGGTCTTGCGAGAACGACTAACAAGACCGGACTTTGCGAGAACGCGAGCACGGACTTGAGTACTTAGAATTGAGAAACGGCCACAGTGAAAAATACAGTTCTTGATCAGCAAAGCTAATGCGTTTGTAATAATGTTAGATTTAGCTTACCTGATTAGGAGTTATCAAATCAAAATGTTCCCATGCAGGGGAAATCCTCTTCTCCCTAGCTGGCTCCATCCTAAAACCCATCCTTCTCTCCTCACTCTCCTAAATCTACAAACTATCTTTCCACTCTCTAAACTCTCCAAACTATATCCAAACTGTATAAACACTATCCATACTCTAGTATTCAAGCTATCCAAACTCTCAACTGACCGCAACTCTCTATCAGAAACCCACATTTTGAATGGAGCCTGAGGGGTTTATGTTGCTGTCAAGCCTCGTGGCAAAATCTGAACCGCTTTAAAAAGCAGTCACGTGGTTCAGCCGGGCAGCGAGGCTTTGGACGTCATCATTTTGGCTCCTCCCCTAAATGAAGCAAGCCTCGATATGCGCTTCGTGGAAACGCCCCCTCCATTACCCAACACAGGCTTCGAAGCCTTGGCACATCTCCTAACACCACCAGACTGAACTCATTTGAGGATGAGGTGGAGAGACGGGCACTGAGCAAGATGAAGGCCATTCTGACAAACATGGATCATCCACTTCATATCTGCCTCAATGAGCAACGAAGCATCAGTGGTGGATGGCTCCTATCCCTCCGCTGCAGGACTGAAAGATTCAGAAAATCTGTCTGTCCTGCAGCGATGAGACTATTTAATTCTAACGTAAACAGATGTGAACCCAGATAATTGAACTTCCCTTCGGGGATTAATAAAGTTATTGTACTGTATTGTTAGCTGCTTCGTTATGTGTTCTGTTAGCTACTTGGTTAGCTGTTCTGTTAGTTGCTCCATTAGCTGTTCAGTTAGCTGCTCTGTTAGCCGCTAGGTTACCTGCTCCATTAGCTGATATGTTAGCTGCTCTGTTAGCCGCTAGTTTAGCTGCTCTGTGAGCCGCTAGGTTACCTGCTCCATTAGCTGATATGTTAGCTGCTCTGTTAGCCGCTAGGTTAGCTGCTCCATTAGCTGATATGTTAGCTGCTGTTAGCTGCTAGGTTAGCTGCTCTATTAGCTGATATGTTAGCTGCCCTGTTAGCCGCTAGTTTAGCTGCTCTGTGAGCCGCTAGGTTAGCTGCTCCATTAGCTGATATGTTAGCTGCTCTGTTAGCCGCTAGGTTAGCGCTTACGTTAGCTGATGTGTTAGCTGCTCTGTTAGCCACTAGGTTAGCTGCTCTGTTAGCCACTAGGTTAGCTGCTCCATTAGCTGATATATTAGCTGCTCTGTTAGCTGCTAGGTTAGCTGCTCCGTTAGCTGATATGTTAGCTGCTGTGGTTGCTCTGTTAGCTGAACTTTAAAATGTGCTCTTTTCGACTCTAATGCAGTGAAAATCTGATCCAGTAGAACTAGTTTAGTGGAGAACCTGCTCCATCTGCAGTAGATATTTAATACGTCGTTAAAGCAGGTGTTTGTTCGGTTTACATTTAGCAGTAATTAAGTTATTACTGCAGTACTTTAATAAAATGCAGTTATTTTTATTTTATCTGAATATGCCTTGGAAGTTATTATAAATAAAAAAATAATAAATACTTCTCTATAATATGTAAAAGTGTCACAGTAGGAGTTTTGACAAAGAATGAGCCAATGATTTTTAATACTTTAGTTTGAGGTGAGGGGTTCAGTTTTATAAGAACAATACTCTGAAGAAGCATCTTAATAAGTCAGTAATCTGATTACAGCCACCTGAGCAGCTGCAGTTCTGCTCTCAGCCAGCAGGGGGAGCTGTACTGGAGGCCTGGGAGCACTGGGTGCTGCTCTGTCCACTGCTGGTCTCCTGGTCCTGGTCTTAGGGTCCTCAGGGGGGTCCACGGACCTGCAGGGAACAGGAAACAGTTCTGGTTGTATTTTAAAAAATAGTTAAAGGAATTTTCCTGCCACATTTGGGGGATTTTTTTAAATAAAACTTTTCAGGAATTATTGGAATTTTCTTCCTGAAGGTTTTGCAAACAAAGTTTGAAAATGTGGAAAAAAAAAAAAAAAAAAAAAAATATATATATATATACATATATATATACATATATATATATATATATATATATATATATATATATATATATATATATATATATATATATATACATATATATATATATATATATATATATTTTTTTTTTTTTTACGGTGAAACTTCTGATGTCTACATTTTCAAATTTTTGGGTAATTTTAACATTTTTAAAATTTTTTGGTGGAAAAAGAAATGTTAAAAATGTTTCTTAAGAACATTCACAAAAAATCCTGATTGTTGATTTTTTTGTGAATGTTCTTAAAGAAAATATTAAAAGTTTTACTGATATATATGTAATCACTTTAGATATTTTTAGGATTTTTTGTTTGGAAGATTTTTACTATTTTTTTTGAAAATAATTATAATAATTATTGGAATTTTCTTCCTGAAGGTTTCAGTTCTGGTTGTTTTAGCGTTCCTGCAGCATGATCTAGTATCTAGTAAACTAGTGGACTGATGGAGACAGGTGAGAAGACAGACTCACCTGGAGGAGGCGGAGTCAGGACCACCTGGAGGAGAAACAGCAGACATGAAATTAGAGATTTTATAAAGTTTAATCATATTATTTATATCTGTAAAACAGCTCCAGCACCCCGAGAGCTTTATTTTCTTAACGTGTGGGCGGGGCCAGCAGGGGAATCACCAATCAGCAAGCAAGAACTGAGCCTTAATATTTAACTCCCCCCATCGGCCGTCCTGATTGGTCAACTCACCCAGGACGCTGAGCTCGGCGGTGGCGGTCGCTGATCCGGCGCTGTTGGTGACGTAACACCTGTAACTTCCTGTGTCCTCTGCACACACTTCCTGTATCTCCAGGAAGTGGTGGCCAGTGCACTCATAGATACTGACCCGCCCACCCAGCTGAAGCTCCGCCTCCTCCTGAGACACGGGAAGCAAAAACAGAGTCGTCATCAAAGATCTGTTTAAGATTCTCTACGGACGTCTGACGTCTTCTCCTCTGGTCTCGCTAAGCGTCACTTAAGCTCCTCCCACCTTGTACCATGTGACCCGGGGCTGGGGGCGTCCCGTGGTCTTGGCGGTGAACTTCCCGCTCTGTCCCAGTTTGGCCAACACTCGGCTGGGTTTGGTGATGAACCTCGGAGGACTCTGGCTCCAGATGCTGGGTCTGTTGGATCAAGGGAAACGGAGTGTGAAGCTGAAGATGGTGGACCAGCAGCACACGGCCCAGATCAAACTGTTTCTACTGCATTTACCTGAAAGCTTCAGATGTTTTACACAGCTGTAGTCTTTACTTAAAAACTGAAGAAGACCTGCTAAAATGATACGCAAAATACCTCAAATTACATGAAATGTCAGAAATGGAATTATTGGAATGGTTTAAGGTACAGGAGGTCCTCGGTTTAACATATGGCGTTTCGTCGTTACATCAGAACTGGTTACGTGAAACTTGTTGACAAGCAAAGCGGATGAATACGTTGTCACATGGCGCTATCAGACGGCTTTGTTTCCATTCTCCAGTTGTACGGCCTTTTGCTACAGATATTTACCGTCACGTCGTTTCATTTCCCACGGTTATCCACAGTTCTTTTATCTTTTTAATGTGCTGCTGTCTGCCAGACCTCCTCTTACCTTTTGTTGTCACACCTTTGCTATTTGCAATTGTTTACCAGACCCCTTGATTCAATTAAATTCGGCTTACCTTCACAGACTCAAAGTCTGTGTCTGTAAATCCACTGTTTTACTGGAAATACCAATAAAACACATCACGACAGCAAGCGCCAAGAGTGACATTTCTTCAACAATGCCACCTTGGATTGTGCTACATTCACTAACTTTTTGTCCTTCAATGTGGCTCCCAGCATAAGTCAGACTCTTTTGATGTTTGGAAGAAAAGGAAAGCCGTCTCCATGGAAGTGAAATTAGATAGAATAAAATGAACATGTGTGTGATTTTTTTAGGAATGTTCTCAAAGAAAATATTAGAAGTTTTACTGAGATATATATATATATATGGAATCTCTTTAGATATTTTTAGGATTTTTTTGGAAGATTTTTACTCATTTTTTGAAAATATTTACAAGAATTTTCTTGCCAAATTTTTTATTTTTAAATAAAACTTTTAAGGGAAACTTTTAAGGAATTGTTGGAATATTTTTCCTGAAAATTTTGCAGATTTTCCGAAATTTGGCGAAATGTTTTGCTGTTGATCCTGCTGATGTCTGACGTTACGGTGAGCGTATTGCGTCACTTCCTGTTGTAGTGCTGTGTTGTTCTCTGACTGTTGTAACTTATCCACTCCTTCTAATTTGATATTCATTAAATCTGTGTGTAGCGGTAAGATTTGAATCGTAACATACACTTGTTTTCTTCAAGCACCTTCTCAGTACTTAATTCTAAGTTTATCTGTTATCTCTGTCCGCTAGCCTAGCACTTAGCAGTTAGCATGGCTTCTCCCTCTTCCTCTCCTTCTCTTTCCTGCTCAGTGTGTCACATGTTTAGTTACTCCTCTGCCTCCTTTAGTGATAACGATGCCTGTAATAAATGCAGTCTCTTTGTAGCTTTGGAGGCGAGGCTCTCTGAATTGGAAGCGCGGCTCCGCACCATGGAAAACACCCCGCTAGCTGTTAGCCAGGCCCCCTTAGCCGGTGCGGACCGCAATAGCATAGCTGCTAGTGTAGCTTCTGCTAGCCGTCCCCTAGTAGCTCCCAAGCAGCCGGGAAGTCAGGGTAGCTGGGTGACAGTTCGTAGGAAACGTAGTCCTAAACTCAAGCCCGCTGTCCCGGCACACCACAAACCGTTTCACCTTTCTAATCATTTTTGCCCCATTCAACGACACACCCGCTGAGAAACCAACTCTGATCATTGGCAGCTCCGTAGTCAGAAACGTGAAGCTAGCGACACCAGCGACCATAGTAAAATGCCTCCCAGGGGCCAGACCGGGTGACATAGAAGCAAATTTGAAACTGCTGGCTAAAGATAATCGTAAATACAGTAAGATTGTTATTCATGTCGGCGGTAATGACACCCGGTTACGCCAATCGGAGGTCACCAAAATTAGTGTGGCATCGGTGTGTAACTTTGCCAAAACCATGTCTGACTCCGTAGTTTTCTCTGGACCCCTGCCAGATCTGACCAGCGACGATATGTTTAGCCGCATGTCATCGTTTCGCCGCTGGGTGTCTACGTGGTGTAATGCAAACTACGTTGGCTTTATAGACAATTGGAGCTCTTTCTGGGGAAAACCTGGTCTGATTAGGAGAGACGGCATCCATCCCACTTTGGCTGGTGCAGCTCTCATTTCTAGGAATATGGCTGATTTTATTAGAACTCCTAAAGCATGACAACCCAGAGTTCAGACCAGGATGCAGAGTTGTAGTCTTCCACACCTCTCTGCAGTTTCCTCTCAGCTGTCACCCTCCAGGAATTCAGTTAGCTTTATTGAGACTGTGTCTGTCCCCCGACCACCAAAATTCAATAAATTATACAATTCAAAAATAAACAAAAGACATAGTAACCATAAAAATCTAATAAAAATGAATACCACTATTTCAACTGAGCAAAGAAACAGGACAATTAAATGTGGTCTGTTAAATATTAGATCTCTCTCGTCTAAATCTCTGTTAGTAAATGGTTTGATACCTGATCACCAGATTGATTTGTTCTGTTTGACTGAAACCTGGTTGCAGCAGGAAGAATATGTTAGTCTAAATGAATCAACTCCTACTAGTCATACTAACTGTGATGTTCCTCCAATCACAGGCCGAGGAGGAGGAGTGGCAGCAATTTACCTCTCTAGCTTAAAAATGAACCAGAGACCGAAACCTAGTTACAGTTCATTTGAAAATCTTACTCTCAGTCTCTCTCATCCAGATTTAAAAGCCCAGAAACCAGTTTTATTTGTTGTTGTATATCGTACTCCTACTCCTTACTCTGAGTTTTTATCTCAATTCTCAGAGTTTTTATCTGATTTAGTGCTCAGCTCAGATAAAGTCATTATTGTGGGTGACTTTAACATTCATGTTGACGTGGACAGTGCCAGCCTTAAGACTGCTTTTAATTCAATATTAGACTCAATTGGGTTTTCTCAACATGTAAATAAACCAACTCATAGTTTTAATCATACCCTTGACCTCGTTCTGACTTATGGCATAGAAATCAAACAGTTAACAGTATTTCCCCGGAACCCTCTTCTTTCTGACCATTTTATGGTAACATTTCAATTGACAACAATAGATTGTATAGGAGTTAAGAATAAATATCATTACAGTAGATGTCTGTCTGACAATTCGGTGACTAAATTTAAGGAAATAATACCCTCTCTATTAACTTCAGCACCATTTAGTGATAAAATGGAAGGGAAATATTATAATTTTACCCTCACAGAAGTGGATTATATTGTTAATAGTGCTGCAGCCTCACTGCGTACAACACTTGATAGTGTTGCACCTGTAAAAAAGAAAGTTCTATCTCAGAGAGGACCTGCTCCTTGGTATAATTCCCAGCTGTGGACTTTAAAGCAGGCGTCCCGAAAGCTGGAAAGGAAGTGGTACTCCACTAATTTAAAGGAAGTTAATGTAGCTTGGAAAAATAGTCTAGTAATTTATAAAAAAGCTCTTGGTAATGCCAGGACAACATATTATTCATCTTTAATAGAGGAAAACAAGAACAACCCCAGGTTTCTCTTCAGCACTGTAGCCAGGCTGACAAAGAGTCAGAGCTCTGTTGAACCTTGTATTCCTTTAGCTTTGAGCAGTAACAACTTCATGAGCTTCTTTACAAATAAAATTATTACGATTAGAGAAAAAATTACTCTGGCCCTTCCTGCAAATGTCACAGATGTATCATCGAGTACAGATGCTTTAGAATTGGCTGTAAGACCTGATGGATATTTAGAATTTTTCACTCCCATACATCCCTCTGAACTAATTTCAACAGTTTCTACATCCAAACCATCGACATGTCTTTTAGATCCTATCCCAACTAGAATGTTCAAGGAGGCTTTACCTTTAATTAATTCCTCAATGTTAGATCTGATTAATCTCTCTCTAGTAACAGGTTATGTACCACAGGCTTTTAAGGTTGCTGGAATCAAACCTTTACTTAAAAAGCCCACTCTAGATCCAGATGTTTTAGCCAACTATAGACTAATTTCTAACCTCCCATTTCTCTCTAAACTTCTGGAAGAACAGTTGCTAATCAATTATGTGAACATTTACAAAGGAATAGCTTGTTTGAAGAGTTTCAGTCAGGCTTCAGAGTGCATCATAGCACAGAAACAGCTCTGGTGAAAGTTACTAATGACCTTCTCATAGCGTCAGATAATGGACTGGTCTCTATACTTATTTTATTGGACCTTAGTGCAGCATTCGATACAATCGACCACAAACTTTTATTACAGCGACTAGAACATTCTATTGGCATTAAAGGGACAGCACTGGACTGGTTTAAATCCTACTTATCAGACAGGTTCCAGTTTGTGCATGTCAAAAATGACTCTTCTGAGCATACTAGGGTTAATCATGGAGTTCCTCAGGGTTCTGTCTTAGGACCAATACTGTTCACATTATACATGCTTCCCTTAGGCAATATTATTAGGAAGCACTGTATTAATTTTCATTGTTATGCTGACGACCCTCAATTGTATTTATCTATGAAGCCAGATGAAACTAATCAGCTAGCCAGACTGCAAGATTGTCTTAAGGACATAAAGACCTGGATGACCTATAATTTCCTACTACTAAATTCAGACCAGACTGAAGTCATTGTATTTGGCCCCAAACATCTTAGAAAACTGCGTTCAAATCATATAGTTCCTCTGGATGGCAGTACATTGGCCTCCAGTACTACTGTGAAGAACCTCAGTGTTATCTTTGACCAGGACATGTCCTTTAACTCACACATAAAACAAATCTGTAGGACTTCCTTTTTCCACCTGAGAAATAATTTAAAAATTAGGAACATCCTGTCACAGAGTGATGCAGAAAAACTAGTCCATGCATTTGTTACTTCTAGGCTTGACTACTGTAATTCCTTATTATCAGGTTGTCCCAATAGCTCTCTGAAATATCTACAGCTGATCCAAAACACTGCAGCCAGAGTACTGACGGGAGTTAGCAAGAGAGATCATATTTCTCCTATACTGGTTTCTCTTCATTGGCTTCCTGTTAAATATAGAATTCAAAATCCTTCTTCTGACATATAAAGCTCTTAACAACCAATCTCCATCATATCTTAAAGACCTGATAGAACCATATTATCCTAGCAGAACTCTTGGCTCTCAGACTGCAGGCTTACTTGTTGTTCCTAGAATCTCTAAAAGTAGAATGTGAGGCAGAGCCTTCAGTTATCAGCTTCTCTCCTGTGGAACCAGCTCCCAGTTTGGGTTCTGGAGGGGGACACCCTCACTATTTTTAAGGCCAGGCTTAAAACCTTCCTTTTTGACAAATCTTATAGTTAGGACTGACTGGGGGACCCTGAGGGGGTCAGCTGGAGTCTTCCTCTTGGACGTCCCTTAGTTCTGCCCCTAGTTCTGCTGCTACTGTCAGGCTGGCTGCTGCCAGGCCTAGTTAAGTGCCCTCCCCTCTCCTTCCTCTTCCCTTTTAAGGCAGTCCAGCAACACAGAAGGGGCAACAGGTGTTTCCCATCACTGATAATCAGCCAGCCCTGTGTAGTGCAACCAACCAAGCCTCATCTGGTTCACTATATAACCAGACACGACCCAGCTCTCAGTGCCGGAGCGTAAAAGAAAAGAACCAAGTCATGTTCCTTCTGGACCCACGGCATTCCTGCCGATTGTGCCGTCAGCACTGGACCCTGGAGATGACTTCAGTTGTAGTTCCCTCTCGCTATCATTGTAAGGATAGCCTCGGGTTTTAGTTTCTGTTGTCCAGAGCATCCCAAGTGTTACCCGCATGTAGTTAGAGAAAGCCTCGAGTTTAGTTACCCTTAGGTGCCGCTACAGGCTTCAGAGCTTAGTGCGCTCTATTTTTAGTTCCCTGTATGTTGACTTCTGTTGTTGTCCCAGAGGGCAGTGAAAATAAAACCTGAGTTATACACTATTCTCGACTGTTCATTTCCTGCGCCTGAGCTCTCACCGAACCCACGTGACAGCTACAGGCCTAGGCTGCTGGAGGACCTCTCTGGATGCACTGAGCCCTTCTCTATCTACCATTATATTTAATATATATATATATAGCATTATTGCATTACACTCACTCTGTTTCTCCCTGTGTCCTTTCTCTGAGTGTCCCTGATCCCAGAGCTGGATGCTTCAGATCTGTGGTGGTTCTCCCACCAACTGGCCTAATCTCCATCTGTGGGATGCTGCTGCTGCTGACCTTCCTCCAGCCCACTGCTTCCAGCTGCCCATTTCCATCAATCTACTCTGCATCACCCTCACTATACTTGATTTGCTCATCTACTTACTGTTTGAATGTTACTACCAGCTATATATGTAGTGTATTTATGCCAGAGCCGTACACCATAGCAGTAAACTAGGAATCAGTTTCCATGGTAGCTTCTACTTTGTATGTATCATCTATCTGATCATACATGTATCAAATTGTGTGTTTTATGGTCCTTGTGCCCCCCCACCCCCGCCGCCCCCCTCCCACTCCCACCCTCTGTAAAGCGTCTTGAGACAATTTGACTGTAATTGGCGCTATATAAATAAAATTGAATTGGATTGAATTAAATTGAATTTTTGTATTTTTTTCAGACAAGGAAACTATATTTTTAAATGAAGACAACAGAGGTTAGTTCATCATTTGTCTGCATCAGGTTCTTGTAACACCTGAAGCCTGCTGCAGCGCCCCCTGCTGTCGTACACACTAACTGTTATTATTACCAGCAGTTATCAGATCAAACTCTGTAAATCAATCACAGTCTGAGAAAACAGCTGCTGGTCTCTGTGAATGAGAACAAACATTTAATGATCCTCACCCTGTTCTCATGCAGGACGGCAGCAGGAATCTGTTCCCAGGAGTCTCTGCAGGTGAAAACACATCAGAGCTTCAGAATATTTGGTTCGTAAAGGGAAGTTCTTAATTCAAACCAGACCGGAGCAGAAGAACTTTCCAGAACATCTGAGGAAGAGGATGTTTAGTGACCTGATCTGATCTCTGAAATACTTCCAGTACCTTCTATCTCTAAATCACCTGTTCTCTCTCTAGATCACCTGTTTTATCTTTAAATCATCTGTTCTATCGCTAAATCACCTGTTCTACCTCAAAACCATCTGTTCTATCTCTAAATCACATGTCTGAGGCGGTTCTATGGCCTGGTTGAGGATCTGCCAGTGAATTCATGGAGCAGAGAGAACGTAGAACGTTATTTAACCAGTCCAGAACCAGCTGAACTCTGCTGACTGATTTCTAATGAGAACAGGGTTCTTCACTGCTGAGGTTCTGCTTTACAAGCTGAGGAACCTTAAATATCTGATGGTTGGAGGCTTTGAGGATTCCGGATCTGTGTTTTTAATGGTCTGGGTTCTAGATAAATGATTTATGAACAGAACAGTTTGTGAGCATGACGTTCTAAATGAGGTTCTGTTGCAGCAGAAACCAGTGGGAGGTTCTGGATTTAGTGGTTCTGAGTTTAACCTTACATCTTGAAGAAGAACCAGGGAGAACCAATGGAGAACAGGCAGAGAACCAATGGAGAACAGGCGGAGAACCAATGGAGAACAGGTGGAGAACCAGTGAGAACAGGTGGAGAACCAAAGAAGGACCAATGAGAACAGGTAGAGAACCAATGGAGAACAGGTGGAGAACCAAATGAAAACCAATAGAAAACAGATGGAGAACTAAAGGAGAACAGGTGGAGAACCAATGGAGAACAGGTGGAGAACCAATGAGAACAGGTGGAGAACCTAAGGAGAACCATTGGAGAACGGTTACTGCAGGTGTTCGTACCATTCAGAAGGATCTCCACGGTAACCTGCCGGCTCCCCGCCTGATTGGTTGCCTGACAAGTGTACCTGCCCACGTCCTCCTCTGTGACTCCGCCCACCAGCAGGCTGAAGGTGCCCCGCCCACCTCGTTCTACCAGGCAGCGCTCTCCACCAATCACAGCCCTCCCTTCTCTGTACAATGTGACCTGTGGCTCAGGATGACCTCGCACCTGAAAGACACACAAAACAGGTGTGTGTGTGTGTGTGTGTGTGTGTGTGTGTGTGTGTGTGTGTGTGTGTGTGTGTGTGTGTGTGTGTGTGTGTGTGTGTGTGTGTGTGTGTGTGTGTGTGTGTGTGTGTGTGTTCTTGACTCCAGCTCCCATGAGGCTTTGCAGCTCCTTCCATCATGTGATAGGTCTGACGGTGCTTTCAGGAGTTGTTTGAGTTTCCCTCTGAGCAGCTGATCTGAACACAGCGTGCTGCCTTCAGGTTCACCTCACCCAGTCTGTTAAACTGGTCTTTAACCGTTAAACTGGTCTTTAACAGGTTAAACGGGTCTTTAACTGGTTAATCTGGTCTTTAACTGGTTAAACTGGTCTTTAACTGGTTAAACTGGTCTTTAACTGGTTAAACTGGTCTTTAACAGGTTAATCTGGTCTTTAACTGGTTAAACTGGTCTTTAAATGGTTAATCTGGTCTTTATCTGGTTAAACTGGTCTTTAACCATTAAACTGGTCTTTAACTGGTCAAACTGGTGTTTCCTTTCTTCTTTTTTAGAGGAGGTTAAGTTGAATCAGAGCACTGGGATCCAGAACATTCTGACAGATGCAGGTGGAATCAGGAACCAGCAGGAACTCAGCGGGAACCAGCTAGAACCAGTGTTTGTTGCTAACTGGGAGTTCTGGGCTGCTGCACATCAGGATGCAGTCGGTCACAAGACAGAAGAAATGTTAAACCATCTGCTCCCTGAACCTCCTGGAGACACCAGCCCTCCTGGAACATCTGCTACCTCCTGCTCATTATTAAAGACTGAGAACCCAAACATCTGCTGACCTGCAGGACATGAAGGACTGACAGAACGGTCCAAGGTTCTAGGTGGAACCGATCCGACCTGCTGCTGGGATTCACACCATGGAATCAAACAGACAAACATGACAACCTGATATCCTGCTCTGTCTGCTCCCAGAGCTCCTCAGCACTGGAACACGTCAGACCATCTGAGATCTACCTTCTGGAAGTTCTGACCCTCCTCTGGTTAAAATGAATATGAAGCATCAGTAATTCAGCCGCATGCTGGAACCAGGAACTGATCTGAAGAACCTGATTGGATGGGTCCTGTAGGTTTGTTCTGTCTGAATGTTCTGAGACGGTGCTACTCATGATGATTCTTAAACTCCATCGCAGCTACAAAACCCCGAAGTTCTGGAGGTTCTAGTAACGTTTTCAGTGGAGTTCTTCCTAAAGGCAGGGTAACGTTCCCTAAAAACATTATAATGTTTTTAGAGAACATTAGTAGAACGTCACATTAATGAGTTCCAGACGCCGCTTTGAGAAGGTAGTTCTTTGTTATGATGTAACGCTGTGGAACGTTGTGGGAACATTTCACAGAAGAACATTCTATTATTTTTCACTTCACTGTCCCTAGAACATCCTCAGAATGTAACAAAGGTAGAACGTGAAATGTTCTACCTTTGTTAATAACATTTCATGAGAAACGTTCTGCTATTCTCCTGGTTTGAGAACTTCTTCCATTTTTATCATGTAACATCATTTGTTTCCCTGAGAATGTCCTGAGAACGTCCAGACTCTGCTTCAGGGTGACACATTTACCTCCAAACAGAACCAGCTGTGGTTCTACAGAAACGTTCTAGACTCTGACATAAACAGTTCCCACCTTCCCCTCCAGAGGGGCGTCTCCTCCCAGAAGAACCCGGACATTCCGAGGAGGCAGGACGAAGGCTGGAGGCTGGTATCCGTGGGAACTGCATCCTGTTACCTTGGAGACGGTGGAGGAAGCTGCAGCCAAGCGGACGTCAGTCATCCTGCAGTAATCAGATTACTCCTGAATAATCATGTGACGCAACTTTAACATGTTCCACTGGAACAGAAACACATCAAAGACACAATCAGCTGATCAGAGGAGAACATTCAACATGTGACTCGTTATTTCACCTCCTGCTGCTTCCCTTTACTGCAGTACAACACTACAATACTCCATTATTGCCAGCACAATGTACAGGAACTATTCAGAGTACACAAACTAATGTACTCGACTTACAGTACAAATACTCCATCTGAACTGGACGTTACCTGGACGTTGTCTGAATGTTACCTGGACATTGTCTGGATGTTGTCTGAATGTTACCTGGATGTTGTCTGGACGTTGTCTGAATGTTACCTGGACGTTGTTTGAATGTTACCTGGACGTTGTCTGGACATGGGCTGAATGTTACCTGGATGTTACCTGGATGTTACCTGGACATTGTCTGAACTTTACCTGGACGTTGTCTGGATGTTACTTGGATGTTACCTGAATGTTGTCTGGATGTTACCTGAATGCTACCTGAACGCTACCTGAACGTTACCTGGACGTTAGCAGAGTGCTAGCTGGACCGGTTGGCTCTAAATGGTCTCCTAGCTGCTGAATAAAGTGGAGTGTTTCTGAAACACTTTTATCTGAATCTTTCTGTTCTCATGTTTTCTTTGGTTCCACACAGTTCAGATGTTTAACAGGAAACTGACAGAACACCGTCAACTCAAACACGACGTTCCTGCAGAGAACCGTGGAACCAAACCAAACCCCTGAGAACATGTTTCTCCTGCAGGCAGCATCGAGGTTCTGGACAACAACTACTGCAGAGAACCTAGAACACTGACGGTCACTGAGAGTGTGGGAACAATCAGCTGACAGAAGATCAATAATTAGTTTCACTGATAACACACTGATAACATACACAGACACACACACACAGAGAGAGACAGTCAGTCCATGTTAACAGAGAGAGTAATTATTGGGGTTAAGGTTACTACGGTTACCGAGGGTTTTTGCTGTTACTGAGGGTTGCTGTTGCTAAGGTTACTACGGTTACTGAGGGTTACTGAGGTTATTGAGGGTTACTATGGTTTCTGAGGCTGCAGCAGTGAAAGTCTTTCTGTACTCGTCATTAGTTCATTTTGAGGCTGAACTCCATTTCCTGTTTCAGGCTGCAGCCGCATCATAAAAACTAAGCCGAGCCTCTGACTTCATTTGTTCTAGTTCCATCCTGTTCTGTCACTTTCTCCATCCCATAGAGCAGCAGATCTGTGGTTCCACACAGAAGCTGCTTCTTATTTCAGGACATTTTATACCAATCACTGATTCAGGGACGTCAACAGCTACCTGGAGCTAACTGGAGCTATCTGTAGCTAACAGGAGCTATCTGTAGCTAACAGGAGCTAACTGGAGCTAATAACAGCTACCTGGAGCTAACTGGAGCTATCTGTAGCTAACAGGAGCTAACTGGAGCTAATAATAGCTACCTGGAGCTAACTGGAGCTATCTGTAGCTAACAGGAGCTAGCTGGATATATCAGAAGCTAGCTGTGTAGCAGTATTAGCAGCATTAGCCTATCACTGACAGATAAATGTCTTTCCCACTAAACGTCCATGAGTGGATCTGATGGTCGTCACAGAACTTCATGTTCATGGAGACGTCTATTTTAAATCTACAACACAGAGATAATCAGTGTTTAAATCACGTCTTCAGGATGTTCCATTTCTTCTCCTGATCTAAACATGAAGATAAACCAGAAGGATCCAACAAAACATCAGGAACATCAGGATCTTCTCAGGAGAGTTCAAGATCTGAGCAGCTCCAGCAGCAGCAGGACCACGACTCTGAGAAGATTCCTTCACGTCAGCCGAGCATTTCACAAACTTCCTCATGCAGCAGAACAGCAGCAGAACCCTAGGAGAACCATAGCAGAGTCCTAGGAGAGACATAGTAGAACCCAAACATCCTCATCCGGCAGAACAACAGCAGAACCATAGCAGAACCCAAACGTCCTCATCCAGCAGAACAACAGCAGAATCCCAGAAGAACCCTAGGAGAACCATAGCAGAGTCCTAGCAGAACCCTAGGAGAACAACAGCAGAACCATAGCAGAACCCAAACGTCCTCATCCAGCAGAACAACAGCAGAACCCCAGAAGAACCCTAGGAGAACCATAGCAGAGTCCTAGCAGAACCCTAGGAGAACAACAGCAGAACCCTAGGAGAACAACCGCAGAACCCCAGCAGAACCCTAATAGAACCCTCAGTCTAAAGGTTAACATGAAGAAACCAGAAACTGTCGCAGCAACAAACGGTAACAGCTGATTCACCATGAGCTGCACACACTAAACACACACTAAACACACACTAAACACACACTAAACACAAACACACACTAAACACACACTAAACACACACCAAACATGAACACACACCAAACACACACTAAACACACACTAAACACAAACACACACTAAAAACAAACACACACTAAACACACACACTAAACACACACTGAATACACACTAGACACACACTAAACACACACTAAACACGAACACACACTAAACACACACTAAACACGAACACACACTAAACACACACTAAACACACACTAAACACACACACCCCGGCCGTTCGGGTGTTTTTATTGGTTTCGGCAGAACAGGAAGTTTTTAGTCTGGATATTTTTACTACATTAGCTGATAATGTGTAGCTTGTAAGGTTCTGAACGCAGTACTTGTACTGGAGTATTTTCAGTGGTCTGAGTACTGTTACTGCAGTAGAGATGTGGTTCTACTAACTCAGAGTTTATTCACAAACAAAAGTCTGACCTGAAAAACTGTTGCAGGATGAGATGACACCTCTGGTTCTCCTCTGGTTCTCCTCTGGTTCTACTGTGGTTCTGCTCTGATTCTCCTTTGGTTCTCCTCTGGTTCTCCTGTGGTTCTCCTCTGGTTCTACTGTGGTTCTGCTCTGATTCTCCTTTGGTTCTCCTCTGGTTCTCCTGTGGTTCTCCTCTTGTGCTCCTGCCAGTCCTGTTGAACTTCTTGTGACTCTTGAAGGAAAACTGCCACAAACTGAAAAGTTTCTGTTCTTCAGAGCAGCTTCACCTGAATAATCAGAACATTCATCACCAGGACTCCTCCTCTTCCTCTGGTTGGCTGTTGTTGGTGTGTGTGTGTGTGTCTGTGTGTGTGTATGTATGTATGTATGTATGTGTGTGTGTGTGTGTGTGTGTGTGTTTGTGCGTGCGTGCGTGCGTGCGTGCGTGCGTGCGTGTGTGTGTTCATGCTGCAGTTTGAGGAGGTTCAGTTGATATCAGTCGCTTTGGCGCCGCCTGCAGTCAGAACCTGAGCACTGCAACTGTAGAGATACTGGAAGATCTGATGATGGTGATGGAAGTCACTCAGATGCAGAGTAGAGATCATGTGAAGGTCACGTATGATCCAGTTTGCCAGTCTACATGTTAACTGTTCATACACTGCAGACAGAGTTCTGAGAGGCAGTCCTATGAGTTTAGAGCAGACAGTGACAGTCCTCTGCAGGTAGATTCTGTTCTGGAGGCTGATGGAGTAGAACCAGCAGGTGATGGAGAAGGTGATGGTGCTCTCTATGAAGGAGTAATAGAATGTCTGGAGAATGTTCTTACTTACTCCAGAAGAGTTGAGCTTCCTTAGGAGATACTGCCTCTGGTGACATTTCCTGATAATCTCCTCTGTGTTAGAGGAGAATTTCAGCTGGCTGTCAAAGATGGTTCTCAGATATTTGTTCTCCTCCACAAGCTCAACAGGCATTCCATGGATGTTGGTGGTGACAGCTGTAGCCAGCGCCATCTGCTGGTTGGAAAAGGTCACCACCATCTCCTTGGTTCTTTAACATTCAGCTCCAGACAAGAGTCATCACCACCAGTCCACAACCTCCTGGAGGACTGAGCTGTGGGACTGAGAAGGTCCTGACAGCAGAGACAGGAGGACTGTGTCGTCTGCATATTTGACCAGGTGGGAATTGGAATGTGTGGATCTGCAGTCATCCGTGTAGAGGATGAAGAGTAGTGGAGAGAGGACACAGCCCTGAGGAGAACCACTGGAGGTGTGTAGTAGATCAGAGAAGGTGTTATTGACCCACACTCTCTGTGATTTGTGGGTTTAAAAGTCCAATAATCACAGGATGAGCTGATCATCCAGGTGGAAGCAGGAGGAGAGTCTGTGAGCCAGGATGTGAGGCTGGAGGGTGTTAAATGCCGAGGAGAAGTCGGCAAACAGGAGTGTTGCTGAGGTGTTTGGGTGTTCCAGGTGACGGTGTAAAGTGTCCAGAATGAATATTTTGGCATCATCAACACCCCTGCTCGACCGATATGCAAATTGGCGAGGGTCAATCTGTGAGTTAGTTACTTCATCACAAGGGAGGTGGAAGTCATTGAGGACTTTGGTTGTATTCTTCTTGGGGATGGGGATGACTGTGGAGTGTTTCTACAACTGAGGAACTGTACAGTTGTGCAGGGAGTTTTGGAAGAGGGTCTGAAACACATCTCCCAGCTGTTCCGCACAGTGCCTGAGCACACGACCACTGATGTTGTCCAGGCCGGGTGAGCTGGTTTTTGTTGGAGTCAGACTGGAACCAGCTGAATGGGTTAACTGGTAGAGGGTGAACTGGCCTCTTTAGTTCTCCTCAGGGCTCTCGTCACATTCTCTGTGTTGAAGATGAGTGTGCAGTCAGTGGGATGAAGCGTGGCGGTGATGATGATGGTGATGATGATGATGGTGATGACGATGATGGTAATGATGATGATGAGGATGATGGTGATGGTGATGATGATGATAGTGATGGTGATGATGATGGTGTTGATGATGATGGTGATGGTGATGATGATGAGGATGATGGTGATGATGATGATGATGATGTGATGGTGATGGTGATGATGATGATAGTGATGGTGATGATGATGGTGCTGATGATGATGGTGATGGTGATGATGATGAGGATGATGGTGATGATGATGATGATGATGATGATGTGATGGTGATGGTGATGATGATGATGATGATGGTGGTCATGGTGATGATAGTGATGGTGATGGTTATGATGATGATGATGATGATGATGATGATGAAAATGGTGATGATGATGATGATGATGATGGTGATGGTGGTGACGACGATGATGATGACAGGGATGATGATGATGATGGTGATGATGATGATGAGGATGATGGTGATGATGGTGATGATGGTGATGATGATGATAGTGATGGTGATGATGATGGTGTTGATGATGATGATGGTGATGATGAGGATGATGGTGATGATGATGATGATGATGATGATGATGTGATGGTGATGATGATGGTGATGATGATGATGATGATGATGATGATGATGATGATGATGATGGTGATGGTTATGATGATGAGGATGATGATGATGGTGATGGTGGTGACGACGATGATGATGACGGGGATGATGATGATGATGATGATGGTGATGATGGTGATGATGATGATGGTGATGATGATGATGGCGATGATGATGATGATGATGATTATGATAATGATGATGGTGGTGATGAGGATGATGATGGTGGTGATAAAGGTGATGATAGTGATTCTAAATGGCAGATGAAGGTGCAGTGGCGACAGATGGCCACCAGGTGGTGCTGCAGGATGAAGATCAAGCTCCTGCTGAGGTTCAGACAGATGTCCTGAGGAGGACCTTCAGGTCAGGTCCAGCAGTAAGTGTTGATCTGCCTCCTGGTCAGCTGTGAGGAGCAGCTGAAGATCCGTAACACTGGACTGTGACCAGTAAGCAGACATTCCTCAGGTTTTAGAACCAGTATTTATGGCCAGTACATAGAACCATGAAGTATTCACCCTGGAGATGTTCTCCATGCTCAGTTTAATTCCCAAAAGACTCATGTCAAAGTGACAGCAGATTTATCCATAGTAATGTCAGTTAATAAAAATGATTAAACTTGAAATAAGTGACAGCAGACGTAGTGTTCACCTTCTAGTGTTTCATAGATCCTAACCCTTGGTCCTGTTGGTCTGAACATCTGGACCTCCTTCTTCATAAACTGTTAAACTCTGTCAGGTTCCTCAGGGATCCTGATCAACAGAACCTTTCAGGTCCACACTCTAGTTCTCAGGTGGACTGACGTCTGGACTCGGAATGATTGGTGTCCTCCATATTGTCTCGTCTGATGGACATTTTGATCTTATCAGATTGAAGAACCTTCTTCCAGTTGACCTCAGAGTCACTAAGTCAAAGGTTCCCTCAGAGCATTAAGAGATATCAGACACAGCTGGTGCCTTTCCTCTGACCTTGTTTATATTTTTGTCTGATTTTTTTCAGTGTGATCAGAAGTTCACGTCTGTGGTGGTTTTATTGTGAAAGTCCGTGTGGTCAGCGTCGCATTCTGTAGTTTTATTCTGAAGGTGCAGCCGGAAGCTCCGTGCGTGTGCGCGGCTTCACGGTCTGGATGCGGCAGCAGACAAACGAAGCGCAGCTTCGTTTCTGCGGATTTTCTGATTCTACCGGAGAATCCTGCGTCTAACCCGGACCCTTACCGGGCCGAACCGAACACAGCCGACCTGATCCGAACAGAGCCGAACCGAGCTGGGCCCGAATAAAGACGGAGACGGAGACAGACGGCTTCATCTCCTCCTGCAGAGCCGAGCGGAGTCTTCCTCACCGGTAAGAACCGTTTCATCAGCCACCGACCGGCGTGCGTGCGTGCGTGCGTGCGTGTGTGTGTGTGTGTGTGTGTGTGTGTGTGTGTGCGCCACTCCCATTCCAGCCTCGGCTGCCATAAAACTACCTGCGGACAGAAATCACAGGTGATCTTCATCACAACGACCCTCACATGACCTGCAGCAGACACATGTGCAGTGTGTATGCAGTGTAGTCATGTGCGTATGTATAGTGTATATATATATATATACATATATATATAGTGCAGTGATGTGTGCATATACTGTGTAGTAATATATATATACTGCTTATTATTATATATAAATATACTGTATAGTGATGTGTTTGTGTCTATATATATGTGTATATATCTATATACATACATATATATCTATGTAAATGTATATATATATATACATATATATGTATGTATATTTATATGCACATATATATGTATATGTATATATTTACACATATATACATACACATATACGTATATATATATATGTATATGTATATGTATATATTTACACATATATACATACACATATATATGTGTATGTATATATATGTGTATATATATATACACATATATACATATATATGTATATGTATATGTATATATTTACACATATATACATACACATATATGTGTATATATATATACACATATATACATATATACACACACACATATATATATACATATATATGCATATATATAGATGTATTATGTCAATATATACTGTGTAGTATATATAAACATTAATACACGGTATATATACACATTACTATGTTTCAGACATTATAGATGTGGGTTATAGAGATAACAGAAATGTTCTAGACATGCTATAGCCACATACAGAGATGTTCCAGACATGTTCTACAGAGAACATGTAGATGAACCTTTCTGTATCTATGTTTTATACACGTTCTCCACTCTGTAGACACGTTATATAGAGAAGTAATATTTTATAGTTAATGTTGTCGAGGTTTTAGAGCTGCATCAGAAATGTCGTTGAAGGGTTCTATTACAGCTCTATAATAGAGATTTAAACAGCTATTTGTTATATAATGTAAAATGTGAGGAAATGTTTGAGATATTTTAGAGATGTGACAGAAATGTTCCTGACATGTGATACAGATGATTACAGAGATATAAAGAGATGCTGCCGGATTCACAGCAGCACATGGAGACACGAGTACCAGGACTTAAAACTGGAGTAGAAGTACTTCATTACTTTCCACTGCTGCAGTCACTCTGAGCTGTTGTTTGTCTTTCAGAGATGCTGAGATCGTGGTTCCTGCAGGAGAACCTGATCCAGGATCAGTGATCTGCTCGGCAGATCCATCATGGCTTCAGCACTACCACTGTGTCTGCTTGTCCTGCTGCTGCCTGTTGCCACCGGTCAGTATGGACAACACCAGCGTTAGCCTAGCTTAGCATAAAGGCTGAGAGCCTGTTAGCCTGGCCCAGAATCTGTGGTGTTTCTGTAAAACCTCCACTGGGGTTTCATCTAAAGTCCTGCAGCTCTGTGGAACCAGAACAACATGAAGAAGGAGAGAACTCAGAGATGTCTTCTGGCAGTAGTGTCTCCACAGACGTTAAACTCTGAACTAATCCAGGTCCTGGTGATGGTAGGAGCTTTGGGAGAAACCAACTGGAGGTTCTGGAAGACATTTCTAGAAACGTCTTCCAGAACCTCCAGCTCCTACCATCTCCTCCTCCTGCAGATGTTTTTCTATCTCCATTTTTCCTCTCTACTCTGTTCATCATCAGTAGATGTTTCGCCATGCTGGATGGAACTCCAACAACCTGCTCCTCTTTTCTCTGTTTCTGCTGCATTTATTTTATTCTCTCTGAGGAAACACTGCCTGCAGTTCAACCTGAAACTCTCTGAAGTTTTTGGTCTCAGCTGAGTCGGTCCTGTAGAACCAGAACCAAAAGGAGGTTCTGGTTCTACAGACTCCAGTAAAGAGCTAGAATTTGTCCTTTCTTGTGGTGAACAAACCTGAAGCTCCATAAACGTGTTCGACCGTCTGCAGCTGCTTTGAGTTGAGAGTTTGAGCTCCACATTCCTGCTGGTGGTGTTCATGACTGACTGACATCCGGACCGAGCCTCGGCGCCGTCGCTCCGTCTGAGCAGCTCTGTGTTTAGGTTCTGATGAGCTGATAAGACTCAGTCCTCCTTCCTCCCATTCAGAGCGTCAGACTAAACTCAGCTGCTGGCTCCAGCAGAACATTCCTGAGCTGTGAGGCAGGAAACAGCTGGTCGGCCTGTTTTATCTGAGGGGGCCGCTGTAGGACACTGCTAACTGTTAGCTTTACAGGTAACTGACTGCCATCTGGTGAATGATGAGCAGGATCAGAGCTGGTTCTGGTCCAGATTCTAGCTCCTTCCCTTTTTTTCTCATTTTGGACATATTTTGAGTCATGTCACACAATTTTTAGTCATTTTGGACCAATTTTTTAGTCGTTTTGGAATATTTTTAGTTATTTTTGAAAAACTTTAGTCAT
Organism: Amphiprion ocellaris; assembly: GCF_022539595.1. Lineage (NCBI taxonomy): Eukaryota > Metazoa > Chordata > Actinopteri > Pomacentridae > Amphiprion > Amphiprion ocellaris. The sequence continues at coordinate 36,304,326 of NC_072776.1, read as the reverse complement.
TTTTGCCAATTTTTTTTGTCATTTTAGACATTTTTTTCCTCATTTTGGACACATTTGAATAATTTTGATCAAATTTTAAACCATTTTGAACCAATTTTAAGTAATTTTGAACCACTTTTTAGTCAAATCCATGGATCCAGGCTATAAGCCTCATCACTGCCAGAATCTGATCACTTTGTCCTTGTGTCATTTCTGACCTTCCCTGAAAATTTCATCCAAATCTGATAGTCTGTTTTTGAGTAATGTTTCACACAGACAGACAGACGGACAAACAGACAGACAGACAGACAGACAGATGGACGGATGGACAAACAGAGACAGACGGATGGACAAACAGACAGACAGAGAGATGGACGGACAAACAGACGGACGGACAGACAAGCAGACAGACAGACAGACAGACAAACAGATGGACAGATGGACAAACACAGACAGATGGACGGACAAACAGACGGACGGACGGACGGACGGACAGACAGAAGGACGGACAAACAGACAGACAGACGGACGGACAAACAGACAGACAGACAGACAGATGGATAGATGGACGGACAAACAGACAGACAGACAGACGGACGGACAAACAGACAGACGGACGGATGGACAAACAGACACGGACAGACGGATGGACGGACGGACAAACAGACAGAGACAGACAGACGGACGGACAAACGGAGGGATGGACGGACAGACGGACGGACGCTGATCGTCACATAACTCATCCAAGACTCCGCCTCCTTGGCAGAGTAATAAACCCATAAGAAGTCTGTAGATCCTGGGGCGCCCGTATAGCTCAACGCGTTAAGCTGGCGACCCATGTGCAGGGGCTGGTCCCCGACGCAGCGGCCCGGGTTCGATTCCCGCTCGCGGCCCTTTGCTGCATTTGTTCCCCCCACTCTTCTCCCCATTTCCTGTCTGTCTCTCACTACGCCTGTCAAATAAAGCCAACAAAAAAGGCCATAAAAATAACTTTAAAAAAAGTCTTAAGATCCTCAGTCATCAGGTCCTGGTAAAAACTAGATGGACTCTCTGGTAGGTTCTAGAAGACCTACCAGAGGAGCTCCTACTGAAGCCTCCTTGGTGATTCTACTTCCTGTCCTGAAACATCATCTGGTTCTGGTCCAGATTCTACTTCCTGTCCTGAAACATCATCTGGTTCTGGTCCAGATTCTACTTCCTGTCCTGAAACATCATCTGGTTCTGGTCCAGATTCTACTTCCTGTCCTGAAACATCATCTGGTTCTGGTCCAGATTCTACTTCCTGTCCTGGAACGTCTCCACCTTTAGGAGCAAACAGTAATCTCACGTTGATATTTTAATCATGTATTGATTTTAAAGAGAAGCTTTTTGTGGTTTCCTCTCTGGATTTTTCTCCTCCACTTGTTTCCTTCTGCAGCTCCTGTATTTCAGTCGAGTCCAAACCTGGTCCTGGTGTTTATTTTTAGACTTCGGAACGTCTCACTGATGTCGTCTCTGCAGGTTTTCATCCGTCAGTCGTCCTTTTGGAGACTAAATCTGTTCTCATTTAATCTTAGAAGCTGCTTCCTGCTCAGATAATCATTGGCTGAATTCAGAACATCTCCAGTTTCCAGATGTTCCCTGAACGCCTCACCAGCAGAAGATGATCCATCAGATAAACCTGACAGTCTTCTGTTTGAGTCGAGTGTTTCATCTGACTTCACATGAGAATAAGAAGATGGCTGCTGTGTGAGGAGGAGGTGGAGAGGAGGAGGAGGAGGAGGAGGAGGAGGACGAGGAGGATGAGGAGGTTGAGGAGGAGGTGGAGGTGGAGGAGGAGGAGGAGGAGGAGGACAAGGACGAGGAGGATGAGGATGAGGATGTGGAGGAGGAGGAGGAGGACGACGAGGAGGATGAGGATGAGGAGGTGGAGGAGGATGAGGAGGAGGAGGTGGAGGAGGACGAGGAGGAGGAGGTGGAGGAGGACAAGGAGGTGGAGGAGGAGGTGGACGTGGAGAGGAGGTGGAGGAGGAGGAGGTAACCAATCAGAATGAGCCTCTGAGTCCACCAGCTTTATTTACTTCCTCCTGTTTCTGCTAAACTATGAAAAAAAACTCTCCAGATGTTCTGCTGTTAGAGGGAACACAAGAGTCTTCATGCTCTGGGAGCATCTGAGGACTCCTAAAGGTCCCCACAACCATAGGAGGACCCTCAGGTTAGCATGCTGCAGGCTAACGTGGCTAAAATTAGCTGTGAAGGTCAGAGCTCTGTGGAAACTTTAACTTTATTAATGTGACTTTAATGTTCTCCCTAGACTCAGCGTGTTCTCTGGGTTTTTCTGGGCAACAGAACCTCATCAGTCATTGTTCTTCTCTGACAGGAAGTAGGAGCTCTCTGACCGTCGGTATATTTCGGGTCTTTCTGCGGTTTGTTGGTCGGTGCAGGTTGACTGTCTGTTCTGAACATTGGATTAATGATGTTCCAGGGTTTGGATTCTCTCTGTTGTTCCGCTTGACTCTCAGATGCCAGAACGCATGTGTATTTGTTGACGTCAGACGTTTCCGTGTCGCTGCTCAGGAAGAAGCCGTTTAGATGTAATCAGGTCCCTCAGGGCTGACAGGAAGTAACAGGAAGTAACGGGACTGAGGTTCTAGGATTTAAAGAGTCGAGAGAACAAGTTCATGCAAACAGAAACACAATAAAAAAACAAAAAAGCACTCAGAGAGAGCAGTCCTCCTCCAAGGCTGCTCGGTTGGATCATTTCTGATGGATAAGTGCTGATAAGTCCTCAGCGGTGGATTTGTAGTAGGATCACAATCGTGATCGTCAGCAGGCAGCTGACGTAGCGTTCACTCGTTGTCATGGTTACAGTGACGCTATCTGGCAATGATACAGAAATCTTTAACAAATCTGTGGATCCAGACTATAAGCAGCATCACTGCCAAAATCTAATGAGCTGGTCCTTGTGTCATTTCTGACCTTCCCTGGAAATTTCATCCAAATCCGTTGGTCTGTTTTAGAGTAATGTTGCAGACGGACAGACAGACAGACAGAGAGATGGACAGACAGACAGATGCTGATCGTCACATAACTCATCCAAGGCTCCACCTCCTTGGCAGAGTAATAAACTCAGATAAGAAATCTGTAGATCCTCAGTCATCAGGTCCTGGTAGAAACCAGATGGACTCTCTGGTAGATTCTAGAAGACCTTAGTCTTAGAACTTAGAGGTGAAAGGTCTTCTAGAACCTACTAAAGGAGCTCCTACTGAAGCTCCTATGAAGAACAAGTAACGGAGCCACAGCGCCCCCTACTGATCATAGAGTTCTGTGTCTTTCTGTAACATCTGACCGATTTTCTGGGACCAGAGCTCCAGTTTATTCTAACTGCAGATGTTCAGTCTAACCATCCAACACTCCTGTTAGAACCCACTAGGAGAACCACATCTGGTTCTACTGAGTACAAAGACCAACATAAACATCTGCAGCACCTGTAAAAGAACCGACTGATACAGCATTAGTGTCTCCTTACCTGATTCTATGTTCTCATGGTTCTGTGTTCTCATGGTTCTGTGTCACCTGGTTCTGTGTTCTCGCGATTCTATGTTCTAATGGTTCTATGTTCTCATGGGTCTGTGTTCTCAAGGTTTTGTGTCACCTGGTTCTGTGTTGTCATGGTTCTGTGTTCTGATGGTTATATGTTTTCATGGTTCTATGTTCTCATGGCTCTGTGTTCTCACGGTTCTATGCTCTCATGGTTCTGTCAGCTGGTTCTGTGTTCTCATGGTTCTGTGTTCTCATGGTTTTATGTTGTAATGGTTCTATGTCAGCTGGTTCTGTGTTCTCATGGTTCTGTGTTCTCATGGTTCTATGTTCTCATGATTCTGTGTTATCATGGTTCTGTGTTCTCATGGTTCTGTGTTCTCATGGTTCTATGTACTCATGGTTCTGTGTTCTAATGGTTCTGTGTTCTCATGGTTCTGTGTTCTCATTGTTCTATGTTCTAATGGTTCTATGTTCTAATGGTTCTGTGGTCTAATGGTTCTATGTTGTCATGTTCTATGTTGTCATGGTTCTATGTTGTCATGGTTCTGTGTTCTCTTGGTTCTTTCTGCAGGGCTGCAGTTGGAGGACTCAGATGGTCCACTTTGTGCCTTTGCTGACGGACTGCAGGGGGCGGAGCGTGCTCCAACCAATGAGCTGCGAGGAGTGGTTCAGGAGAACGGCACGATTCATTGCAGCCGCGGCTCTCGCTGCTATGGATTGTGGGAAAGACGAGGCGATGGGGAGATGCAGCTGCTGAACCAAGGTGAGGTTCTAGGTCAGGTTCTGGGTGAGGTTCTGGGTGAGGTTCTAGGTGAGGTTCTTGAGGTTCTGGGTGAGGTTCTGGGTGAGGTTCTAGGTGAGGTTCTTGAGGTTCTGGGTGAGGTTCTAGGGAGGTTCTAGGTTAGGTTCTCGATGAGGTTCTGGGTGAAGTTCTAAGTGAGGTTCTCCATGAGGTTCTAGGTTAGGCTTTAGGTGAGGTTCTAGGTGTGGTTCTAGGTGAGGTTCTAGGTTAGGCTTTAGGTGAGGTTCTGGGTGAGGTTCTAGGTGAGGTTCTAGGTGAGGTTCTGGGTGTGGTTCTGGGTGAGGTTCTAGGGAAGTTCTAGGTGAGGTTTTGGGTGAGGTTCTAGGTGAGGTTCTAGGTTAGGCTTTAGGTGAGGTTCTGGGTGAGGTTCTAGGTGAGGTTTTGGGTGAGGTTCTAGGTGAGGTTCTAGGTTAGGCTTTAGGTGAGGTTCTAGGTGAGGTTCTGAGTGAAGTTGTAGGTGAGGTTCTAGGTGAGGTTCTGGGTGAGGTTCTAGGTGAGGTTCTAGTTTAGGCTTTAGGTGAGGTTCTGGGTGAGGTCCTCTGTGAGGTTCTAGGTGAGGTTCTAGGTGTGGTTCTAGGTGAGGTTCTGGGTGAGGTTCTAGGTGAGGTTCTAGGTGTGGTTCTAGGTGAGGTTCTAGGTTAGGCTTTAGGTGAGGTTCTGGGTGAGGTTCTAGGTGAGGTTCTGGGTGTGGTTCTAGGTGAGGTTCTAGGTTAGGCTTTAGGTGAGGTTCTGGGTGAGGTTCTAGGTGAGGTTCTAAGTGAGGTTCTGGGTGTGGTTCTGGGTGAGGTTCTAGGGAGGTTCTGGGTGAGGTTCTAGGTGAGGTTCTAGGTGTGGTTCTAGGTGAGGTTCTAGGTTAGGCTTTAGGTGAGGTTCTGGGTGAGGTTCTAGGTGAGGTTCTGGGTGAGGTTCTAGGTGAGGTTCTGGGTGTGGTTCTAGGTGAGGTTCTAGGTTAGGCTTTAGGTGAGGTTCTGGGTGAGGTTCTAGGTGAGGTTCTAAGTGAGATTCTGGGTGTGGTTCTGGATGAGGTTCTAGGGAGGTTCTGGGTGAGGTTCTAGGTGTGGTGCGTTTAGGGTCTATGTCCAACAGGAAGTGGGTTGGTTCCCTCTTTAGGTTCTGCTATCATTATTCTGATAACTGAAACCATCAGCTTCATTTTATTAAATTTAAAGTTATTTTTAGTCCTTCTGTGATCCGTGTGTTTCAGGTTGTTGGACCCACGTTGGACACCACCAGGAGTGTCACGGTGACCGCTGTGTCCTCGTGTCCCGGCCTCTGTCTGCGGTACTGAAGTCCAACTACCGCTTCTGCTGCTGCAGCCGCCACCTCTGCAACGCCAACTTTACCGAGGCCCCGCCCACTGCCGACACACCCGCCCTGCGGATGATGAAGCCGGACGTCCACGACGACGGGCTGACAGGTGAGTGGACAGATGTGGACCAGTCACTGAGCTCATTCAGAATCATCGAACTTGAACCCAATCAGCAGCCAGAGTTCTAAATGACCAGTCAGCAGGTGATCAATATTTAATGTCATACTAATGATGACACCATCATCCCACAGATCACCAGCTGACACCGGAGGAGACGGCGCTTGTCGCCCTGGTGACTGTCGCCATAGCAGCCATCCTCATTGTGGTGCTGTTCCTGGGATACCGCATGATGAAAAGTACACACACACTGATTATTAACAATCTAATGATCAATAATCAATCTAATAATCAATAATCAATCAATAAATAAATAATAATCAATAAATAATCAATGATCAATAAATAATTAATAATCATGTTTGTTTCCAGGGAAACGGAAACACAACCTGTCTGCTGAGGATGTGACGGAGGCAGGAAGCAGCCAATCAGCTGTCGACCTGGAAAACCTGAAACTAATGGAGGTAACACACACACACGAACACACACGCACACACACACACACACACACACTAACACACACACTAACACACACACACACACACGAACACACACACGCACGCACGCACGCACGCACGCACGCACGCACACACACACACATACTAATACACACGAACACACACACACACTAACACACACACACACACACACACACACACACACATTAACACACTAACACACACACACACACACTCACTAACACACACACGCACGCACACACACACACACACACACACACTAACACACACTAACACACCCACACACACACACACACACACACACATACATACACACACACACACACATACTAACACACACTAACACACACACACACACACACATATTAACACACTAACACACACACACATACTCACTAACACACACACACACACACACACATATTAACACACTAACACACACACACATACTCACTAACACACACACACACACACACTCAGTCCATATTAACAGAGAGGGTAGTTGTAGGGGTTAAGGTTGCTAAGGTTACTGAGTGTTACTACGGTTACTGGATGTTACTACAGTTACTGGTTACAGTTACACACACTAACACACACTAACATCAGAGGACTCTGATTGGTCCCTGAGGACCTCCACAGCTTCATTTCCTGTTTCTCTGGCAGCTGATTGGTCGAGGCCGTTACGGCGCCGTGTACCGTGGAACCCTGAAGGAACGCTGCATCGCTGTCAAGCTGTTCAGCTCGGCCAACCGGCAGAACTACGCCAATGAACGTTCCATCTACGGCCTGCCGCTGCTGCAGCAGCACGACAACATCGCTCGGTTCCTGACTGCCAACGAGAACACGACGGCTGACGGACGGCCCGAGTTCCTCATCCTCATGGAGTTCTACCCTCATGTAAGACTTACGTTCCTTCAGGGTTCCTCTATTCTAGCAGGAACTGATAAATACATATTTACTCTCAGTAATGTGTATTAGCGCTTTGTTCAGTCAGTAGAATGTCTGAGAACCCAAACATGGTTCTAATATAATATTAACCTGGTTCTAATAATAACCTGGTTCTAAAGTTAGCCTGGTTCTAATCTAATAATAACCTGATTCTAAAGCTGGTTCTAAAGTTAGCCTGGTTCTAATCTAACAATAACCTGGTTCTAATAATAACCTGGTTCTAAAGTTAGCCTGGTTCTAATCTAATAATAACCTGGTTCTAAAGTTAGCCTGGTTCTGATCTAATAATAACCTGGTTCTAATAATAACCTGGTTCTAAAGTTAGCCTGGTTCTGATCTAATAATAACCTGGTTCTAAAGTTAGCCTGGTTCTAATCTAATAATAACTTGGTTCTAATAATAACCTGATTCTGAAGTTGGCCTGGTTCTAATATAATAATAACCTGTTTCTAATAATAACCTGGTTCTAGAGTTAATTTGGTTCTAAAGTTAATCTGGTTCTAAAGTTAGCTTGGTTCCAACATGTTGAGGTTATGTTTCACACAGACTAGCACAGATTGCTTTGCTTAGCACAGATAACTGTTAGCTTAGCACATCTTACCTTAGCTTAGCACATAATAGCTTAGCACAGATAACAGTTAGCTTAGCTCAGCACAGATAACTGTTAGCTTAGCATAGCACAGATATCTGTTAGCTTAGCACAGATAGTAGAAGCTGGTCCACAGAGACACCATAACTTTTACTGGACCGTCTGCAGGCGAAACTTCCTGTTTCCTGTTAGCGGTTCAGCCTCAGGTAACACTGATTGGTCAGAGCTCCAGGTGAGACGTCCTAGATGGAGCCTCTAACAGGTGTGTCTGTGTGTAGGGCTGTCTGTCCCGCTACTTGTCCGTCCACACGGTGGACTGGTCCACCTGCTGCAGGATGACTCACGGAGTCACCAGAGGACTGGCCTTCCTGCACACCGAGCTCTACAGAGCAGGTAAACAAAGATACAGGTAAACAAAGCTGCAGGTAAACACAGCTACAGGTAATTACAGCTACAGGTAAACACAGCTACAGGTAATTACAGCTACAGGTAAACAAAGATACAGGTAAACAAACTGCAGGTAAACTGTTTCAGGTGTTGCTGAGGTCACAGCAGGAAATGCTGCATGCTGGGACTATTTTCTGGGGCGGATTAATTCACATGATGAGTGTTTGTGGGACTGAATAAAGCCGAGGGTCCACTAGATGTGTTTTTCCTGCATGTAAATGCGTTGCATCTGAAAATCGCACACATGGTGGGCAGTCACTAGCGGGTCACCAGGTGGTCACGTGACCGAACTTTCAGCTTGACGGTCCGGCAGATGAGTCGGATAAACACAGCGGCTCGGCTACAAACTTTGTTTTTTATTTTTAAAAAAAGTATTTCTGAAAGCATTTGAGGCAGAAATAATCTGTGCAGCAGCTGAATCTGTCCTTGTTTTATTTCACCGACGGCTAGTTTAGATGTTTGAGGACAGTTTCACAATGCGTGGAATCTCCGCACGCCGCATTGAATTTGCATAAAGTAGAAGTCCAGTCTACTTTATGCAAATGAGCTGCAGGTACACACACCACAACTGGACCAGCATGCAACATGCGGTGTGTTTCTAGCTGCGATCTACTGTGATCGCTGAAGTGTTTTCGAAATAAAAGACAAAGTTTGTGGCTGTGCCGCTGTGTTTATCCGACACGCCTGCCGGAGCGCCAAGCTAAAAGCTCGGTAACGTGACCACCTAGTGACCCACTAGTGACCGCCCACCATGTGTGCGATTTTCAGATGCAGCTCGTTTACATGCAGGAAAAACACATTGAGTGGACACGCGGCTTTAAGTGTGTTTGCTTGTTTACCTGCTGGTTGTTTACCTGTTGTCTCCTGTCAGACCAGTACAAACCGGCCGTGGCCCACAGAGACCTGACCAGCAGGAACGTCCTGGTCCGAGCAGACCTGTCCTGCGTCCTCGCTGACTTCGGTCTGTCCATGAGGCTGACAGGCAGCCGGGCCTGTCGCCACGGAGATGACGACACCATGACCATATCTGAGGTGAGGTCACATGATGCTGGGAACACGCTCTGACAAAACACTGTGATGTTACTGGGTGAGCTGGGCAGGGGGCGGGGCTAGCGCTGGTCCTCTGTACAGGTGGGGACGTGGGCGGGGCTAATGCTGGTCCTCTGTACAGGTGGGGGCGGTGGGTGGGGCTAATGCTGGTCCTCTGTACAGGTGGGGGCGGTGGGTGGGGCTAATGCTGGTCCTCTGTACAGGTGGGGGCGGTGGGTGGGGCTAATGCTGGTCCTCTGTCCAGGTGGGGGCGGTGGGCGGGGCTAACGGTGGTCCTCTGTACAGGTGGGGACGGTGGGCGGGGCTAACGGTGGTCCTCTGTACAGGTGGGGACGGTGCGCTACATGTCTCCGGAGGTTCTGGGCGGAGCTCTGAACCTCAGAGACTGTGAGTCGGCGCTGAAGCAGGTGGACGTTTACGCTCTGGGTCTGATGTACTGGGAGAGCTTCAGGAGGTGCAGCGACCTGTTCCCAGGTAACACTACACACACACAACACATAACACAACACACACTACACAACACAACACTACACAACAAAACCAGAGGTGGGTAGTAACGAGTTACATTTACTCCGTTACATTTACTTGAGTAACTTTTTCAAAAAAAAATGTACTTCTGAGAGTAGTTTTTCTCTGCCATACTTTTTACTTGAGTAGATCTGTGAAGAAGAAACGCTGCTCTTACTCCGTTACACTGGGCTATACTCGACTCGTTACTTCTTTATTTACCACATTAGAGCTGCTTTATTTTGCCAGAGATGCCCCCAGTGGATCTACCACATGACTGTGTTTCACCAATCAGACGAAGCAACAATCATCACGTGACTCCGTTTCACCAGACGTCACCCTATGGTCACATGACCTCATATGAACTGTGCCGGCATAGCGGCACAAACTCTACACACATAGCAGACAGGGAATGAAAAAAACATGGATATCTCCATCTTTCGTCTGCTGTTGGGCGAAGTGAAGCGTGACATCCGGCTGTAGGTCCGGGTGATGCAGCGGTGGGGGGGATGCAGTATGCACATACAGTCTATAAACATGCTGTATATCTTGTCACTGGAAGTAGTTTGAACTGTTCAAACATACAAATGTTACCTGATTACAGGTATTTGTTTCAAAAGCTTTATGTTGTGAAAAACTGAGATTACTTGAGTAATTTTTGGGATGACTACTTTTTACTTCTACTTGAGTGATATTATTTTGAAGTAACGTTACTCTTACTTGACTACAATTTTTGGATACTCTACAACCTCTGAACAAAACACACGACACACAAAAACATAAAAACCCAAAAACCTGAAAATCAAAAACAGAAACAAAGAGCTCATGTAGTTACTGTGTTTGCTGTGTTTATTGTGTTAATTGTGTTTATTGTGTGTTTGTTGCATGTTTATTGCATGTTTATTGTGTTTATTGCATGTTTACTGTGTGTTTGTTGCATATTTATTGCTGTGTTTATTGCTGTTTATTGTATTTACTGTGTGTTTATTGTGTGTTTATTGCGTGTTTACTGCGTGTTTATTGTGTTTATTGCATGTTTACTGTGTGTTTATTGTGTTTATTGCGTGTTTATTGCATGTTTACTGTGTGTTTATTGCTGTGCTTATTGCATGTTTATTGCGTGTTTATTGTGTGTTTATTGCGTGTTTATTGCGTGTTTACTGTGTGTTTATTGCTGTGCTTATTGCGTGTTTATTGCGTGTTTATTGTGTGTTTATTGTGTGTTTATTGCTGTGTTTATGGTGTGTTTGTGTGTTTATTGTGTGTTTATTGCATGTTTATTTCTGTGTTTATTGCGTGTTTCCCGTGTTTCCTGTGTTGTGCAGGAGAGGCTGTGCCTGACTACCAGCTGGCGTTCCAGGCGGAGCTGGGGAACCATCCCAGCTTTGAGGACATGCAGGTTCTGGTGGTCCAAGAGAAACAGCGGCCCAGGTTCCCTGAAGCCTGGAAGGAGAACAGTGTGGTGGGTGTGCTACCAGTAGCTCACTGTGTGTAACTATGTGTTTGCGTGTGTGTGCGTGTAACTTTATGTGTGTGTGTGTGTTCCAGGCGTTGCGCTCCCTGAAGGAGACCATGGAGGACTGCTGGGATCAGGATGCTGAAGCTCGACTCACTGCTCAGTGTGCAGAAGAAAGACTGGCTGAACTCACACTGCTGAGTACACACACCTCAGTACAAAACCACAGGTAAACACACTAATAGGTACACACACTAATAGGTATACACACTAACAGGTACACACACTAACAGGTACACACACTAATAGGTATACACACTAACAGGTACACACACTAACAGGTACACACACACTAACAAGTATATACACACTAACAGGTATACACACTATCAGGTACACACACTAACAGGCATATACACCCTAACAGGTATATACACAGTAAATAACTGATGTTCTGACTGGTGTCTCTCAGGAACCTGTCTCATGGCCGCTGGCCTCCTCAGGTTGGCTCTGCCTCCCCCTACATTGAGGACCTGCAGGTGGGCATGGTCAAGAACCTCCAGGGAGACGGACATCCGACGTCACTCATCAAGATGACCACGAGTGGAGCAGAAGTTACCGAGAAGAACAGGAACCACGAACGTCAGCAGGTAGAAGTTCAGCGAGTGTTGCAGTAGAACTGAATGAATGTTCTTTAAAACACTGATCCGTTTCCGTCTGTCCGTCAGACTCGACCGTCAGATGTTTCCGTCATCTGCAGCGCCGCCAAGTCCCAACACAACGGTAACACAACCGTCTGATCCACATCACAGCATGCTAACATGCTAGCATGCTAACATGCGAACATGCTAACCAGCTGGAGCTTCATTAAATACTGATTTTATAACATTGTCTGACACAAATACAACAGTTAAAAACACTCACACAGGTTTACTGGAAGATTAGAAGATAGAAAGCCTCATTTATCTGTCAGTCACAGATAGAGAGTCTCCTTCCTGAAGGGGGCGGGGCCAGCAGCGGCTCATTTAAAGCTACCGAAACAGTTTAGAACTAAACAGGACAAACTGCTGCTACCTCGGTTTGTTTTCTAAACTGACAAACTTCATGTGTGAACTTCATAGAACAACACAGTGTGTAACATTTATCTCAGCTGCAGTAAGTGCTCCTGCTGTCCTCCAGGTGGCGCCGGTCCGAGTGTCCCCGTCTGCCTGCAGCTGACAGAAAAAGACCTGGAGGCCACCAAGCTGGACCCCAAAGAGGTTTCACTTTAATCTATTCACACATCTACTGAGTGACTTTCATGGACTGACCTTTCAGTCTGAATGTGTCTGCAGGTGGTTAAGAACCTGCGGGAAACTTCGGATGAGAACCTGATGGAACATTCCCAGAAGAACTTTGGTTGTGACCCAGTTCAGACCAGCAGCCTCCTCTACCATCAGCTGCTGCACCGCTCTGAGGTACGACCGCTTCATCCTCTGTCTGCTGCTGAATGAACTCAGTAACCTGACTGATGCTCTGTCCATCCTCAGGCTGAACCAGGAGTCTTCATGGATCCTCCTCCAGCCTCCATCCACCACCTGCCCAAACAGCAGAACCTGCCCCAGAGGCCCACCAGCCTCCACCTGCTCCCCAAAGCCAAGGACAGCAGCTCCACCTCGTCTCGGCAGAAGCTGGGGAAGTTCAAGTCCAACCACCGACAGGTACCAGAGGATTTAATCTGATGGTTCTTCACCAGGTTCTTCACCAGAATCTATCCCTGATGATCCGACAGGCTCGGTGTCAGACAGCAGATCTAGATCCTGAACCTCTGCTCATGTTCTGGATGTGTTTCAGTCAACCTGCTGCTTCTATCTTAAGCTTTGAGGCCAGCAGGACCTGGAGTCTCTGTTCAACTGGACCGGTCCTGTTTCTAGTTATGAGACCGTGAATCCAGGACTTAACTGTGTTTCCTCCAGTAGTTCTGCAGCTCTTTAATCCTGATGTTTCCACAGTGAACATGTTCTCCTAGTTCCCTCCCTGATCTCTCCACAGATTGTCAGCTCTTTGATGGACTAGTTTCCACTAACAGAACTCAAACTCTGTCCATCTTTTTCTAGTTTTTCATCGATCGTAGCAGCAACACTGTCCAGATGTCGCAGCTTTGGTTAAATGAGACAACATGGAGCTGCAGATGTTCAGCTGCAGGTCTTAAACCTTCTAAAACCTCAAAGCTCTGATGGAGTTACTCCACCCTCTACATGTAGAGCATCCACTCTAGAAAGAACTAAAAAGAGACCAGCGGCTTTCCACTCAAGCTTTTAGGACTGACACTGGGTGGGATCAAAGATGTTGATGTTTAGCTCCGCCCACATTTGACAGTTAAACCAATAAATTCACATTAGGTGGGATTAATCAGGCTAACAACCATCTGCAGGTGTGTTACTTTACCTGCTGTCTGTCTTTCAGGTGGAAACAGGTGTTGCTAAGATGAACACGGTGATGGTCGCCGCGGCTGCAGAGCCTCACCTGGTAACCACGGTTACCAACAGCACGAGAGGAAGCGCTGCCACTGGTAAAGACGTCCACGCTGTCCCGGCGGTCGCCAGCGGCTACAGTGTAGGCGTCTCCGCCCTGGTGACCAACGGGATGATGGGCGGAGGTTGGACCAACCCGGCCGGACCGCAGGTGGAGGACGAGGACCAGATGGAGGACACGGCCAGCAGAGGAGACAACCGCCTGATCCTGCTCAACTTCAGTCCTGATGAACACGAACCTCTGCTGAGCAGAGAGCAGCTGCCCGCCAAGAGCAAACCTCTTCATCATCATCATCATCATCACGGCCGAGCTGGAGGCATCCTGTCTGGACGAGGATCCAACTCCAACAACAACAACAACCGGTTAGCACCGCCCGTACAGGTCCAGGGTTCAGAGGTCCAGCCTGAAAGGACAATGCCCTCTGAGGTCCGAGGAACCAGCAGTCCTGATCCTGAACCACAACCAGACAGTGGACCTCCTACCACCGTAGGTAACCACGAAGGATCAGATCCTGGTCTCCAGAATGATTCAGCATCAGTGTTGGCTTCTGGATACACCCAAAGTCCAGAAGATCAACAGGCCCCATCTGGCTTCACTGCTGAGGTTCCTCACTGCAGAGACTCTGGTTCAACAAAAGCACCAGCAGACCAAACCTCATTTTCAAAAGATACGCTAACCCTCCCTCAGAAACCTGCGTCACCAGAAACTCCAGCCCGAGAAGCTACAGCCTCAGAAGCAGAAGCTAAAGCCTCAGAACCAGAAGCTAAAGCCTCAGAACCAGAAGTTTCCCTGGAGGTGTCAGAAACTCCAGCTTTAGAGTGTCAGGATTTAGAAACCACTTCTGTTGGAGAAGCTTCAGTGCCAGAACCTGCAGCTCTACTAGGTCCAGCCTTAGAACCACTGACACCAGTTCTGTTGCAGTCTCACGTGGGACAGACCAAAGCCAGGAGACCAGAGCGTCCCTGTTCTCTGGACCTGTCCTCATCCTGTATCTCTTCAGGTGAGTCCAGGTTACTGACTTACTTTGATTACCTCCTGTGAGGAATATGTTCCTCCATATCTCTGATTATGTTCTTACTGACGACCATAAAGATAGACCAGTATCATGTGACCCTCCATATCTAGTGCTGGTCCTGTGGAAAACATGTCATCATTACTCTTCTTCTCCTCAGATGATGTCTCCGTGGTGGACGTCGGCAGTCTGAGTGCCTCAGGAGAGAAGATAAAACGCCGTGTCAAGACTCCATACACTCTGAAGAAGTGGCGTCCGGCCTCCTGGGTCGTCTCCACGGATACGTCCCTGGACCCGGACTTCATCTCCAGTAGCAGCAGCAGTCAGATCTCCAGTGGTCTTCACAGAGCAGGAAGCCTCGGCATCCCCAGAATCAACCAGTCCAAATCCAGCATGGCGGTGTTTCTGGTGGGGGGCGGAGCCACGGCCACCACGACCTCCGAGCCCGATGGGATGACCTGCTTCTAAAGAGCGGTCACAGCTTCCTTCTTTCCTTACAGATTAGTTTCATTGTCTTCCTTCTCTTCTGTTGTAAAGAAATCGCAGTTATCTGCACCATTCGGCATCCCCAGTCAAACCAAAGGCTCCAGTGAAGATCGAAGCTTTCTGATGGAGTCAAACCCACTTTAAGGTGTGTTCATGGAGTTTGGATTTTTTCTGAAGAACTCCTGCTGATCGACTGTTTTACCAGGATTCAGCCTGAATGCCTGCGATGTCCAGAATATTTAGAAGAATCTCCTACATCTAGATGTTTGTTTCCAGTCCTAACTGTTTTTCTGACTGGTAGGCGGAATCAGGTGTTTGTGGGTGGGGCCTAAAGGTCTTTATGGGTCCACATTCTGCTCCATCTGATCAGGTTTTACTGCTGCAGATCCTGGTTTGTGTGTTGATACCTGAATGGATCTGAGTGGAACAGCAGAGGGTCGGTTCAGGTGACGGTTCCTGGATCAGCCTCTAATTTTTCAGTTTCTACGTTAACTCAGAATGACAACAACGATAAACCATACTGGCAACGGACACCATGACAAAGAATTCTGTAGCAGTCAATGACCTCTAACCAGAGTTCTGGTTGGAGGTCATTAACTGCTACAGAAGTCTTTGTCATGGTGCCCATTACTGCTAAACTCCCATAGTGAAACCTCTGCTGTCATCATCCAGATCTTGGTGCTGCGGATTTAATTGGTCAAACAGCTGATGTTCTGTTTCCCTCTGCTCGTGTTTTAGATGCAGACCAACAAACTCCAAAATAATATTAGAACCTGAATCCAGCAGCCTTCGGGCAGCTCTGCTTTCTGTCCTGAAACAGCAGCAGGTGGAAACAGCACCTTCAGACTTTGGAATGAATTTGTCTTTAAAGCAGATGATTAGCGTCGGGGTTTCTTTAACAGTGAAGGTTCTGGACCAGGCGAAGAACTTCAGGATCTCATGTTGTTGGTAGAAAGGTTCAGGAAAAAGAACAAACTCTCCATCTCAAGTTAAAGAAAAATCCTCTTTCAGTAGAAGTCCACAGCAGCAGAACGTTGTTTGTTCCTCAGACTGGTGTTTTATTAGATTATTATGTCCAGTAGTACATAGCTTTATTCATAGTTTATTAGTATATAAGAACACTTTATTCATGTTTCTGGACTATTTAAATTAATATATTTTGCACATTTTGAAAACATTTTAGAGACACTTTATTGACATTTTGACACTTTATTAATGTTTTTAGTCTTTCAACAAACTTTTAAACATTTTTAGACACTACTGAATTTTAGTCACATTTTATTAAAACATTTGGGCCATTTTTTAATATTTGTGGAATATTATTTTTCATATATTTTGTCAATACTTTGGGGGTATTTCATCTTCAGGATTTTTTTCTTTATATTTTCAGTCATTCTTACTGTTGGAGCTGCTTTCCTCTCCTCTACATCCAGTTTATATTCAGCAGAGAAATCTGAAGAAGAACAAACTAAGTTCTACTTTCGGTTCCTCTTCCATCTGAATTTCTGCTCACATGTTGGATTATTGGAACATTTATTGAAATGAAGCGAAATCTGTTGATTCAGAGATGAGAAATGAACCAACGGCTGCTTGGAAGAAGAAGAAGGTTTTAAACCTTTAATGTGTTTCTGAGACATCAGCTGGTAAATGTAGAGGAAGGAGAAATACTCAAATACTGAAGTACAGTACTTGAGTAAATGTGCTTTACTTTCTGCTGCTGTCGACTGATCAGAGATTTATTGAAACTGTTTTTGAAGCACTTTAATCAGAGTTGGGCAGTTTGGAGGTCTGAGGAGCAGTTAGTTTCTGTCTGAAGCAGTGAATCCAGCGCTGAAGCAGCTTCTGATGCCTCCTAAAGTCCAACAACTGGTCTAGAATCAGTTTATCAGAATCTAAACTGGTCCAGAATCAGTTTATCAGAATCTAAACTGATCCAGAATCAGAGTTTAAACTGGTCCAGAATCAGTTTATTAGAGTCTAAACTGATCCAGAATCAGTTTATCAGAGTCTAAACTGGTCCAGATGAGACTCCTGCTCAGTGTCCGACTCAGAAATACGTTTCCGTGAACTTCGAGTGGTTTTCAGAGATCTGAAACCAGTGAGTTCCTCCACAAACTGTGAATCCCAACAACAGAACCCACAGAAAGTTAGAACACTGGGATGAACTGCAGGCAGTGTTTCCTCAGAGAGACTGAGAGGAAAACCAATCAAATAAATGCAGCACAAACTGAGAACAGAGGAGCGAGTAGCTGAAGATCCATCCAGCATGGAGGAACATCTACAGATGATGGTAAAACATCTACAGATGACGGTGGAACATCTACAGATGATGGTGGAACATCTGCAGGTGCTGGTCAAACATCTACAGATGACGGTGGAACATCTACAGATGATGGTGGAACATCTGCAGATGATGGTCAAACATCTACTGATGATGGTGGAACATCTACGGATGATGGTGGAACATCTACAGATGATGGCCAAACATCTACAGATGATGGTGGAACATCTACAGATGAAGGTGGAACATCTACAGATGATGGTGGAACATCTGCAGGTGCTGGTCAAACATCTACAGATGATGGTGAATTATATACAGATGATGGTGAAATATCTACAGATGATGGTGGAACATCTACAGATGATGGTGGAACATCTACAGATGATGGTGAAACATCTTCTACAGGTCTGGAGAGGAACCGTGGAGATGTTTGACTCCGTTAATGAGTGTTTTCTAACTTCCTGTTGGTTTGGATCTTCAACAGATGTTTGGGGTTCCTTCATCCTGTAGCACATCTGGACTCAGACTGTTTCTAACCTGTTGAGTGAATGTTTTGTTTTTTTATGAGTCGGTGTGTCTGAAGCTGTTGGATCAGCTGTTTGTCCAACATTTGAACATCAGGACCATGAATCTGGATCTCCAGAGCTTCTACCCGTTTAGATGTTGTTCTTCTCACACTTCTGTTAAATGCCACATTTTCTGAATGGAGTTTGGTTTGACATTTTCAGGAGTAAATGGACCAGAGCTGATTCTATGTTTTTATAAGACTTTTCTCTGGAGGTTGGACCTGAGGATGGATCGGCTGCTTTTATAAACCCCAGTTGTGATCCTTCAGATGTGTCTTTGTGTGTTCCAGCTCCTTTAATGTGCAGTTTGTAGTGAAAGCCTTACACCCTCCTGATGAGATCCTACTGTTCCTCTACTGCCTTCTACTGCATAGCTCTGTGTGTTTTCTACACTTTGTACTGTTTTTACTGCAGATCTGCTGTGAGAGGATGAACCTACATCATCCCAGGAAGGACCTGAACACGGTTAGATCTGCTGAGAGTCCATCATTTACTGGCTATTAATTAACTCTGATTGAAGCAAATCTGAAAAGTAGGAATCACGTGGAACCAGAAAAGGAGATTTGATGCATTAATGGAACATTTAAAATTCAAACTGTGTTGACTGATTCTTTACAGCTCCTAGTTTCTGCAGTTATTGTTCAGAGTCAGAAAAACAAACGTCGACTCACTGGAGACCAAATAACTGCTGCTGACTGAACACAACAACCCACGTTTAAAAGGACTTCCTGTGCTTTTTTCTGCCATTTATATAACGCTGGAGGTTCAGATAATGTTCTAAAAATTTTCAAAAGTCTTAAAACATTTCAGCAAAAACTTTTCAGGCGGGAAGTTGTGGTCCATCTTTAGCAACGGTTCAGCAAATCAGCAACCAGCTCACATCAGGAACTAGTGGTGAACTTCTGGCCAACTGTGAGGAAAAGTTATCAAATCCAGTTTGTTTCTACAGGATGCTTTAAAGGAGCTGCATACATCATAAAACTGTTCAAATCTGTTTGTAAAATAAATACAAATAAAATGCTAAAAAAAAATAGAAGAGAAACTGGTAAGATCAGATTCTAAAATAAAACAGGTATGAAAGAGTAAAATCTGAAAGATCATTTGTTCTTCTAAAGCAGAATCACAGTGAGGAGCAGTCAGACCATTCTACAGAGTTACAGAACAATAATGAGGTGTAATCAGACTATTCTATAGAGTTACAGAATGTTAATGAGGTGTAGTCAGACCATTCTACAGTTGCAGAATGATAATGAGGTGTAATCAGACCATTCTACAGAATTACAGAATTAGGATGTGTAATCAGACCATTCTACAGAGTTACAGAATGATAATGAGGTGCAATCAGACCATTCTACAGAGCTACAGAATGATAATGAGGTGTAATCAGACCATTCTACAGTTACAGAATTAGGAGGTGTAGTCAGACCATTCTACAGAGTTACAGAATGATAATGAGGTGCAGTCAGACCATTCTACAGAGTTACAGAATGATAATGAGGTGTAATCAGACCATTCTACAGAGTTACAGAATGCTCTGTCACTGTGTGAGATGAAGATTTTTGTGGGTAAAATAGTGAAATAATATTGAGCATTATAGGTTCCCTTTAATACTGAAACAGTTTATTAAGCTAATTAAAACAAGAAAACAATGTTTATGTCTCATTTTATCAGAATTATTTTTTTAAAACTACTAAAAATAAGGAGCAGGCTAACAGAATAACTTACTTAGTAGCTCGTTTTTTGTTTTTTTTTTGTTTTTTTTTTTTAAAAAAAAGCTGAAATATCACTGCTGTAAGTTTTATTTTCCATCGTGTGAATGTGGACTGACTTTAAACTGACCAGTAGGAGCTGTTGTTTTTGTTGAGTGGTGAGCTGATGATGTCATTTCCTGTAGCTGAGAAGGCGTCCCGTGACGTTGAACCTCCTGCATGAAGCTTCACTCACATGTTGAGCAGCTCAGACAGCTGTGGAGCGTGTAGATAGAAACCTGATATTTACCTGGTTCTGTGGTATTCACGTGTATTTCTGTACTATAGTCTGAGTAGTGTAAATACTCTGTACTGCACATTGTGTACTTTCATATAGTGTGGTATTCTGCACACAGCTGCATGAACATTACCCATCAGCCTCATGTTGTATCTCCATGTAGAGTTCATCATTAAAAAATAAAGTGCAGAACCTCCACAGAGTCCCAGAGTTTCGTTCCTAACGTCTAAACCCAGACCTGAGAATAATAATAATAATAATAATAATAATAATAATAATAATAATAATAATAATAATAATAATAATAATAATAATAATAATAATAATACAAGTTAATTCAGTGAGTACTTCATCAGTACTGGGTCTCTGTAGAAGTACTGCAGTAACTACAGTTCCACTAATACATGCTGAATTAAAGAACAGACGTCTCATTTATTACTGACTTTACATTATTATCCACAAACCTTCTGCATTTAGCAGTGGATTATATTATATTATAAAATATATGATAAAATATTGTATTATATTATAAAATATCTTTTAAAATATTGTATTATATTACATTATGAAACATTGTATTATATTATAAATATGGCTGTCAAAATTAAGGCGTTTATGCGGATTAATCCATCATCATGATTAATCTGATGAAACTTTTTAACATCGTTAACCCATCTGCAGACTGACTCGAAATCCCTGAAACGTCTCTGAAAGTGCATTTCAGGCAGTTTGTCCCAGTAGACTTACTGTAGCACAAATGGACAGTTGATCCAGTAGAGGCAGAATCAAGCAAATCAAAACGGAAGACGCTAAGCAGCAGGACACAGCTGATTGATCAGCCGGCCGATTAAATGGGTCGATTTTAGCCATTTTCAAAATAATCATCATCAGCGGTTAAACGCCGATATATTCTTAATTTCTCATAAAACAGTAAATGCTGCTGAATGATGTCCTGTTTGTCCAAAACATGGAGCTCTGATTCCATCCTGTCCTCAGTAACGTACAGGATTTAGCTACAGTCAGGCTACATTACAGGAGTTTGCTACAGTCAGGCTACATTACAGGAGTTAGCTACAGCCAGGCTACATTACAGGAGTTAGCTACAGTCAGGCTACATTACAGGAGTTAGCTACAGCCAGGCTACATTACAGGAGTTAGCTACAGCCAGGCTACATTACAGGAGTTAGCTACAGCCAGGCTACATTACAGGAGTTAGCTACAGTCAGGCTACATTACAGGAGTTAGCTACAGCCAGGCTACATTACAGGAGTTAGCTACAGCCAGGCTACATTACAGGAGTTAGCTACAGTCAGGCTACATTACAGGAGTTAGCTACAGTCAGGCTACATTACAGGAGTTAGCTACAGCCAGGCTACATTACAGGAGTTAGCTACAGCCAGGCTACATTACAGGAGTTAGCTACAGCCAGGCTACATTACAGGAGTTAGCTACAGCCAGGCTACATTACAGGAGTTAGCTACAGTCAGGCTACATTACAGGAGTTAGCTACAGCCAGGCTACATTAATGAAGTTAGCTACAGTCAGGCTACATTACAGGAGTTAGCTACAGTCAGGCTACATTACAGGAGTTTGCTACAGTCAGGCTACATTACAGCAGTTAGCTACAGTCAGGCTACATTACAGGAGTTAGCTACAGTCAGGCTACATTACAGGAGTTAGCTACAGCCAGGCTACATTACAGGAGTTAGCTACAGCCAGGCTACATTACAGGAGTTAGCTACAGCCAGGCTACATTACAGGAGTTAGCTACAGCCAGGCTACATTACAGGAGTTAGCTACAGTCAGGCTACATTACAGGAGTTAGCTACAGCCAGGCTACATTACAGGAGTTAGCTACAGCCAGGCTACATTACAGGAGTTAGCTACAGCCAGGCTACATTACAGGAGTTAGCTACAGTCAGGCTACATTACAGGAGTTAGCTACAGCCAGGCTACATTACAGGAGTGGGCGGAGCCGACAAGTGAGTTTATAACGATGTTTTGATGTAACAATGACTTAACGCATCTCCCGTATCAGTTTACAGAAACAGTTAAAGTTAAAAGATGAACATTTCTGTGTGTCTTCAGTAACCGTCATGATCTCACTCTTAGTTTTACTTATTAAATACTAGAACACAGGGGGGCCCAACATTTTTTGACCCATCCATCCATCCATCCATCCATTATCTATCCATCCATCCATCCATTATCTATACACTGCTTAATCCTCACTAGGGTCATGGGGGGGCTGGAGCCTATCCCAGCTGACTCAGGTGAAGGCAGGGGACACCCTAGACAGGTCACCAGTCTGTCACAGGGCTACATACAGAGACAAACAATCACTCTCACATTCACACCTACGGGCAATTTAGAATGATCAATTAACCTCAGCATATTTTTGGACTGTGGGAGGAAGCCGGAGTACCCGGAGAAAACCCACGCATGCACAGGGAGAACATGCAAACTCCATGCAGAAAGATCCCAGGAAAGCCGGGACGCGAACCAGGGATCTTCTAGCTGCAAGGTGAAAGTGCTGACCACTACGCCACTGTGCAGCCCATTTTTTGACCCAAGATCTACTTTTCAAGTACAATTCAAATTATTATTTTTAGATTATCTACATTTACACTGAGATAGTTTCAGCCAAACTTTACAGCAGAACTCCTGTAGATCAGTTTAGTTCATATGTGAAGAATGAAAAGCTAAACTAGCAGCTAGCCTAGCAGCTAACTGAGCAGCTACACTAACAGCTAACCTAGCAGCTAAACTAGCAGCTAGCTTAGCAGCTAGCCTATCAGCTAACCTAGATGCCAGCTGACTGGACAGTTGTCTCACTAGTCCAACATTTTGTCCTCTGAGTGTCTCCATACAGCTGCTGGTACCACCTGAGGTTTGATTGGAGAATAAAAAGATGAAACTAGCACGACGTTTCCTCTCCTTCATGCTGTCAGAATATTTTAAGCAATGAAAACACAGTTACACATAAAAACTTTCATTTATTTCATTTTTTCCTTCCTTCCTTCCTTTTCCTGGTTCTCCTGCTATGAGGTGATCAGACTGGAACAGCAGCTCACTGTGCTGTTATGGAGGAACATATCTGTGATCATTGTAGATTTAAATATTTTCATGTTTTATATCTGAGAAAGGATCTCAGGTTTTTATTTTGGTTCATGTGAGTCCTGACTTCATGGCAAAGAAAATAACGGAGCAGAGAAAATGTGATTTAAGGTTAAAGGGCATCAGAGGGCTGCAGAAATAATGTTTTGCAGGAACTTCACTCATTATGTTGCTGATATACAGAATATATATAAATATATATAACCTACCTCTAACCTGCAGACCAGATGGATTTCATAACTCATTTTTAGATTCACTCTTTTTAATGTTATATAATTTCCCAGATGTTTAATGCTTTGTTGCATGTTTTTGAAAATTCCTCTCTGTTGTAAAGTTAAACAAATACTAAAGGACAAAGTATTAAAATGGTAAAATGTTCTGCCTGGAATTCATATCTTTGTTGTGCCAAATATTGTAATTAGATCAATAAATCCGTATGGGTCGGGTTCTACTAAAGAGCATGTTGGCCCTCTGGTGGGAAATTTGAATCAAAAAAACCCCAGATGGAACAGTTGACTGACATCCAGTAATATTCACATTCTGCAGGAAGTTTTATTTTCCAGATTAAAGACCTACATTAACATGAAGTATGTTTGTTTAGGATTCTTTAAAGGTTTTAATAAACACATCAAGTGTTCAGTGTTCAATATATTCTCTTCTTTCTTCAGTCTGTTTCCTCATGCAATACGAAACACGATTAATATAGAATAAAAATAAATGACATTAAATCGTGATTAATCGAACTTAATCCACAGAAACCCTGTGATTAATCAGATTAAACATTTTAATGATTTGACAGCACTAAATATAAGATATTATATTATATTATATTATATTATATTATATTATATTATATTATATTATATTATATTATATTATATTATATTATATTATATTAGGGCTGGGACTTTAACGCGTTAATTTCAATTAATTAATTACAGAAGAAAAACGCGTTAAATGAATTAACGCATTTAATCGCACCTTTCTCAGTTCACTAATTTGTGTCCCACTGGTAACACTGATGAACACTCCAGCCCAGTAGGTGGCGCTAATGAACTTGAAGTCTGTCTGCAGCATATGGTCTATGGTCTACAGTGAAGAAGATTCACAGGAGTGATGTCAGCAGAAGGAGGTTTAGTGAACAGTGAAGGAAGATGAGACGTTTTGAGCTCGTTGGGAGGAAAGTTTCTTGTAAAATCTTCCTGATGGCAGCTTGGATAAAAGCCTGGTTGTTTCTGATCACCTCAATGTAAAACATGTTGCTGTTAGCACCAGAGCTAACGTTAGCTACAACAGTCCTGCTAATGACTAACAGTGTAGCCATCCCATAATAGATCACTTTAGAAGACACTGAAAGTGCTTTAGTTTACAAAAAGTTGTAAAATGTTGAATATAATCGCTATAATTGCATTTTGAGTTTGCAGTAATCTGTGAATGTAGCAGACAGATGAAAAATGCAGATGAACAGAAATGAAACAAATATTTTTGGGGTTTAAGTTTTTACACTGCCAAAGAGGCGGAGCCTCGGCAGAGTAATAAGTTAAACCACAAAAATGTCTGTCTTTTAATAACTTAATTATAAACTTTTAGATTATGAAAAAATATTTTTGTTTGTAAATAAAAATGTATATTCCTAAAAATAAGAACCATCAAAATGACCCCATTTATCAGACCCAGAAACTATGAAGACAGAATGAATCTGTGGATTTTCTACTTTCTGAATGTCCTGGAACTACTGATGCTGATGTTATGATCCATACAGTGGAAAAAAACAACTAAATCCAGACTTTAAATAATCAAAATCACCTTTTTTTCTATATGTCCCATTTTAAAATTGTATTAATTTTATACATTTTGAATTATAAACATGTATATGTCTATTCTTTGATTCAACTGTCAACCAAATTTATTTGTATTGAAAATAATTAAATGTGAATTGCAATTAATTAATTAAAAAGATTGTGATTAATTAGATTAATGTTTTAATCGCATCCACCACTAATTATATTTTGTTGTTTTTTTATTATATTATATTGTTTTTCATTATATTTTATTATATTCTATGATATTGTTTTTATTATATTATATTATATTGTTTTTTTATTATATTATATTGTATTGTTTTTATTATATTTTATTATATTATATTGTTTTTATTATATTACATTATATATTATATTGTTTTTTATTATATTATATTCAGATAGTCCATATTATTGAGTGTATTGTTGCTATTTGTATATTTTTCCTCTAAAGTTGTGGGTTCTTTAGTTGTCTGGTGTTAAACTGTAAAAACTGGATGTGTTTTATTAGCGGTGGTACAGTTCAGATAATAAATGCTTTGTAGCGTTCTGGTGGAACATTTAGAACGAGGCTGCATGAGAGAGCTGATCTTTATTAATGTTTCTACAGTTTGATCCAGCAGGTTTTCCTCAAGAGGAGGCAGAATGATGTTTAACCATACAGTCTATGTGTTTAACTGCTTACTGTAGTTTGGTTTGAGGAGACAGACAACAGCGCCACCCAGCGGTGGAACCAGGACGCTGCAGCTAGAAGCAGAGGATGGTGTCCTCAGAGGGTCGAAAATATGGATGAAGAGTCCCGTAGAGAAAAAGCAAAGTCAGGAGGAGAGAGATGAAAAGAAGTTTAAATGTTGTGGATAATGTTGGAAACAACTGAAGAGGTGAGAGTGACTAAATCATATTCAGTTTATTAGACAAACACACAGGAGGTTAGTTAGCTAGCTAGCTAGTTAACTAGATATCTAGTTAGTTATCTAGTTAGCTAGTTAGTTACTTAGTTACCTAGTTAGTTAGTTAGTTAGTTTGTTAGTTAGTTAGTTAGTTAGTCATAAATACAAACACTGTGATCTAAATGCCAGGCATGGCAACAGCAAATTTTGATTTCAGCTGAAAATGTTTGGTATACAATCTTCAGGGGGGGTCCAGGGGGGCGCAGCCCCCCCTTGTGCTAAGAGGTTTTCAGTAAAATAGAGGTGATTTAGAATGAAAAACATGCATAGAATTACAGAAGACTAGATTGTAATGAATAAGTTAATTTAATGAAAAGTTAACTTACTTTTTCTTCAATGTCTCACTGCATTTAGTCCTACAATTTTTTACAGTTCTATAGGTCTTTTAACACTATTTACACTGGAGTTCTACACTGGTCACAAAGTCACTTCTAATGTCACAGTTTCCTCTATGGCAGGGGTATTCAACTAAAATTCAAAGTGGTCCAGTCAGAGAAAATGTATTAAAGCAAAGGTCCAAAACATCATAAAGTCTAACTTCAATTAGTGCAATATATGTTGATGTAACCTAGAAGTTTTATTAGCGTGTGCATGTAATCAATAACTGACCATCAAATCAAATAAATTCAGTATGGTTCAAAAACATTTTGACATTTATTAACAAATAACTTTTGATATAACTGTACATCTTAAAATTAAGTGCAGAACTTGAAAAAGTAATGACTGAACAACCCAAACCAGCTTATATACAATACCCAAATCTCAAAAAATGTAAACAATTGAACACTTTTACATTTTTTTTCCTGTCTTGTTACTCCCCTTATATCCCTGCTGCTTAATGGGAGAACTGAGCTGCAGTTTGCTTCACCTCATGATGCCACTACCGTGCTTCATGTCATGATGCTACCACCACCATGCTTGTGTTCAAGATGAATGTGAAATCAGAGAAAATAAGTCAAATTCCATTCCATTGACTTTATTTATGTTTAATTACGGGGAACTTCAGAGTAAAGTTGAGATCTGACAGAATGAGAAATCAGAGGGAACCAAAATAAACCTGCTGAAGGAAACATGTTATGTTTTCCACATTCCTGCTGCTGCTGAGTTACCAAAAGCTGTTACCACACCTGATGGAGCTGCAGCAACACCATGACTTAAAGCAACACCGTGACTTAAAGGGACACCGTGACTTAAAGCGACACCGTGACTTAAAGCGACACTGAGCAGCAGCAGCAGCTCCAACAGGCTGCAGATCTTCAGGGTTTGATGCAGGAAGCAGCAGATCAACATCAGCTGTGTTGTGTTTGACTGACAGGAACAGCTCGGCCTCCTGCTGGTCAGCACTTCTTTAACCAGTCTCTCTCTGGTAGTTTAACTGGGATCAGCTCTGAGCACCATCTAACTCTGATCTCCAGTCCGTTTATCTATCAGATGGTCGCAGATTGATTCAATCTGAGTCGGATCATCGGCTGCTGACTGACGGGTGGTGGGTTGCATAAATGGCTGCCATGTCCCATCATACCCCCCTGAGAGTCCGGGCAGCCAATGGGAAGGCTGGGTGCTGTGTGATGCGGGGCGGCCCCCCACTATAAGAGCCCAAACCACAGTTAGGGCCCTCCTGAGCAGTTGGAGCATTCCCAGCCTCGCCTCGGGTGGAGGGACTGCGAGGAGGGAAAACAAAACTACACGGCCTCACTGTGTAGTTTTGTTTTTGTGGGGATATTTGGAGGCTCGACCGTTCTCGCCTTGGATTTTTGTGGAACCGTTGAGGATAAGGAGCCGGTAGCAGGTCGGCCGGGCTCCAGCCCATCAGTTGGGGCACTCTTGTGAAAACAAGTGAGTAGATCTGCTGGAGGAGCTGGACCTCCTGGACCCAGGGTTTGGGTTTATCTGCTGTGTTTTGGTGGTTTTGTGGTGTTTTGGTGTGTTGTTGGGTGGAGGCCTCGTGCAGGACACCGTGCACGGATCAGTGCAGCCAAGAATAGCTTGTCACAGCAGCTGGCTGGTGGCTGATGGCTTTTTAAGGGAATCAGCAGCGGAGGATCGGGTGGCCTCACATGCTGCTGTCAGTCAGCTGGTATTTTTGGCTGCTGCCTTATCGGTCGCTCAGATGCCGACCTGTAAATATCAGCTGAGTTTATCCACGCTGGTCCTGCAGGAAGAATCAATATCTGAGGGGAATCCGTGGTTATTGATTGTTGATCGATGGGAGGCTGATCGATGCTGCAGATAGAAGAAACTCCAGACTTCTCCTCAAATCAGCTGACGGCCGTTAAACCAGCAGCAACTGTTCTGAGGAGCTGAGGAGGCCAATAGATCTCCATTAAATCTCCAATAAGTCACTATTGATCAGCATGTTCTACAGTTTAAAGTGCTCTCAGGAGTTCAGGCTTCAGTCTGATGGTTAAAAATAACGTTTCAGTGACATTTGTTCTTAAAATCCTCTGAAATCAATCAGGATTTAATCCGAGCAGCTGTTGGTTTAAATGTGGTGAAGCTGAGGACGGGTTCTGCTGCTGGAGCTTCATGGAGCTTCATGGTTCTGATCCAGGCTGTTTTTCATGTCATTTATTTGCTGCTCTCTTCAGAACAAACTTTAAATCAGGTCAAAGACAATAAATCATGATCAGAGCCCAGAAACAGGACAACTTCTATCAAACATATTTCATCCGCTTTACATGTTATATTATATTATATATTATATATTGTCTGTATATTATATATTGGATGTGTTCATTCGTGTCTCTGCTTTATTAAATATTTTGTTCTTTTTCTTTCACTGAAGTTGATTTTTTTTATCGAAATGAGTTTAAAAACAGAGACTCTGAGTTTTATTATTAAATCTGGAGTTTTAATCACAAGTACCAGAAGTACTCGGATATTTTGAGGTAAAGTAATGAGAGTAAAAACACAGTGATGTCAGAGGAAAAGCTCGTATCGACCGCCTGGCTGCAGCAGAGAAACCTGGTATCTGCGGTCCAACATTTTAAACCTTCAGACTGAATCTAAACACAAACATTCAGACTAATGAGTGAATTTATTATATTACTGAAGATCTCATTCATGACGGGTTTTTAAAATAAATGGTAAAATAAAAAAAGTAACGTTTTGAAGCTTCAGGTTTGTGTCTGAATAAAGTAAAGATCCTTTAATCGTAAAACACCAGAAAACTGAGAGAAAACTGTTTAAATTTAAGTTTTATTTATTTTCTGGTGGAAACCAAACATCTGCAGCCGATCACTGATGGAAAATCACAAAGTAAAAATGAATAAAACACAAAATAAATGTGATTATTGGTGATTAAACGTCTGAAAAACACAAAGTCTGATTTTATACAGAAATGAATGAATTCCATCTAAATGATCTGAATTATTATTAATGAGACTTTAAAATATTAGTCAGGTACAATTTTTAAAAATATATTTTTATTCTAATCTGAATTTTTTTTATGTCATTTAAACATTTATTCAGTATTTTTTGTTTTAAATGTCAAACTTTATTTAACTCTAATATTTCTGCTTTAATTTATTTATTTATTTATTTATTATTTAATTTCTAACATTCAAATCAGATTTTTATTCCATCAGACTGAAAAAGTTTATTCATAATTTGACGTAAAATACAGATTCAACTGACCAACATACAGAAATAAAGTCCAGAGATAAAAACCTGTGATGAATCTCCAGCTGGTTCTGGTTCTGGTTCAGGTTCTGGTTCTGGTTCTGGTTCAGGTTCTGGTTCTGGTTCAGGTTCAGGTTCTGGTTCAGGTTCTGGTTCTGGTTCATGTAGAACAGATTCATAACTGAACAACTCAATATTATTCATGAGAAAAATTCCATCTTCTTTCGCCTCTCACACTTTTCACAAAACAGACAAAAAATAAATCAGCAAAATGAATAAAATAAGTTTTCAGTCAATTAAAAAAATCAAAACTGAAACATGAATTTAAATAATAAAAAATATAAAAGAAAGCAGAGTTTAGTTCAATTCTGTTTTATTTCATTTGACCAGAATAAAGGATTTTAAGAATATTTATTAAATTAACAATATTATGTCTGTGTCTAAAAATTAACCTAAATCTGTTTTTGTTGATAAAAATAAATATTTGAATAGAATTGAATAATAATAACATATAAATCTAATAAATATTGAATGTTTCTGTGTCTAAAAATTAAATTCATTCTTTGTTTTTGTTGCTCAAACTAAATATTTGCTGATAGTTGATCAGTTTAAATCTAATGAACGTTCTCTGATAGTTTTATAAACTGCTGAATTAAAGTTTTCTGTTTTTAATCTGATTTATTTCAAACGTTAGAATGAAACAGTTTCAGATTCTAAGATCCTGAAACTGAATTTAAATGTTTTTACTGAAACAAATTCCAGAAATTCAGTTTGAGATGAAAACACAAGAAAAGTTCAATCAAGTTCAGATTAATGAAGAGATTCTAAATCTATAGATTAAACCTGATCAGATCCTTACTGATCACTCTGCTGATTGATTGATCAGAGTCCAGGTTGATGTGAGGTCACCGTCAGTTATTGATCAGTTGTTGATCAGTTATTGATTATCTGCAGCATTTACATCTGAATTGATTGATTATGGATTTTTGTTTTTTTTTTGTAGTTTAATTTAGTTTTTTTTGTTCATTTTTAATATTTTTCCTTTTTAATGACAGTGATTGATGATTTTGTGTTTTTCTTCTCATTTGAAATTTGTCTTGCTTTTTGCAGCATTTTGGGTAAAAATTAGTTTTAATGAAGTTTCATTATGTGACAGATCAGATTTAGAAAGAGTAGATTTCTCCTCCTCCTCCTTCTTCTTCTCGTCCAGCTGCCGCCGTCCGTCAGACATTTTTAGCTTCTCCTGTAAACTGAAGCTGCTGGAGGCAACTCAGCACATTTCCATCCCACTGAACAACTTTTAAAACGGCGCTTCGACTCAAACCTGGAGGGAAGTTTAGAAGAAACAAACTCAGAAAAGCTCGACGTTGGTGTTCCTAGTTTAGTGAGCAGCTCTTCTTCTGTGGTGTTATCTGAGGCAGGAACTCCAGAGCTGTTGTTGAACTGGTGTCTGTTTCTGATGTTTTCCTGCTTCCTGTTAATAAAACTAATAAACTGTTAATGAGTCGTACAGCTGAGCTCCACTTAAACATTATTATTTCTGATCTTTCCTCAGATCATAGCGTTGTTTTGTTTTTAGATCACGTGTTGTTTAAAGGCTTTATCTGACGGTCTCCATCAAAAGCAGCAGTATTTATCTCAGCGCCCTCTAGTGGGCAGCAACAGGAAATCTGAGCTTTTATTGTGTTGAACACTTGAAGCAGGAAGTTAGAAGTTCAGCTGTGAACAAGTTCTGAAGTTCTGCTCAGACCTTAAAGTTGTAGTTCTAAAAGATATGAACTGCTGTTAGCAGTTAGCAGTTAGCATCCATGGTTGGTCACCAGGACTAACTAGCAGTTAGCAGTTAGCCTCCATGGTTGGTCACCAGGACAAACTAGTGGTTAGCGGTTAGCATCCATGGTTGATCACCAGGACTAACTAGCAGTTAGCAGTTAGCCTCCATGGTTGGTCACCAGGACAAACTAGTGGTTAGCAGTTAGCATCCATGGTTGGTCACCAGGACTAACTAGCAGTTAGCAGTTAGCCTCCATGGTTGGTCACCAGGACTAACTAGCGGTTAGCCTCCATGGTTGGTCAACAGGATTAACTAGCAGTAAACAGTTAGCTTCTGTGGTTGGTCGCCAGGACAAACTAGTGGTTAGCCTCCATGGTTGGTCACCAGGACTAACTAGCGGTTAGCGGTTAGCCTCCATGTTTGGTCACCATGACTAACTAGCGGTTAACATCCATGGTTGGTCACCAGGACTATCTAGCGTTTAGCGGTTAGCCTCTATGGTTGGTCACCAGGACTACCTAGCGGTTAGCCTCTATGATTGGTCACCGGGACTATGTAGCGTTTAGCGGTTAGCCTCTATGGTTGGTCACCAGGACTGAGCGGCTAGCAGTTAGCCCACCTCTGCAGCAGAATCAGGTGAAAGAAGCCATAAAGCAGCGAAGGGAGGAGGTGGGGCGGATGGACGGGTCACCAAAACATGGGACTGAGTTATGGTAACCATGGCGACGCAGCTCATGGAACTTTGATAAATATTTTGGTCCTGATCTGATGGTTTGGCTTCCAGCAGGAACTTTATGAGTATGGATCAGGTTTGACTGGTGGGGGATCCTGTTGGTTGACTCGTTCCAGCTGCAATAAATAATCAGTTAACTGATTAATTTTCACCTGTTAGATTAATTAGCAGCTATTCAGGTAATCAGTCAGTTTTAATGTGTGTTTAATAGAACAGGAGTTCTGGTTTCTGTCCTCTGACAGGAAGTAAAGATCTCTGGACTAAACCAGAGGACTGAGGAAACTCTGATCCACAGTTCAATATTTAAAGATACTTTAGAACGGCTGATAGATTGATTGATTGATTGATCGATTGATTGATTGATTGATTGATTGATTGATGCAGAAGATAACCACCAATTTAAAGTTTTCATTATTTTCAGTACTAGCCATCGTGTTTATGTAGCAGCAGTTTGATCACTTCCCCTTAGTGATCATTCAATAACTGATCAATCGTTAGCAGAATGAAGTTCAGATAAACGTCAACCTATGATGAGAGCAGTTCAATGTGACCCTCACTGTTAGAGAACCTGACTGGTCACTGGTGACTGAATGATTTCATCTGAAACACCTGAGCTCTGGTTGGAGGTCATTAACATCCATTAGTCTTTGTCATGGTGTGTGTTGCTGCTAACCTAACTAAAGTTCTGGTTGGAGTCATGGAGGTCATTAACTGTCACAGAAGTCTTTGTCATGGTCCCCTGTTGCTAGATAAACTCATCCAGGTCCTGGTGATTGTAGGAGCTTCAATACATTAGCCAACAGTAGTCAAAACATTAGCCTAAACAGCTAACATTAGTGGACACATTAGCCTAAACAGCTAACATTAGGGGACACATTAGCCTAAACAGTTAACATTAGTGGACACATTAGCCCAAACAGCTAACAGTAGTCGCTATATTAGCCCTAAAAGCTACCCCCAGTTGGACTTCATCTTTGTCTCTAAAGCTTACATTTCCGATCTCGTACAGTTTTAAACCTGATTTTATTTTTTTTAAATTTCATTTATACATAAAGCTAACCTTCCTCACACAAACACATGAACCAGGACAACTCTGGCGGTTCCACCTAAAGCTGCTGTTGGTCAGAGGAACCAGTTCACGGGTTCTTTATGGTTAGAACTTCAGCTGTGATCTGGTTTCCTGCCTTTAACCTGCTGTATGTTTTGTGTGTTTTGTGTTGCAGGGTGCCGATCATCATGTCAACACAAGCACCATCATTCACTCAGCCGCTGCAGAGCGTCGTAGCACTAGAGGGTAGTGCTGCGACGTTCCAGGCTCAAGTTAGTGGTAAGAAACTCTTTGTTCTTCACGTCTGAGGCAGTAAATATTTGGGTCAATATATAATTACAGGTATTGTATCATAGTCGACATTTTTACTGTTTTCAGGCCTAAAATCAACATGGCTGCCTATAACCAAACACCACATGGCATTTTAGACAAAGATTCTTCTAAATATTATATATACAACTGAGTAAAATGTAAAGTTATTTCTACAGATATTGTAGTAAACCTGTTGACTACTTTATATCAAATAACTCAGAAAGCCTTGGAGTCTGGCCAGTCTTTTCTTCAGGAGGAAATGACATCATGTGGAGCAGATCATGTGATCTGGAATTAACACACTTCCTGGAGAGGTGTTTTTGTAATGGGGAACTTAGTGGGAAGGGATTTAATTTGTTATTTTCCATATAAAATGTGAAATATTGCCAAAAAAGAAATATCTGTCATGATTATCTCAACTTAATAAAAAGAACACAATCCAAACTATTTCTGAATCAGCTCATTTTATTATTGTTTAGCTCATTAGAAGGTGGTTGCTATTAAGTTCAGATGGTTATTTAGTTGACATTTTAGTGACATCCAGTCATTTTTTATTAGTAAGTGATTGTTTCCATAATAAATAATGATGGAATTTGTAAAGACATGATCATAATGAACATCAAAACGTTAGTTTATTTACTTTTAATAAAAATGCATGCAGATATATCCCATGGACTTCAAAGTCCCTCTATTATAGATTGACCCATTTATTTCATTTGTTCTACAACCACCTCATCTTCTGTTTGAGTCACTTTAACTCTCTGGTTGGTTTTAAATCAGATGTTTAAACTTTACTCTTCTGTCCCAGTGATGCATTCAGGAGCAGCCAGTTTTACAACCTGCTGCTGCGTTCTGGGACTTTATGACGTCTCACATTGTGAACTCGAAGCATTTTCTTAAAAATTAAACTAATCAATGAGTTTAAACCCACTTGACATAAAAAGACTCCAAAGGTTAAACCCTGATATTAAAGTTAAAAATCACATTTTAAATTCTGAGGCGTTGATTGAAGAACTAACTAACCCTAACCCTAATCTTACGTTTCTAATCCCATAAATAGTTTTAATCTCAGATTTTTGACTTCAGAGTCTGAGATCTAAAATGTGAGCAGCAGAAACCAGAATCCTGTCCTGTTTGTCCGGCAGGTTTCAGTTCTGGAGGTTCTGCCGTTTGTTGTTCTCTCGGTTCTCTGACAGCCGATCCGTCTGGTTCTTCTCTGCAGGTTCTCCAGTTCCTGAGGTGAGCTGGTTCCGTGATGGCCAGGTTCTTTCCGCCGCCGCTCTTCCCGGCGTTCAGATCTCGTTCAGCGACGGCCACGCTGTTCTGAGGATCCCCGCTGTGACCGCCGCACACAGCGGGAGGTTTTCTGTCAGAGCCACCAACGGCACCGGACAGGCCACGAGCACTGCTGAACTCCTCGTTACAGGTGAGACCCGCTGGACCGGGACAGGTAGAAAAGGACAGGTAGACCAGACCAGGTAGATCAGACCAGGTAGACCAGACCAGGTAGACCAGACCAGGTAGATCAGATCAGGTAGACCAGGTAGACAAAGTAGACCAGACCAGGTAGATCAGATCAGGTAGACCAGGTAGACAAAGTAGACCAGACCAGGTAGACCAGATCAGGTAGACCAGACCAGGTAGACCAGACCAGGTAGATCAGACCAGGGAGACCAGACCAGGGAGACCAGACCAGGGAGACCAGACCAGGTAAACCAGGGAGACCAGACCAGGTAGACCAGACCAGGTAGACCAGGACAGGTAGACCAGACCAGGTAGACCAGAGAGACCAGACCAGGTAGACTAGGTAGATCAGACCAGCTGAGAGCACAGGCAGCCTTTAATGAGAATGTTGAGCTGGTTTCAGACTGTAGTTCTGGTTCTGGTTCCTCAGCGGAGACAGCTCCTCCCAGCTTCGTCCAGAGACTGCAAAGCCAGACGGTGAGACAGGGCAGCCAGGTGAGGCTGGACGTCCGAGTCACAGGAATCCCACCACCTGTGGTGAAGTTCTACAGAGAGGGGGCCGAGATCCAGAGCTCCGCCGACTTCAGGATCCTCCAGGACGGAGACCTGTACAGCCTGCTGATCGCCGAGGCCTTCCCAGAGGATTCTGGGACGTATTCTGTCACCGCCACCAACAGCAGCGGCCGGGCCACATCCACTGCCGAGCTGCTGGTTCAGGGTGAGGACCGCCCGCTGCTGCTCTGAGTTTTATTGCGTCAGTAGATGGTTTGGTGGAAAATGACCCACAATCTGAACTGTTTCAGGTGAAGAAGCCGTTCCAGCAAAGAAAACCAAGACAGTGATTTCACCAAGACAACCCCGAGGAGACAAGGTAGGACACAGAGGAGACAAGGTAGGAAACAGAGGAGACAAGAAAGGACACAACTCCAAAGACAGCTTCAGTCTGCAGGTGGTTTGAGGCTGTTGAGTTTTTCAAAGATAATTTTGTTCTTTGAGCCTCATTTTAGTTGTTAAAAGTGTTTTTACTGGTGAAACAAACAAATGGAATTAGATCATAAAGTTGTAATTTTCATCCCAAGCTTCTATTTGGGGATCAGATCTTCCATCTGCTCGAATGTTTTGTTCACATCAAATCTGTTATATTCAGAGTCTGGTGTTTCTGTCCTCAGATGGAGACGCCGGCCGACGCCGAGCAGCTCGCTCACAAGACTCCGCCCAGAGTTCCTCCCAAACCCACGTCCAAGTCGCCGACACAGCCGTCGCTGGTCGCCAAGGTGGCGGCAGGACGGCAACAGTCACCATCGCCTGTCAGACACGTGAAAGCGCCGACGCCCACGCCTGTCAGGTGGGTGGAGACATACCAATCAATAACCTGATCAGTGCTACTTTGACAGTTCTAACAGTAACGTCCTTGTTCCCTTTCAGGCCCGTTAAGTCACCGATCACCAC
The DNA here is from genome assembly GCF_022539595.1 of Amphiprion ocellaris. NCBI lineage: Eukaryota > Metazoa > Chordata > Actinopteri > Pomacentridae > Amphiprion > Amphiprion ocellaris. The sequence goes on along the minus strand of NC_072776.1, from coordinate 36,268,006 downwards.
ACGCAAGCAGTCGCCCGCCGGCGCCGATGTCCGTCCGCCGTGGAAGCAGGGAGACGTACCAGAAGGCGCCGTGACCCCGGCAGAGGGCAAAGAGGTGAGGCAGGGGCCGCTGGGGAGGGAGGTCCAACTGGTCCACAGGACCAATATTCAGGTCTGAGAAGGTCCAAAACACTCCAGGTTACTTCCTGATTACCCAGAATCCTTCAGTCTGGTCCACCGTCTCCGGCCGTGGTGGTCTCGGTGGTTTGAGTCGCTCTTTCTTCCTTACATCTTAAATCGTGTTGACTCAGCTGAACACGTTAATCCTCTGATCTGGTTCTCAGCCTCAAACTGTCCACGTGGAACCACCTGAAGATGGATCCACTGAGACCCTGAACATCGACGGGTGGGTCGACACGGTCACATATGACTTCTTTCATTCATCCGCTGGAAGATTTGTAGACCAAGATGAAGATCGAGAACCTGAAGACTCAGTGGAAGGTCAAGTTCAGACTGTGATGGTTGAAGAAACCAACAGCAGCTCAGTGAAGGAAACAAGTTTCAGTCCATCCAACGGTGAAGCTCCGTTCTTCATCTCTACCCTCAGAGATCCTTCTCCTGATCCAAACAGAGCTGATTCCTCTGAAGAGATGTTCAGAGTTGATAACCGTGACTCTCCTGCTGTGTCTGAAGATGAAACTCCTCCCGATGACTTCTGTTTCCACCATCTTTACCAAGGCGTTGGTCCGGCGGCGCCGCAGGTATCGGACGCCTCCCAGCTGCTCAGCCGTCTTTTTTAAACTCTTTCACCACCTCTTTTTTTATCTTGTGGCCACGAGTTTGTGGTTGTAGCTTCACTTCTCTTCACCTGCAGCCATTTGTCTTCCAGTCCTGTTTGTCCACTTTCAGCTGATTCACTGCATGACAGACTGATGATGTCACACCAGCTTCCTGTTTCAGTTCCTGCTTCCTGTCAGAGCTTCAGGTCTCAGTGACGCTGGTGTTCATGAACTCATTCAGTGGTGATGTTTTACAGAAGCAGGTTGGTGCTCAGAAACACTTTAAATTCAGGTTCTTGAAGGACTTGAATCTTTGTCAATCAGAAATCAGAACCAAGTCAGAGAAAGTTCAGACAGAATTCAGAAAATCTGTTGTTCCATTAAACAATTCTCAGGTCTGAAAACATGAAATCCTCAAAATTCAGCAAAACATTCAACAGAACTTTTGGTCCCAAATAACCAAACAATGACAGACTGACTGATCCTAAAGTTTTCTCGATCGCCCACCTGCTTTTTCACCTCCGTCCTGCCATGGATGTCCTCAGATCTATGTGCTGCTGCTTGTGTCTCCAGGCTGGGGGAGGGAAAAGAGCCGGGGCGGTGGCCACGGTGGTGGCCGCCGTCGACCTGGCTCGGGTCCGTCAGCCGGTGCATGTGGAGGGCGGTCGAGCCGAAGAGGAGGAGGTGGAGGCGGTAGAGTTCAGGCAGCATGGAGTCGGCTGGACGTCTGGACCAATGCTCACTGCTGCTCAGAGGTTCACAGCTGAAGCAGGCCAGCAGCCTCAGGTAGACGGGACCCACGGAAACACCTGGATTACCAAGAGATTTGACCCAAAGATCAGTCGGGTTTCACTGCACCTGCTAGTCATTGAGCAGGTTTCACTGAAGCAGCTTCACTTATTCTCACTGAGCAGGTGTTAATAGTGCGTTCACTGTCCCTGTGTTGGGTCAGGTTTAATAGCGTTCAGTAATAGAACTTTAAAGGCCACTCAGACACAGTACTCATCTAAATCAGTGTAAGAGGACAAATCTCTTGAGAATCAGGACCAGCGTTGTGACAGATTGGTCCCTGTTGTCCAGCTCTGAGGTCTAATGCTGCTGTGAACTCTGCTTCAGATTCAGACTGAACTCTCCGTCCGTGTGGACACTGGTCTCAGCCCGTCTGCAGTTCCACATTTCACCGTTTCTAAAGTTTCTGTCCCAAAGCACGAGTCTAGCAGTGAGGTAAGAGAGGCAGCGTCAGGTGAGCAGTAGAACCAACAGAACCAACAGAACCACTCTGACATTCCAGAGTCCAGTCAGTAGACAGGTGTAGCTCACCTGTCCATCTCTACATTCTCCAGTTTGCAGCAGCAGATTTGATCTCTGTGTTCAGTTAATGTGAATTTGGAATTAAATGATCCATCTAACCTTCATCAGTAGTGGATAGTTTAACAGCAGGAGCATCCAGAACAGAGATACAGACAGTTCTGATTGAATTATTATGTTTACTGTGACTTCACGGTACTGAAACACTTCCTCATTGCAAAGAAATATAAAGAAATGTGTATTAAATGTAGAATTTCATCAGGCTTAACCCTTAGATGCTCTGGTTATTGAACCTGCACTCCTCCATCAGCGGGTCTAATAGAATAGAATCAGTGTGTTTTTATGACATTTTTATCATTTTGGTTCATAATAATTATATGTATTATTATTTGTTTTATATTTTTGTTCACACAAGAATGATTTCATGTTTGAAATATGTTTATTTTTCATTTTATGGTGGATTTTGAACATTTTGATGATTAAAAAAGAAGAATATTAAACAGAACAGCAGTAGAAGAATGAAAAACATCAATTTTGTTTTCCTCCAGCTGTTGCTGCTCTCCATCCCTCCATCCCTTTGTATGATATTATCAGTGATAAAGAGCTCCGAGTAGTCATAAAAACATTACAGTTTCCTTCACAGTATAAAAGGGAACTAAAAGTTTTAAATGAAATTATGTCAAAGACATGTTTTTTGAGGAATAGCTGGAAAATGAAACTTTTCATAACAAAGATTTTGGTAGAAAACGAGCCACTGAAGCATCTAAGGGTTAAAGTTTGAGTCCATCATCTCAGACCATCTAAACCAGTCCTGGTCTCTGCTGCTCGCCTGAAATGCAAACATGTTGTGAATCGTAGTGTAGAAATGATAAAATCCTGACTTTAACCTGTGATCCTCCATCTCCCTAATCCGTGGTCCCCTTTAATCCAGCTCCATGTGACCTTCCCTCCATCTGAGCCTGTAGCTGTGATGAACTAACGTAGCTCCTCCTCTGCTGTGTTTAACACAAACCTACAAGCAGCAAATGTTCTTCATGACATTGTGGTTGTTCCTCCTCTCCGGCTCGGCCAGGTTTCCATCGCCGGCTCGGCCATCGCCACGCTGCAGAAAGAGTTTTCCTCCTCCGCCACTCGAAAGATCACCAGGTCCGTCAAGTCTCCGAGTCCGTCTCGCTCAGCGGTCGAGACCAGAGAGACGCTGGAGTCCGTCCCGCCGCCTTTCAGAGGCTTTACAGAGACATATCAGAGCGGTTTAGAGTTTGGGACGGTGTACTCGGACAGAATGTATGAGCACTGGGGAGCTCAGGTTTGTAGTCTGTGAGCTGGATGTGAGCAGGACAAGAAAACCTGATGTGGAAATAAACAGCGTTAGACTCAGCAGAAACATTCATGTTGTTAAAGCTGCTGAACCATCAGATCTGATCCTGCCCCCCACATTTAGTTTGACTAAATCACCCCTCTAGTTTCTCAGAAGTCCGGTTTTCTTGCTTTCTGTGAGTCCAGGACTAAACGTCCCTCTAATAAACTCTTTAACGTGCTCGTTGATGCTACTGACCTCCTCATCCTCACCTCTTCATCCATAAAGCCCTCTGTGTCGTCTCCTCTTCATCGCCTGTTCAGCAGAAATTCTAAATCTTGTCGAGGTTTGATTTTAACAGTTGTGTGATTGTGCAGCAGGTGATGGAGGCAGCAACCGTACTGCTTGCAGGTGGCGCTGTGGTCCCGCCCACCCTGGTGTCGGTAAGTACTCCTCACATCCTACAGCAAACCGGCGGTCGACCGAGGTTTCCTGATGCCGCTGTGTTTCCTCTGCAGGGACTGAAGAACACGAATGTAACCGAAGGCGAGTCGGTGACGCTGGAGTGTCAGATCAGTGGCCAGCCCATGCCCATCATCATGTGGTTCAGGGAGGACTACAAGATCGAGAGCTCCATTGACTTCCAGATCAGCTACCAGAGCGGAGTCGCCCGGCTGGTGATCCGCGAGGCGTTCGCCGAAGACAGCGGCCGCTTCACCTGCACCGCCACCAGCGAGGCGGGAACCGTCAGCACCTCCTGCTACCTGCTGGTCCAGGGTCAGTAGGAACACCTGGAAACCACCACACCAACTCTGAGAGTAGTAATAATGTCCAACATGCAGCAGGACTGGACACTGGCTCTATGAAGTCTTCCTTCTCAGATCAGAGTCCTTCTCTGATCTATTTAAAACTTGTTAATCATAAACTCTGGATGTTTAAAATGGTCTCTGTGAATGTTAGACTGATATATGAAGTCAATGTCGTGTTAAGAAATAGGAGTGAAAAATTCAGGCTTTTTTTGTTTAATAGTTGCTGAGATTGTCGTTCAAATAGCCTCAAACCTTCAATGGTTTCCTTACGGTTCCTTCTAACTCAGACTCTCCATCTTTGTCCTTCAGTGTCTGAAGACATCGAGAGCAGGGAGGAGATCGCTGCCCCTGAACAAACTGAAACTGCTCAAGAGAAACTGTGAGTCAATCAGAGAATCATCAAATGTGTGGTGATAAATCGATAATCATTTGTTATTCTGGAGTTGAGGAGCAGCAGTTAGTTCCAGAAAATCCTGAAAACAGATTTGTACTTCCAGAATAACTGAAGAAACCAGAGAGGAGGTGAGCGTGGTGGAGTCCGATACTGTTCCTGCTGCTCCCTTCTTCATCAAGACGCTGACCGTCCAGAAGCTCGTGGAGGGAGGAAGCGTCGTGTTCGAATGTCAGGTTGGAGGAAACCCAAAACCTCACATCATCTGGAAGAAGAGCGGCGTCCCGCTCACCACCGGATACAGGTACCTCCACCGCCATGGTCACAAGTCCTCAGGGTTTATTCTAAAATGATGTGGAAAGCAGGAACATCCGGCTGCTGTTTGTTTTTATAGTGGGTGTAATGCTCACTGCAGCCTGTAGGGGTCGCTGAACATCAGTTAATGCTCTGTTTTCACCTCTGCTGTCTATTAGATATAAAGTAGCCTACAAGAAGGAGACTGGAGAGTGCAGGTTGGAGATCTCCATGACCTTTGCCGATGATGCTGGAGAATACTCCGTCTTTGCCAAGAACCAGCTGGGAGAAGTTTCAGCCTCGGCCAGCCTGCTGGAGGAAGGTATGACAACAAACACCACACCAACACTAACCCATTAAAATAAGATCTAAGAAACGTGAAGTAAACCAGGAGACTCAGTAGAAATAATGAACCAACAAACATCACAGTCCTTCATTAGGATTCAGAGATGAAACGTTGATGTGGTGACGCTAGCTGCTGTGTTCTACCAACAGAGGAATATGAAGCCTACATGAAGAAACAAGAAGCGACCTTTAAGACTGAAGTGACAGCCGTGGTGACGGAGCCCAAAGTGGGAGATGTTCCCCCCGTGGAGACGCTGACCACCACCATCATCTCCGGACAGGTGGGAGCTTCAGGAGTTTGGCACCATACTAGCATGCCATTGGACCTGGATCTTTACACATTTAGTAAACCCATAATGGCAGCGTCAGGATAAATAATGAAGAGTTTAAGTTTTTCACTCTTTAAATGCTTTTGTTCTTTGTTGAGTTCAGTTGATATTGTAATTGAATTTAGTCAAACATCAACAGACGTGATTATTTTGGGGCGTTTGGGTTTGTTGGTTAGTTTCCTGCTTTAGTCTATTGCCAGTCCAGCCTTCAGAGTACCTTTATGTACCTCAAAATGTGCTGTCTTTAACAAAACACTGTTGGAAACAATGCATTTAATCTTTCAGGACCTACTGTGAAACATCACTGAAACATCTGGAATTTTACAAGATGTGACCAAAACGTTCTGAGATTGCTCCTATAAAAATTAAAACCTAATTTCATTTTCCCCCCATTGAAAACTTGTCCAGAATGACCGAACATCTGCAGCTCCTGACCTCCTTCTCTGGTCTCTGAATGGGAACCATGGTAACCACAGACCATCCATCCTCTGGTCACCATGGCGGTCATCACCTAGTCTGATGACTGACAGACTTCACAAACAGTCTCAGAACTTTTTGATTACATTTTGCACTCATGACCATTAGAACATCTCTCTGGTGACTTCTTGGTGATCACTAATAATCAGCTGATTGATCGATCAATTGACAGTCCTATGACGTGTTGTCAATCCTGCAGGAGTTCCATCTGTCTGCCATTGAGCAGAGAATCATCCAGGAGATTGAGAACAAAATCATGACGATAACCTACAAAGAGATAGTGACAGAAGATGGAGAGCTGATGGTGTCTGTCAGCACCACCCAGGCAGAGCAGCCGGCCTTCGACACGCCCGTCAAAAACTACAGGATCATGGCAGGAATGGGCGTCACCTTCCACTGCAAGATGGCCGGAGTGCCACTGCCCAAGGTGAGGAGTCTTTGATGACATTCATGGAGTTTAGAACTACACATTTGAATCCAGAATGGTTTGATGATGACGTTGTACCATCTGGCAGATTGCTTGGTACAAAGACGGCCAGCGCATCAGGGCTGGAGGCCATTACCAGATGGAGATTCTTCAGGATGGACGAGCCAGCCTCCGTCTGCCCGTGGTGCAGCCAGAGGATGAAGGCGTGTACACCGCCTTCGCCACCAACATGAAGGGAAACGCAGTCAGTTCTGGGAAACTCTATGTGGAGCCGTCCGGAGCTGTAACCCCCCAGAGATACACCCCACAGCCGGCAATGCAGAGGATCAGGTAGGAGTTTGCAACGACAGCAGCCAGGACAGAAACAATCAGAGGCACGAGTAGACATTAGAGCAGTTATTGTTCATACTTTTCCCACAATCATGGATTAGTGAAAGGGTTGATGAACCCACAGAGACCTGTCACTGGACAGCTCACTCATTTGGACTGTTGTGGTTCACCCTCACCATGCTTCTAGTTTGTTTTGGTGAGAGTGAAAAAAATCTCCAAAATCAAACAGCGTTAGGGACTAACTGGTTCACAGAACATTTTCCAGAAACACAGCTTTCTTTATTTAACTGTTAAATAGAAAACAGTTTTCTAAGTGAAAACAGACTTTAATTTGAGCTGCTACCAGACGATCTAATGCTTTATTACCTCCACCTTTATGCTGATGACGCTGCCTCCTCTTCAGGTCCACATCTCCTCGTTCTCTGAGCCGCTCACCCGGACGTTCTCCCAGCCGATCTCCCGGACGTTCTCCTGCCCGTCGGCTCGATGAGACGGACGAGGCTCAGCTGGAAAGACTCTACAAACCCGTGTTTGTCATGAAACCTTCCTCATGTAAATGCTCTGAAGGACAAACTGCCAGGTTCGACCTGAAGGTCGTGGGCAGACCGATGCCCGACACCTACTGGTTCCACAACGGTGAGAGGAACATAGATGATGCAGAATAGATTTTAAGGTTCTTCTTTGGTTATAAACCAGAGCTTATCTGCTAATATTCTACCTCCAGGTCTTTTATATCACAGAACAGCTGTTTTAGCTGCTCTATGATCAGGCCTGGTGGATATCAGAGATCTTGTCTTTGAAGTGGCATCTCCAAGGCTGCCTCCTTTTTCAATTGGATGTCCTTCCTACTGACACACTTTTCAATGATGTACTCCTTCATTGGCTTTTTGGTTGCCCTTAGTGTTCTCAATGTATTCACACTTATTTTCTTTGAGTAATTGATTTTACAAATCATTATCCTGTTCTGCCTTGTGTTTATGTTGTTTTTTTTCTTTATTGCACATATTCTATAATATGAATTTATTAGATTTTAATGTGAGATCTTAATTAAGGCTGTTCTTAAAGATTAGTTGATGTGAGAACAATCCAGATTCATTGTTTTCTCAGGACAACAAGTGGTTAGCGACTACACCCATAAGATCGTGGTTAAAGAGGACGGTACTCAGTCCCTGATCACCGCCCCGGCTCTGCCACCAGACTCTGGAGAATGGACCGTTGTGGCTCAGAACCGAGCCGGACGATCTTCCCTCTCGGTCACTCTCACTGTCGATGGTGAGATTCAACATCTCCTGTGTAGTTTTTGTGATCTATGGGGCATCTCTTGTAGAAGAAGATACTTATGATACTTGAATCTTTATCTTTTTTAGCTAAAGAGACCTTGGTGCGTCCACAGTTCACTGAGAAGCTGAAGAACATCAGTGTGAAGCAGGGAACTCTGGTAGAACTGGCTGTCAAAGCCATCGGAAACCCGCTGCCGGATATCGTCTGGCTGAAAAACAGCGACATCATCACCCCTCACAAGCACCCAAACATCAAGTACGCCTCGCATCAGCAGCATTTATGACTTACATCACTGGTACTCAAACAGCTGACAGTAAAACCACAACACTGTTGGAGTTCTTGTTTATTTATACAGTGAAGGTTCAGCTGCAACTACATGAGCTTGTAGCTGCTGCACATGTTGTTCATAGTTTTCTTTAATCCCGTTGGAGAACGTAATAATGTCACTACTTTTTTGTTCATTTCCTTAGTCAGATACATAAAGGCTAAAGCTAAGCCATAAGGCTAAATCCTGTTTCTGTAAGGATTCAAGCGATGCATAAAAATATTCTCCTATGTGAAAAGAAAAAGAACAAATAGGAGACGAAGCAATCATATGCCACTTTTCCACTGCAGACACTTAACAGCCATTTTAGGGCACCTTTGTTGGTGTTTGGAAAAAAGTACATATCCCAGGGTCTGTACTTTTTATGGGCAGTTCCTCTAAATATTTGCATCAACTTGTGCCTGAACAGAGTTCTTACAGTGGAATATTACCTCTAGACGTACCACTCAGGTGACATCCAGTCAGTTTGCTTGACCTCCTGAGCAGGAAACGCCCTCATTTTATATCAAAATCTGATTTTTACATTGTCAACATTCTGATAATGTTTAAAAATCTAGTATTTTTCTTTAGAATAAAAGAGTTCCTCACAGCTAGGGAAAGTTTTTTGTAAGTTTTCAATGTTAAAGTTATTCTAATGTGGAAAATCTCCCATACCAGGATTGAAGGAACCAGAGGAGAAGCCAAATTCCAGATTCCCTCAGCAGCTGGCTCAGACAGCGCCTGGTACACCGCTACAGCCATCAACAAGGCCGGCAGAGACACCACCCGCTGCAGAGTCAACGTGGAGGTGGAGTATTTTGAGCCTGAGCCAGAGAGGAAACTCATTATCCCCAAAGGAACCTACAAAGCTAAAGAGATTGCCCCTCCAGAAGTGGAGCCTCTTCATCTGCGATATGGTCAGGAGCAGTGGGAGGAGGGCGACCTCTACGACAAAGAGAAGCAACAGAAACCACAGTTCAAGAAAAAGCTGACCTCCGTCCGCATGAAGCGCTTCAGTCCGGCTCATTTCGAGTGCAGACTGACTCCTATTGGTGACCCCACCATGGTGGTGGAGTGGCTGCATGACGGCAAACCTCTGGCCGCCGCCAACAGGCTGCGCATGGTCAATGAATTTGGCTACTGCAGTCTGGACTATGAAGTCGCTTACGCCAGAGACAGCGGCGTCATCACCTGCAGAGCTACCAACAAGTATGGAGTCGACCAGACCTCGGCCACCCTGATCGTCAAGGATGAGAAGGGACTTGTTGAGGAAACTCAGCTCCCTGAAGGCAGGAAGGGAACATACAGGATGGATGAGATGGAGCGCATGGCTCATGAAGGTGGACCATATGGAGTCACTGCTGAAGAAGACACTGAGAAAATGAAGCCAGATATTGTCCTTCTCCCTGAACCAGTCAGCGTTTTGGAGGGCGACACAGCACGATTCCGCTGCAGAGTGACCGGTTATCCAGCACCGAAGGTCAATTGGTACCTGAACGGACAACTGATCCGCAAAAGCAAGAGATACAGACTTAGATATGATGGTATTTACTATCTGGAGATCATTGAAATCAAATCCTATGATGCCGGAGAGGTCAAAGTAGTGGCAGACAACAACCTGGGCTCAGCTGAGCACATTGTGAAGCTGGAGATTCAGCAGAAGGAGGACTTCAGGACTCACCTGCGCCGAGCCCCTGAGGCTAAGGCCGCTGAGGCTGCACCTGAACCCGGAAAAACACCTTTTGAGGTGGTGAAGGTGGAGAAACTTGCAGAGGACTCTCAGCTGAAAGAGGTGGTCAAGCTAAAGAAGGCACAGAGGATTGTCCACGAGAAGGCCACAGAGGAGACGGAGGAGCTGAGGAGCAAGTTCAAACGCAGGACAGAGGAAGGCTACTATGAGTCCATCACCGCCGTGGAGCTCAAGTCTCGCAAGAGGGACGACTCCTATGAAGATCTGCTGAAGAAGACTAAGGAAGACTTGCTTCATCATGCCAAGGAGAAGGAAGAGGCTGAGAAGAAGAAGGAGGAGGAACGCCGCAAAGTCACAGCTAAACCCCTGAAACCAGAGAGAATCAAGCTGTCAGCCAGCATGGAAGCACCGAAGATCCTGGAACGCATCACCAGCCAGACAGTTGCCCAGGGCGAAGAAGTTAAGTTCAGAGTCAGAGTCATCGGCAGACCAGACCCGGAGTGCCAATGGTTCAAGAACGGTGTTCAGCTGGAGAAGTCCGACCGTGTTTACTGGTACTGGCCTGAGGACCATGTATGTGAACTGGTGATCAAAAACGTCGTGGCAGAGGACTCAGCTAGCATCATGGTTAAAGCCTCCAGCAAAGCCGGAGAGACTTCCAGCCACGCCTTCCTGCTGGTCCAAGGTAACACATCTCTGGATTTAATAATAGGTAACTAAATGTGGAACTGTATATTTTCTAATGAGGATTTTCTTGTCATTTCTGCAGCAAAGCAAGTCATCACCTTCACACAGAAGCTGGAGGACGTCAATGCCAAGGAGAAGGACACCATGGCTACCTTTGAATGTGAAACCAATGAGCCTTTTGTGAAGGTCAAATGGTTGATGAACAACATGGAGATCTTCTCTGGAGACAAATACAGGATGCACTCAGACAGAAAGGTCCACTTCCTGTCTGTGCTGGTGATTGGCATGAAAGATGATGCAGAATATTCGTGCGTGGTTGTCGAGGATGAGAACATCAGGACGAGTGCTAAGCTTGCTGTTGAAGGTAGGTTTGGTTTGTGTTCACAGAATACCCCAAATGTAATCTTAGTGTCGATGACTTTATAAGTTGAGTAAGTGAAAAAAATTCCAAGGAAAACTATTAACATTGCACTACATACCTTTTAGATCTGCTTCTGTAGATTTAACCAGTGTTTTTGCTGCATGCTGGTTGAGCTGTATTCTTACTTTTAGTATTAGCTGCAGTGAAAACTTTAAACATCAGTTCAAAACTAAGGAAGCTGCTTTCTTCACTTGCGTTATTATTGGTAACAAACTGGGTCACCAAGGGAGCGTTTCCATTTCTTATTCAGAAAATTGGAAAATGGACTTTTTAGGTCTTAAATTGATAGAACCAGTCAGAAAGCATAAAACACCATGAAGCGTATAAAGAGACAACATATTTTGTCGGTATGTCGAACTGTAAGTATGTGATTGATTAGAACCACAGTTGCTGATGTTCCATATGTTTTGTGTGATCAACAGGAGCTCCTCTGGAGATCCTGAAGCAGCTGGAGAGCACTGAGGTGCCTGAGACGTACTCTGGAGAGTTTGAATGTGTCGTGTCTCGTGAGGATGCTGAAGGCAGCTGGTTCTTTGGAGAGAAGCTGATTTCTCCAAGCAGTAAATATGTCATATCTTCCCGCCGTGGAAGACACACCCTGTCTGTGAAAGACGTCAAGAAGGAAGACCAAGGAAAATACACCTTCAAAGTGGGCGAGTTCAAGACCAGCGCCTCACTGAAGATGAAGTGTGAGTTATGGAAGTTCTATAAGTTATGCAGTGAGCTTGGAGATTCTAGTTTGGTACCAAGAAAGACAAGAAACATGTCCATTTCACAAGCTTTCTTGTAGCACCAAAAGGCTCTAGGAACATCTGAATTGTTATGTTTCATGTAATGGTCTGTAAAGAAGACTGCAGCCTCTAAGCAGCAGTACCCTGACTTAGTTTTGGTTGCACACAGTGCTGAACATGTTTGTCCTCATGTTTCAGTGCGTCCGGTGACCCTGATGCAGCCTTTGACCGACCTGACAGTCTGCGAGGGTGACATCGCTCAGCTTGAGGTCAAGTTCTCCCAGGAGAATGTTGAAGGAACCTGGATGAAGAACGGGCAGCTTGTCACAGCCTCAAACCGTGTGCACATCGTCATTGACAAACAAATCCACAAACTCCTGATCGAAGATACCAGCAAGGATGACTTTGGCATGTACTCCTTTGTGGTTCCCGCTCAGGAGATCTCAACCTCTGCTAAGCTGGTCATTCAGAGTAGGTCACTTCAGATGCATGACTTTTTCAATTTGCTTAGCTCCCAAATAAAATGTCACTAACAAAACCTTTTATCTCTGTTGCAGCTATTGGTATCCTGATCCCGCTGAAGGACACCAGTGCCATTGAGGGCACCAAGGCTGTCCTGGAGGCCAAGATCTCCGCTCAGGACATCAGCTCCGTCAAATGGTACCACAACGACAAACTGATAACACCCAGCGAACGAATCCAGACGGTGGCTAAAGGAGCAAAACAGCGCCTGGTCTTCAATAGGACCTTCGCCTCTGATGAAGGACACTACAAGCTGGTTGTTGGACGGGTCGACACCACCTGCAAGTTCAGTATTCAGAGTAAGTTGTAGTCAAACACTGAGGTGAAAAACCTGTAATACATGTATTACTCGTATGTGAAGAAGGAAATTAGCTGAGAGACAAATCTCTTGATTTACCAGTCGATCTAACCCTCACCTGTGGTCATCAACTTTTGGTAGTAATCGAAGGAATCAGAGGCAAGAAATTAGTTTCCTCCGCAGGGTATCTGAGCTCAGTCTTAGAGATCAGGGGAGGAGCTCAGAGCAGAGTTGCTGATCTACATGTGAAAAACGTCCAGCTGAGGTGGTTTAACATCTGAGTAGGATCCCCCTGATTAACTTCTTTTAGGGGTTTTCAGCTGGCAGGAGACCCAGAACACTCCTATAAACCTGAAACCCAACACAAAGCAGTTCCTATGAAGCCAGAGAGTTCAATCAACAGTCAATGACCCAAAACTTCCTGAGTTGAACTGAAAATGACCTGAACATCACACTGCATCAGTTACACTTGATATAAACCTACACTGATCTTCTCCAACCATAAACAGAACTGATACAGTCCCATCTGCTGGACACTTTCATTATCACACTTCCTATGGCCCAGATAAAAATAATGTTTGTGGTTGTTTATTTGGGTTGATGTAAATATGAAAAGAGGCTAGCCAACCATCAGTTCCTTGTCAGTTTCAGTGTTAACCTTCGTTCTGTCTCCACAGCCGTCCAGATTGTGATGCCAATGAAGGACAAGGAGTGTTCAGAGTCGGAGAACGTCACCTTCGAGGTTGTGGTGTCTCACCCCGGCATTGATGCCTTCTGGACCTTCAAGAGGCAGCCGCTCAAAGCCGGCACCAATCACAAGATGGAGTCCAAGAACAAGCACCACACCCTGACGGTTATGAATGCAATGAAGGATGAAGAGGGCGAGTACATGTTTGCCGCTGGTGAGAAGATGTGCACTGCCACACTCACCGTAACAGGTACGCCAAAGATTTAACACCTCACAACTCTCAGACATAATTTCTGTCACCGAGCACTAAATGGCTGTCTTCTGCCACCAGGTGGCGCCATCAAGAGACCCCTGCGTGATCTGGTGGTAGCTGACTCCCAGACCGCCGTACTGGAATGCGAAGTTGCCAACCCATCTGCACAAGGCAAGTGGCTGAAGGACGGCCAGCCGATCGACTACAGCGACAACGTGGTGAGTGAGGTGGACGGCCCCGCGAGACGTCTGGTCATCGTCATCACCAAAGGCACCGACATCGGAGAGTACACCTACCAGGTCGCCACCTCCAAGACCTCCGCCACCCTGAAGGTCGAGGGTAGGTCCAGGTTTTACTGTGGAAACAGACACAACCTGTTTGAAGTCCTGATGGCCAAATCTTATTTGTGTCAAAAGACACTGAAACTGAACTTTGTGTCTTTAATAATATTGAATTACATATCAAGTTATTCATGTCAGTCAATGTTTTCTCATGATAACAAATCTACTGAAGAGCTGAAGAAATCCTTTGATGTTTTTTTGATTGTCCACACTGTTGTAGCTTAAACAGCTAAACCTGACATTAAAAACTAAACCATCGACCTTCAACAGATTTGTTAAGTAGCATGCTAGCATAGAAGGTTCAGTTGACTGGTCTTAGATCTGTCATTGTACTGAACACATAACAGAAACATGTCCTTTTTCTCAACCAGATCGGGCCAGGATGGCTAACCAGAATATTTCCCACAATGTTGGAGAACTTTTTCAAATTACCAAATGAAAAATATACTTTTAACAAATATCCATGTGGCCCGGTAGCAAACAGCTAGCCGCTAAGTATCTGATCATGCTAACAGAACTAATCATGATCGTTGTCTCCACAGCTGTGAAGGTGAAGAAGACCTTGAAGAACCTGAATGTAGTCCAGACTCAGGAAGCTGTGTTCAGCCTGGAGCTGACTCACGAGAATGTGAGGGGAGCGCAGTGGATCAAGAACGGGATTGAGATCCAGCCCAGCGATAAATACGAAATCAGCATCGAAGGCACGGTCCACACCTTGAAGATCAAGAACTGTACCACACAGGACGAGTCTGTTTACTCCTTCAAACTGGGAAAGCTGTCAGCAAACGCCAGACTGAATGTGGAGAGTAAGTAACCACAGATCTTCTAATAAAACACAACAGAGTTGTAGAAAATACTAATAATTCCTGAGCAACACTGGACCCACAGATTCCTAAAAACATTTCCTGACCGTGGTCAAATTTTCCCACAGCCATCAAGATCCTGAAGAAGCCAAAGGATGTGACGTCGTTGCTGGGTGCTACAGCTGTATTTGAAGTTGGCCTCTCTGAGGACGACATTCCGGTGAAATGGATGTTCAAAAACACCGAGCTGAGGCCCAGTGAGCACTACAGGATCCTCTCTGAGAAGAAGACCCACAAACTGATCGTCCAAGACGTGGACAACAGCAAAGAGGGCGAGTACACCGCCATCGTGGGCCACCTGCAGTGCAGTGCTCGCCTCCTTGTCGAGTGTAAGTGTTAGCATCCTGCAAATCATACACAACACCTGCTGTGTTTGGGATCTGACCTTCCCTCTTTATGTTTTCCCCTCAGCTCTGAGAGTCACCAGACCTCTGAAGAGCGTGGAGGTTCCAGAGACTCAGGTGGCCACGCTGGAGTGTGAAGTGTCTCACTTCAACGTGCTGTCCACCTGGCTGAAAAACGGCGTGGAGATCGAGATGAGCGAGAAGTTCAGGATCGTAGTTCAGGGAAAACTGCACCAGTTGAAGATCATGAACACCAGCAGGGATGACTCTGCAGAGTACACCTTCGTCTGCGGGAACGACCGAGTGTCTGCGACCGTCACCGTCAGCCGTAAGACGCTATCACTGACCACAACCCAGACCTTTAGATATTATTATTATTATTATTATTATTATTATTATTATTATTATTATTATTATTATTATTATTATTATTATTATTATTATTATGGATTCTGTTGGCTTTTCACATTTAAACTACAAACTTAGAATGTCTTTTAGTAACTTTCTTTTTGAAAACACACCTTAGTCTAAATGAGGGTGCTTGACCGCAATGAGTCCCTTCATTTGTCATATAATTTAGAAATCTAAACCGTTAAGGAGTATGTTACCTTTCCACACTCAGAGAATTGTACATGCCAAATTCATTTTACAGTATTTATATTATCTGATTAAATCTGAGCAGATTGTGACACAAACCAAATTCCCAACTTCTGAAACACCTCAACTTATTAATTAATATGCAGAGTAAAGTTTTACTGACATATGAAACAGCTTTATTTAGGTTGTTATGTTTTAGGGGTACATTAAGAACAAGTTAAAGCTAGTGGTTTTTAAAATACAGCTCCATCACCTGACAGATTCAGTGAACTAACCGTCTGTTTGGCTGTTTCCCAGGTATTATGATCACAACGATGCTGCAGAATGTGAACGCTCAGGAAAAAGACACTGTCACGTTTGAGGTGAATGTCAACTATGAGAGCATCACCTACAAATGGCTGAAGAACGGCGTGGAGATCCGGTCCACTGACAGATGCCAGGCTCGCTGCAAACAGCTCACTCACACTCTGAGCATCAGGAACGTTCACTTTGGAGACAGCGCCGAGTACACCTTCACGGCCGGTTCTGCAGTTACCACAGCCAAGCTCTTCGTTGAGTGTAAGATGTCTTTCAACTCTGTTTTGGGTCTCCACCAATGCTAGATAATATCAGCACTGTATTCTAATTCACTCAACCAGTAGTCTGTCTGGTCTGTGAGAATAGAACCAGATGAAAGCAGTTTAGAACCAACTCCCTGACCACTTTAAAGAGCACCAGGACCTTCAGGAAGACTTCTAAGACTTCCCCAATGACAAATAGAATATTCTAGTAACAACAATAACCTCATCAGTGACAACTAGAACCTCCCCAGTGACATATATAATGTTCCACTAACAACAAGAACATCTCTAACAACTGCTAGAACAGCTTATGAGCCCTGAAACCTTTGCTGTGACCATTTATGGGGCTCCTAGCACTTCTTCAAGGACTTCCTGATTCTCCCTAAGTGACCAATCAGACTTCTTTAATGGCCATTCAATGACAGTTACTTTCTTCCTACCCTTAGAGCGTCCTAGTTGGCATCTAGAACCTCCCCAGTAGCTACTAGAACCTAACCATTATTGGAGAACCTCAGCATTGAGTACTAAAAATGTTCAGAAGTAATAAATTACACCTAAAACAATAACTAGAACCTTGTCAAGAAAACCCCTCTTACAACTATTAGATATCAGATACCCTAGAACCTCTTAAAGGACTTCTAGAACTTCCTACATAACCACTGAAATCCCTAGCAGGATCCCCTGAGCATCCGAAGGGACATAAAGGACCTTCTCACTGACTACGAGATACGGGATATACCCTAGACCAGTGGTTCTTAACCTGAGTTCGATCGAACCCTAGGGGTTCGGTGAGTCAGTCTCAGGGGTTCGACGGAGGTCAAGATTCGTGATGACATGCCCTGCTTGGCCATCACTGGCTGCAGGTGATCACGCTACATTGCTTGGCCAAATCTGTGCTGCAGGGAATTTGGTGTGCTCAGTAGTTGACTTGTGACTGTCCCGATGGTACGTTGTGGGATTTCTTTCTTAATATTTTAATCCATACTAACTATGTTGAGCAAAAAATGAAAGTGGTGGGACGAATATGTACAACATGGATTCAGATGTATAACGGAATGTGATGGGAGTCAGAGTCCTATCTGCATGATTTGCAATGCCACATTAAGCAATTCTAGTCTAGCACCGGCAAAACTAAAGGAACACTTCCTTAAGCTGCATGGAGATGGGGAATACAAGAACACAAGTGATGTTAATGCAGGGTTCATTTTGTGCACCAGTAAAACATATAACTATGTCTTGAATTTGAAAAAAATCATATTTTATTTTTCAATAAAGAAGGGTTCGGTGAATGCGCATATGAAACTGGTGGGGTTCAGTACCTCCAACAAGGTTAAGAACCACTGCCCTAGACCCTCCTAAAGGACTTTCTGGACACTGGGTTGTTGTTTGGGATTTGGTTCCTTGTTGAGGTCAAACTTACCGATCGATTGGATTGGTTGGATTTATTCAGTTAATTTCTCCCTGTGTTCCCCTGCAGCTCGCGTGGTTGAATTCACCAAACAGCTGAAGGACCTGAAGATCACTGAGAAGAAAAGGGCCACTTTTGAGTGTGAGGTTTCTGAACCGAACATCCAGGTGATGTGGATGAAGGATGGTCAGGAGCTGGAGATGTCCGACAGGTAGAGCAGCTTGCATTCCGGTGTATTTTAGCCGATGTTACCGACATGGTGATGATGGTGTACTTTACCTTCTCCGTGTCCTGCAGGTACAAAATGACCTCAGATAAATTTGTGCACCGCCTCGTTCTGCCCTCGGTCCGCCTCTCTGACGGTGGTGAATACACCGCTGTGGCCGGGTCGAGCATGTCCAAGGGCCAGCTGGGAGTTGAGGGACGAGACGTGAAGATCTCAGAACCTGCCAGCAGGGACATCACGGTGAGCTCATGGAGTTACCTACACACAAATGCAGCTGTGACCCACCAGGACTCTCAGGATATCCAATAATGCTCTGTTCATTCATGCATTAGTAGGACTGGAAGTTAACTACCACTGAGAAGACACACTGGGATGAAAGTAAACATCCTAATAGGTTCCTTCTGGTATTTTCTTTCTAATCAGGAACTGATTTTAGTGAGAATTCTAAAAGGAATCCTGGAATCTCCAATTCTGTTATTCAGTCCCACCAATCTGTTTTTGCAGGTTGTTGAGAAACATAGAGCAAACTTTGAGTTTGAGGTGAACGAGGATGATGTTGAAGGTCGCTGGATGAGGAACGGAGTGGAGATCCAGCTCTCAGTGGAGGAGAGGTTCAGCTACGTCACCATCAGGAAGCTGCACCGCCTCACCATTTCCGAGACCTACAGGAGCGACGCTGGCGAGTACACCTTCTTAGCCGGCAAGAACAGGAGCACCATGAACCTTCATGTCAGACGTAAGAGCTCCAAGCTTTACTTCTACTGCTGTAAAAACTAACCTCCCAAAGTACTGTATTTAGAACCTCCTAAATTACTAGCAGAACTATCTTAAAAACCGCTGCCCTGGAGCCTCAGTAACCTTCCCAGTGACCTGTAGGACAATTTTAGAAGACCTAGAACCTCTACTGTAACTACTAACCACTGTGGGAGAACATCCCTAGTATGTACTCGAAGATAACTAGAACCTCCTCGGTTACCACTATAACCTTTGTTCGGAGCCTTAGTCTAACCATTTTTAGGAACCCTAGAACCTCTTCAGTGGGGACGTTCTAGAGCTCCTTTAGCAGGTTAGACCAGATTCTAACAGCTATCCTGTGGAAGCTTTTTAGTGACCACTAGAAGCTTTTTTAGAAGCTGTGGGTTCTCGGGCTCCTTAAAAGAGTCTGGTAAATCTAACCATTGTTGTGGAATCCTGCAGTTGGTTGTGGGGAACCCTGAGTAACGGTCTTGTTGTTCCTCAGTGCCGGAGCCTCCTCAGATTGTCCGCCACATGCAGCCCCAGACGGCGCTGTCGGGCAGGTCGGTTCGGTTCTCGGCGCAGGTGAGTGGCATCCCCCTGCCTCAGGTGTCCTGGTATAAAGACTCCCAGGCTCTGTCCACCAGCTACAAGTGCAAGTTCCTCCACGACGGAGAGGAACATACGCTGCTGCTGCTGGAGGTCTTCCCCGAAGACGCCGCCATCTACAGCTGCGAGGCCAAGAACGACTACGGAGAGGCGACAAGCTCCGCCCCTCTCACAGTGGAAGGTGTGTTTGGTCATTTAACAGATGCTGGAATCTGATTTATTTGTGACTTTTCAGCTGATACGTTTCTAATTATTAGTAATCAAGGAGATCGATTAGCAATGTTTTGAACTTATATATGAGCTACAGTGAGTTTGGATTTAATATCTTTTGAATGGACAGCAGTATTGATGGTTCTAACAGGGTCAGTCCACCATCTGACCTCCTCAGTCAGCTGATCTTTTATCTACAGTAACTTTAGTATATTTCATGAAGCCGTGGTAAGCGTTCCCTTCATTTGGCTTCAGTTTTTGTTAGAGCTCAGATGTGTTTCTCCTCCTAAATGTCATGGTTCTATCTGCTGGGCTGATGAAATTCTGAAAAAGTCCATTAAAAAGTGATAAATCTGGACCCACCTCTATGGACTTCAAGGATCTGGAATTTCTTTTTAAGTGAGACCAGACTGCAAGCAGGAAAGGAGAACATCCCCTGGAGAAAGTTCTAGAGTAGACCTACCGACAGCTGTAGAAAGTTCTAGAGTAGACCTACCGACAACTGGACAAAGTTCTAGAGTAGACCTACCGACAACTGTAGAAAGTTCTAGAGTAGACCTACCGACAACCGGAGAAAGTTCTAGAGTAGACCTACCGACAACCGGAGAAAGTTCTAGAGTAGACCTACCGACAACCGGAGAAAGTTCTAGAGTAGACCTACCGACAACCGGAGAAAGTTCTAGAGTAGACCTACCGACAACTGTAGAAAGTTCTAGAGTAGACCTACCCACAACCAGAAAAAGTTCTAGAGTAGACCTACTGACAACTGGAGAAAGTTCTAGAGTAGACCTACTGACAACTGTACAGTTCAGTCCTCTATGGACTTCAAGGACCTGGAACTCGAAATATTCACCGTATGAAAGTAGAACTCTCTCTCTTTTTTTGCACCGAATTTGAGTTTTTGTTGCAATTTCACCTGTTTTTTTGGTAATTTTGTTACTTTTTGTGGACGATTTTGGAACCTTTTGTGGTGAGTTTCCGTATTTTTCCTGGCATATTTGAACCTTTCAGTGTAGTATTGGCTCTTTTTGTGGTAATTTTGGCCATTTTTGTGGTTATTTTGCATGTTTTTCTGTGCCAAATTTGAGTTTTTGTCACAGTTTCACCTGTTTTGTGGTAATTTTGGTCCTTTTCATGGTAAATGTGGCCATTTTTGTGGTGATTTTCCATGCCATTGCTGGCATATTTGAATTTTTCAGGGTAATTTTGGCTCTTGTTGGGGTAAGTTTTTTGTGCCAAATGTGCCAATTTCACCTGTTTTGTAATTTTGATATTTTTTGTGGTAATTTTAGTACTTTTTGTGATTTTGAGTGTTTTTTCTGGCATATTTGAGTCTTTCGGGGCAGTTTTGGCTCTTATTGGGGTGATTTTTGTTTTAGCTTTCCAGTTTTTTCAAGTTGTTTTAGTGCTAGGTTTTCACGAGAACTCAGATGTGTTTTTCCTCCTAAAATGTCATGTGTCTAGAAATGTGTGTGGAAATATTCCCAGTATGAAGGTAGAACTCTGATCATTAATAAAATTACTGGAGATGAAGAACCAGATGTTCTGAGGAGATCAGAGGGGAACTTTCTCAGTTTATTTTCTATGAATGACAGTACCACATTTACATCAGACTATTGTTTGTTTGGTGAACCACTAGTTTGACAGAAACCAGTCTTCACACTGATGATGTTTCTTCTTCCAGTTCCTGAGGTGGTTGAAGCCGTCCGGATCTCTCCTCCGGTCCTTATGAGCCCCATGCGTGATGTTCTGGTCTCAGAGGGAAACCAGGCCCAGTTCCAGTGCAGCATCTCTGGGGAAGGTAGAGACCACAGCTCCCTTTAAAAACAGATTTTTCTGTCCAGAACTTCCAGACATTGTGGTTAGTGCTGTTTGTCTCAGGTGATGCTGACTAACCAACGCTGTGTCTCCAGATGTGCAGATTTCTTGGTTCTGTAATGACAGAGAGGTCAGGCAGTCAGACATCTTCAGGATGTCTCATTATGGTGAAACCTGCCAGCTGGACATTTCCAGAGTCCTCCCGAGCCATGAAGGAGAGTACTCATGTGTTGCCACAAACTCGGCAGGAATGGTCACATGTGCTGCCTCTCTGAATATCGACGGTGAGTCCTGTAGACGTCCAGATGAACTGTTGCCTGAATCCCTGCATGTTCCTCACAGGGCTGCTCTGATTCCTAACCCACACTGAAAATCCTGCTTTTAAAACTCTTGTTAGCCGCTGAGCTAACGGGAGTTAACCAGCAGTCACTGGTCAGAGCATCCCTGTTTGTTAGGGCGGTGTGTGCAGACAGGTGTGTCACACTTCACTCACCTGTCAAATATAAACCAAGCATCTGTTGGTGCACAGAGACTGTTCCTGAGCCAACAGAGAGCTGCATGGTGTCAGATAGTGGCAGATAGCATCGCTGCTGCACGGAAAAACAAAACCCAAACAAAGAAATGGTGAAAATCTGCAGCAGTGATGCCAGAAACAAGACATTAAATAGCAGAGGAATACTGTAATGTTCAAAACTGTGATAATAGCAGCAAATATCTATAAAATAATATCTGGAGCTGATTTAAATTCAGTTAAGGGGCGTCATTTTACAGTCACACAGTGTGAAAGAACAGATTTCTAAACAGATTTCTGATTTGGGCTGTTTTTAACAGACGCGTAAATTCATACTTCTTCTGTACTCGATATGTTCTGTCAGATAACAGCATGTTGTTAAAAGAACTTTGTGTTAAAAACTTTAACTTGTGGTTGCACAAAGTCAGATGATGTTTATCTGAAATACAAAAAGACGTTTAGCTGATAACAAGTTGATGCCTGAGCAGTTTGTAGGTTCATTTACTTTACCTGGAATCAGTTAAAACAATAAGAATACTGATAATTAGAAATAATGAACTGGATTAATGGGTCAGTTAAGACCTGAGCTAATTTGTAAGTAGATCTTTGGTTAATATTACCAAGCATGTCGCATTGCAGTGATAAAACAGCTCATTCTGAACCTACATGCTCACTATAATAATGTTATACAGCTGAATTCATGTTTTCTTCTCAAACTAAACTTATTTAAAAACAAAAATTAGACTAAAATGTTCAGATAGACAACGTTATTGATTTTAGTTTGTATAGCCAAAGCTATTAAAAATCAAACAACTAAAACACATTTCTACCAAAAGACTAAAACGGAAAGTTAAAACTGCTGGAGAATATTTTCCAGCTTCTTCATCGTGTTGAAACACTTGGACTGACCGGAGCATGAAGAAGTGTTTGATCCTCACTGGAAGCTTCGTCCTCCAGGTTTCTCTTTGCATGAATCTTCTCTTCCACAAACAGTCTTAACAGTCTCCCTGCGAGACGAGATCTTTATTTCAGAGAATGCAGCATGGTCAGAACACAGCAGCTTTCCAGGTTCCTCTCACTCCAGCACGGATGTAATCTAAAGCTGTTTTACTTTGAGTTTTGGCTCCGGTCAAGCTTGCATGATTGACAGCGGAAACCAGCCAGTGTCGCTCCCTCACTGATAATGACTGATCCTCAACGCTCCACCTCCACTGCTCGACTCAACAAGCTGTGACACAAGTAACCTGGAGAAGTCACCAGAATGATGTGTTGACCTAATTCTTCTACTCTTTCTTATTGCCCAGATGAGAAAGCCTTAGCTAGTGTGTCGACCGCTGGGGCTGAGACTAAAGTAATTCAGAGCCTGGAGGCTCAGACGGAGAGCTTCAGCTCTCTGTTGGTGGGACAAACCTGCCACAGTGTTGAGTTTACTGAGACGGTCTCTGAGAGTTCCTCTGTGTCATGGAGGACGTTTGAGATTCAGATGGAAAGCTCTGAGAGCAGCTTTGATTTCAAACTCTCGGCCAGCCCCGAGCTGCTAATGGAAATGAGCGACGTCCGGGTGAAAAGCGGCGAAATGGCCGAGTTCAGCTGCTCGTTCAACGGGCAGCCCTTCACCGCCGTGGTCTGGGATCACAACGGCCAGAACCTGGCGGACACAGAGCGGGTGAGGAGCTCTCAGAGCGGGGCTGTGTTGTCACTGGTTATCCAGGGTGTTGGTGTGGCGGACCAGGGCCGGTACCGCTGCACCGCCACCAACCAACACGGCCAGAACAGCTGCTCCGCCCAGCTCACTGTTGAAGGTGGTTAATCTTTCTTTTTTTACTAGTCTGTCTCTCCATCTGGTCCATCCCACCTCCTGCTCCTCCCGCTTCGTCCCCCACGATTTAATATTTCCTCTGTAACCTGTTAAGATGTAATAGAATAACAATCTTTATAGCTAGTTTATCCTCTTTCTGCTGTTTCCAGCTTCGCCTTGCTAACCTCATCATCCATCCTACTAACTGTTTAGTGTTTAGACTCTCAGCCTTATACTCTCTGACCCCTAATTACTCTCCCTAACTTTATTCTTACCCAGCTAAAGAAGCGAATGTCAAAGCAGAAACCCCCATCCCTACCGATTCTGTGCGTAAAGTGTCTCAGGCAGACAGGGAGACCCCTAGAGATCCCCCCGACCAAGACAAGCCAGAGGTGGTGGAGAAGCCAGGGCCATTGCCTCCATCTTCCCAGAGACCTCACAGCCTCATCAGCCAGCTGTACTTCCCCGACGTCCTGCCTCACGACAAGCAACTCTCAGACGGCCCAGAGTTCCTGATCAAACTCCCCCCTCAGCTTCTGGTCCGAAGCCGAGGCAGCAGCTCCCTGTATTGCGTTATGAAGGGGCTCCCCGCTGCGTTTGTCATTTGGCTTTACAACCGGTTGAATATTGAGGATTCGGTGTCTTACTCTCTGAAACATGACGGCCCCCTGTGCTGTAGAAATGTTAAAATGGGACCCGGACAAGGGGGCTCTTACACTTGCAAAAATGTGAGCTCAGCCATCGATGCTGAGCGCAGCACAGTGACGAA
Source organism: Amphiprion ocellaris (assembly GCF_022539595.1). Lineage (NCBI taxonomy): Eukaryota > Metazoa > Chordata > Actinopteri > Pomacentridae > Amphiprion > Amphiprion ocellaris. The sequence continues at coordinate 36,243,577 of NC_072776.1, read as the reverse complement.
AGGTTGGCATCTGCATGCTTTGGTCCTTCTGCTCGCTCGGGCTTTGTTCCATCACACTGCTTTCCACCCACACAGCCAGCAGAGACACACTTCTTCACAGGGCGACACCATGTCTTCTACAAGACTTTAACCACTGAGATTAAAACAGAGATAAAGAGAGGGACACTCACACCACTGAGCTTATTCCACAAAGCCAAAGGTGCTGCACACTCAGAGGCCAAAGGAAGCATGCATTGTACCAGTTAAAGAAACCAAAGATGATCTGGATGCACGAGCTGCCACTGATTCTAATGCCTCACAGCAGGTCTGGAGTGTTTCTAATCTGTAAGCATCTGTGTCTTTACAGTAACTACTGTGGAGGAGGAACCTGTGATTGAGGTGAAGGAGGAAGTGAAAGGTAAATATGGTTTCATGTAGAACAGTTTTTAATGTTGATTTCCTTACAAAGCAGATGTTTGTATTGTTTGGTTTTCAGGTCTGGCTGGTAAGAATTACATTTTCCCAAATTACCCTGAACGCTGCAAACGTTTTACTAAATGTACAAAAAGTTCTTATCAAAGTAAGTTTGACAAAACTTACGGTGGACAGCAGCAGGGATGTCCTGATCAAGAATTTTGTTTTTTGTTGATCCAGACCATTTTCAGCAATAACACACATGAAGTATTGTAGATTAGCCCCTTGCTGTTTAACACTGTAGTGACCAAAGGAGGCATCACAGTTCATGGTGGCAATCAGAGAGCATTGTGGGAGTTTAGCTAGTAAAGGGGCACCATGACAAAGTCTTGTGTGAGGCTTAATCAGGTGCATGTCTGTATAAAATTGGGATCAATTAGGACCTTGTTCACCTGTCACATATTTAACAGGTGCCTTAGTGTCCACTTAATTTCCAGCAACGTCAGCAGATGCCCAGAAAAAAGGATGAATATTAAGTAAATTCTTCACATTTACAGCACATCTGTGATGGCTGACCTAAAGGAACAGACTTTGGTTCATGCTGGTACCAATGAGCCAAAAATCGTCTTGGTCTGCCACGATTCTGATCTAAGGATTCTGGTCTAAGGATCCTGGTCTAACGACACTGATCTGAGGATCCCGATATCAGGATCCTTTGATCCTGATATCGGGATCTCAGATCAGGATCCTTAGACCCATTAGATCAGGATCCTGATATCGGAATCCTGATCTAAGGAGTCTAATATAAGGATTCTGATCTAAGGGGTCTGATCTAAAGATCCCGATGTCAAGATCCTAATCTAAGGATCCTTAGATCAGGATCGGGTCCGGGACATCCCTGGACAGCAGTAGCACTAAGTGTTAAGTACTTAATTTGTTGAAAACATAAATAACACTATGTTGGTTTTATCTCCAGTTCTGATGTTCTGTTCTGGCTGCAGCTGACTGTTCAGTGGTTGGAGAGTGTTTCTCATTTAACTCTATTATTCCACTCAGCCTTCTCTAGCTCCACCATCACAGTGGAAGAGGAAACCCAGGAGTCATACTACACCGGCCTAAAGTTACCAGACAAAACCAGAACACTTGAACTCAAGCCAGAGTCCAAACGCTTCTCGAGCACTTTAGAGAGGAAAAAAGAAAAACCCGTTTTCCTCAGCGAACTTTCTCCAGCAGCTGTGACTGTCGGAGAAACCGCCATGTTTACCGTCAGAGTGTCCGCTTTCCCGAAGCCCATGGTTCGGTGGTTCCACAACGGGCAGAGCATCACGAGTTCATCCATTTACACATTCATTCATGAACTAGATGAGTATAGTCTGGTAATTAACAGGGTTCGTAGGGATTGTGAGGGAGAGTACTCCTGTACAGTCAGCAACAGATTCGGCCAGTCGACCTGCACTTCCTACCTGCATGTTCAGGTGAGGGAGCCTGAGCAGGAGGATGCTGGGAGAACATTAGCAGCACCAACTGGCAAGCCCCCAGAATTCATTAAAACTATAGAGTGTCTTCAGCTGTCAGAGGGAGGTGACGGTTTCTTCAGGTACGTCGTGACCGGAGATCCTCTCCCCGAGGTTCAGTGGCTCAAAGGCAGCTTCCACATTCAGTCGAGTGGGTTCTGTTTCACTGTGAACAACCCAGACGGTTCAGGCTTCATTAACCTTAAGAGTGTCAAACAAGAACACAGCGGCGTCTACACCTGTAAGGCCTCCAACCAGTATGGGGAAGCCTCGTGTACCGCAGAGCTGCTGGTGTTCAGGGTGAAAGCTCAGGAAGAGCAAACACTAGTACAGAAAAGTTTGAAGATATTTATGACAGAGCAAACCACAGAGTCCAGATCACACCGGGAAAGAACCCGATCTGATCAGATGATTTACACCATTAGCACTGAAGACCATCAGATTATTCCCAGTGAAGAGGTGGGAACCCTCAGAGAGCTGGATATCTCTGCTGCCACGCTTCATCGAGAGCAACTCACCCACCAGGCGGCAGTGCTACAGGCCCATGAGATCCAGGAGAGGGTTTCCCTGGCTCCCAGCCACCCTCCTCATGTTTCTGCTGTTCCTGTGAAACAACTTCACATGGCCACTTTCTTATCTTCAATCCAGGAGAGACAGAAGATCACCGAGCAGCACTCTGAGCGAATCCTCAGCCCCGAAGTCGTAGCACTGGAGTTATCTAAAGAGCAGCTGTCCAGGCTCCTGTCAGCTACATCAGAGGAGGTCCTTCCTCTGGCCATTGTCAGAGCCGAGGCTTTAACCGACCGGACGCCTGAACACGTTCAGACTCTGGCTGAGTCCAGGCAGCTCGTTAGCAGCCACCAAGTGGAATCTGCTCTGCCCATCCTCAATGAAACCTCAGGCGTTGTGCACCGACCTGAGGAGGAGAAGAGCTTCAGAGTCACAGAGGGGGTTAAGATCTTATACTCGGCTCAGTCTGCAGGGCAGCTGCAGCTCACAGAAGGACACTCTGAGCCTCTGCAGGCTTTAGATGAAGCCTTCATACCCCTGATTGAAAAAGAGCAACCTAAAGCAGTGGTAGCACCAGTGAGTCAGACTAGAGTAACTTTATCCAAGGAGAAGGAATTTGAAATACAAAGACCAGAGCAGGAGAGCATCACCCCGTGCAAAGACGTGGTGTTTAAGTCAGCTATGAGTAGTGAAGAGAAGTATGAGCTCCAGGCTGAACAGGAAGGACTGGTGCCACCTTTAGCTTCTTCTATGAATCTGCAGCCTCAGAATGAAGGAGAGCGACTCCTGAACCTGCAGGTTATCAGCAGTCAGGAGGTCTTACAGTCTGAGGGAAGGTTCAGCAGCGAGAAGCCTTCTGCAGAACATGCTGAGATGAGAAAGAGTCCCACTCTGCTGCATTCAGTGATTCTAGAGGACCAGAGGACGGCGGTTTGTGAGGCAACTTCAGAGTTCACAGCAAAGACCAATGCCACCTCTGTTCAGCCGGAGAAAGAGCTACCACAACCAAAACACCTTCAGTCCATCCATTCTGTGTCCATTTTACCAAAGGAAGGTCTCCTGACAATCACTAAACCTGACCAGCAGGTGGCAGCACAGAAACAGGAGAAGGCTAGAACGTATGCAGCGACGTCTGAGGAGAGGAGGGAGATCACTGCGGATTATCACAAGGATCTCGATGTGTCTGTGGTCGGTGTGGAGGCACAGCTTCGAACTGAGTCCAGGCCTCCGAACATCCTGACTGTGTCCTCTCAGCCCATCCAGCTCCCGAAGGAGACGCCTTTTGTGACCAATGACAAGCAGCATCGAGCTTTAGTCCAGAGAGAGGACTACTGGAACATCATGCATTCTCTGAACATCACAGACACTCAGACTCTGGAGGAGGGCCACACCACCAGCCTGAAAACTGCTGAAAAATTCAAGTCTGAGATTAAAACTGAGCCCAAGATCCCCAAAAAGCCAGTTTTCATTGAAGAGAAGGCAACTGCCACTGAAAGCTGCAAAATCTTAGAAGCTGCTGAGCAGGACTTTGCTGTCCAGATCGAGGAGGGTCAGTCGGTCCGACAGTCGGTGCTGCTAGAAGAAAAGAGGGTGATTATGGGAGAGCGGTCTAATGAAATACTTAAATCTGAGGGTTCGATTGTCAGTGTGAAGACACAGCCTAAAGGAGTTCTGTTTGTCCACGAGTCTCGGGATGTTCAGACTCTACCTAAAGAACTCAATTTTGTCATTAACATGCCAAAACCTTCCGGTCTGAATGTTCGACGTCAGCTCAGAGACGCCCTCCAGTCGGCCGTGGCCAGCGACCAGCCGGTGTTACTGGCTGACGTTGTTGGAAGGCTGGAGGCGGTGGAGGTGCAGGAAGTGAAGGTCCAGAGAGAACTCCGACGGGCCACAAATACATACCTGATCACCTCACCAGGTGCCCCCCTGGAGATCATGCTGTGTTTTGAAGGTGAATATCCTCAGACAGCTGACCTCAGGTCTGAACTCCAGGTAGCTCTACATGCAATGGTTTTCCAGGAGCAGCAGAGTCTCACTTCAGAGCAACCAGGCACCATGCAGATCGGCAAGCCTCAGAAAGTGCAGGTGAGCTCAGTGCCATCCAAAGAGGTTCTGTCGTCTGTGGTGGACACTGTGATGGTGGCAGAGAGTGCAGTCGGGTTTCCTCCTGCTGCATCTCAGTCTGCAGCCGTCAAAACTGAAGCCAGGGCTTCGTTCCACAGCGCCACAGTTCAGGGTCGGACTGAGATCCAAGAGTCCAGACAGGTCAGGTCAGAGAGGAACGCCATCACCACTGTAGTTGTAGGTCCCGTTGAACACATAGAGGTCCACAGAGAAACCAGAGAGGAGTATCTGTCAGAGGCAATCATGATCAGCGAGTCCTGCGACAGTCTGGCTGATTATCCAGTTGTAGTTGAGTCTCTGGAGCATGTTTGCGCTGAGGAAAATGGCAGGGCTGTTTTTACTGCCACCATAAAGTACGTCTCCAAAGTTCACTGGTTCTTCAACGGTCAGTTGGTGAAATCTGGCAAAGAGTTCAAGTGTTCTAAAGACCACGACACATACACACTGGTTATCCACAAAGTTGTAAAGGAGAGACATCAAGGAGAATATGTCTGTGAGGCTGAGAATGAAGCTGGCAAGATTACGACATCTTCAAGACTCACGGTGGTCTCAAGAGGTTTGATGATGGACAGTTCTTTGATATCACCATCAACTAACTTCACACATCAGTGAAATTCAAACTCTGTTGTCTGCAAACCTCAACCAGAATCAAAATGTAATGAAGGAATGAAACTGAAAACAAAAGGCTTTGGATCAAAGCCAAACTAGATTTGATGGTTTGAGGTTTTCACCAGACAGCAGTGACATCTTCACGTCTGAGCTCATCCTCTACAAACACATCACTCTAATGTTCATTCCTCTCCAAGGAACCACCTCTGACTCCATATCTGTAGACATTCCTCATTCCTGCTCCATTCTTCTTTGCATGCTTTCTCTCCTTCTCTTGTCACAGAATCATCACATCTTCAACCCAAACCTAATACATCTTTCCTCCTCCAGTCATCAAGGATAACTCTGTGCGTCACTTTCCATCCCAGGTTCACCACATCTCCACCTCCAGAGCAACCTTTTCTTGTTTTTATTTCCACCCCCTCTGTGTATTCACTCTGTCCTGTTGTCTCTGCAGTGAAACCTGTGTTCAGGCACAGAATTGTTCCGGTGGAGATCAACATTGGCAGCATGGCCAAGTTTGACTGTGAGACTGAGGATGCTCCAAACGTGAGCTTCAAGTGGTTCAAAGATGGACACCCCATCAAGGAGGGTGATAAGTACCGGATCATCAGCCGCTTCAGCACCTCCTCCCTGGAGGTCCTGAGCCCATCCAAGGACGACAGCGGTGAATACACCTGCAAGGCATCCAATCAGCATGGCAGCGATGAATGCTCCGCCTCCCTCAGTGTCACAGGTTAGAGCGATGCATGTTTCCTTCTTCTCTGCTGGTTGTGTTTGGAGCTGACCTTCTTTAAGGCGTCAGATCATCTTGGTTCCTTTGGATGGACGCTGGTTTCTTGTGAATAGATTTTATTTTTTACACTTTCTTGCCCCGCCGGTTTAATTTGTCTCATTGGCAGGTTTTGGTAAAGGTGAACTATCTGGGGTTAACACACATTCACTAATGTGTTTCTCTTTTTCTGAATCCTTGTAGAGAAATGCCCTCCAGTCTTTATAAGTAGACCTGAGCCTCAGACTGTGTTTGTTGGAAAGAGGGCAGTGATGCAGTGTGTAATAACTGGATCTGCTCCTCTCAGTGTTGTCTGGTTCAAAGACAGCCAGGCTTTGCCCACAGTGCCGACACACTACCAGACCTCTTGTGAAAAGAATAAGCACACTCTTGAGATAACCAAGCTGGAGGCAGCTGACCGGGGCCTTTATGTGTGCAAAGCTTCTAATAATGTTGGGACGGCTGAGTGCAGCGCAGAGCTGCGAGTTATTGATAAGCCCAACTTTGTGAAGCCCCTTGGTGCTGTCGCTGCCATGGTCGGAGCTCCTCTGCACCTGGAGTGTCAGGTAGATGAGGACACTGGAGTCTCCATCACCTGGACCAGAGACGGTAGAAAAGTCCATCAGTCTCCCGACTGTAAACTGTCTTTTGAGGATAAGACAGTCACTCTTGATATCCTGAAGACCACACTGAAAGACTGTGGGAACTATGTGTGTGTGGTGACTAATGAGGCCGGGAGTGTGTCTTGCTCCACGTCGGTGAAGGTCCAAGGTAAGAGCTGTCTAGTTAACTTTCATGGATACTGCAGCATTTGAAGCTTTTACAAATCTGCAGTACTGAAAATTGATGTCATTTTATTGTATGGTGTCCAGTTGACCTTTCTTTTTTAACCTCTTCTCTCTCCATGCTGCATTGTTGATTTTAACTGACTTCTCTGGCTCCATAATGGATCTTTTTAACCACACCTCTGCAGAGCCGCCAGTCTTTGTAAAGAGGCTGGAGGTCACCACTGTTTGGAAGCAAGGCAGTGCTGCTCGGCTGCAGTGCAGCGTCAAAGGATCCCCCGAGCTTCACACCGCCTGGTTCTTCAACAACAGCGAGCTGTCTGCTGGTGGCAGATACGCCATCAGTCTGAAAAATGGCGTCGCCACTCTTGAGATACAGGAAGTCATGTTGAGTGATGGTGGAAGCTACACCTGTGAGGTTCTCAATGAGTCTGGCTGTGAAAGCTGCAGCATTAAAGTAACAGTGAAAGGTGTGAACATTCAAGGAACTTTATGACCAACCTAAAGTTTTAGTCACAATAGGACCTCCTCTAACTGGATTGTATGTTCCCCTTTAGAACCTCCATGTTTCAGGAAGGAGCTAGTCTCTGTAGAGGCGGTCAGAGGATCGGTAGCTGTGTTGGAGTGTGAGATTTCAGGGTCTGCACCCTTTGAAGTGACTTGGAAAAAGAATAAGAAACGGCTGTCAGCAGATAAGAAGTTCAGAATAGTCTCACAGGGATGCCTGAGTTCTCTGGAGATCCACTCCTTTGAGAGCGCTGATGTTGGTGAATACGAATGTGTCGTATCAAATGAGGTTGGGTCAGTAACCTCAAAGTCTGGGGTTAAACAGAAAGGTTAGTGATGGGAAAACATCAGGACCAACATTTATGATATTGTTGTAGTCCTCTGGGCTGTTAATGACATTATCATGACACACCTTGTTATTTCAGAGCCGCCCATATTCTCAAAGAGAGTTGAAAGTGCTACAGCAGTGCTGGGAAACACAGTGAAGCTGCAGGGAACCCTGAAAGGCTCAGCTCCCATAGCCATCAAATGGGTGAAAGACTCTGAGCTGCTGAGAGATGATGATCCAAATGTCAAGATGATGTTTGAGAACAACGTTGCCAGCATCTCCTTCTCCTCTGTTGAGATGAAACATGGTGGCAAATACACCTGCCTGGCTGAAAATGAGGCGGGGCAGCAGAAATGCGAAGCTATGTTAACTATTCAAGGTTGGAAACATTCCTATTTATGAGAAGTATTTACACAGACGTAGCTGTTCCCTGAATCTAAAACTCATGTTGTATTTTAGAACCTGCTAGGATCTTAGAGAAAGCAGCGTCCATCAGTGTGACTGCAGGAGATTCGGCCACGCTGCAGTGCACCATCTCTGGAAGCCCAGAGCTCAAAGTGAAGTGGTTCAAAGACAGCAAGGAGATGATCAGTGGCCGTAAATATAAGATGACTCTGAAGGAGAACACGGCCATTTTAAAGATCCTCACTGCAGATAAAGGAGACACTTCAGAGTACAAGATGGAAGTGTCCAATGAAGTGGGAAAAGACCAGTGCTCCTGTTCAGTCACAGTCATAGGTCAGTTCTAGCATCATTAGCAGCAGTTTGAATGGTGCTCCTGGACAGCATGTCCATGTACATGTTTGGTGTGTTTCTTACACAGATCGAGCAGTTCCACCATCCTTCACCAAAACTCTGAAGAAGGTGGACGGCAGTGTTGGTAGTAGTGTTACCTTGGAGTGCAGAGTGGCTGGATCTCAGCCGATGGTTGTTACCTGGTACAAAGATGATAAAGAGATCCACAGTGATGACAGATTAAAGGTTGATTTCAGTGAGAGTTCAGCCTCTGTGGTGATAACTGGCCTGGACCAAAGCGATGGAGGAGTTTATACATGTCGGGCCTCCAATGATGCCGGCGAAAAAGAAACCAGCGGCACTTTGTCCATCAAAGGTTAGAGGAGCTGAACTAGGATGAAACAGTAGTTTGGCAGACTTTACAGGTGATACTGATTGGTTTGAACGTGTATGCCGTATTTCTTCCTTAATAACTCCAGAACCTCCAGTCTTCACGGTGAAACCTGAATCCCAGGACGCCTCACCGGCATCAAACGTTGTCCTAAAGGCGTCCTTCACTGGATCAGCTCCACTGGTTGTTAAATGGTTCAGAGAGGAGAGAGAGATTTTCACTGGAGGAAAGTGTTTCATAAAGAAAGACGCCTCTTCGAGCTCTTTGGAGCTCCACTCTGTGAAACCCAGTGATTCAGCTAAATACACCTGCCAGGTGTCCAACGATGCTGGGAAGGTGGACTGTACCACAGTCCTCTTTGTGAAAGGTGCTGTTTGGTTCTTTCTTCTACAGATGCATTGAATTGTTTCCCCCTCTGCTTTGATTTTGCTGTAATTATTACTGTTAATTTACAGAAGCTCCAACATTTACAATGAAGCCTGAGCCTTCACAGCTGCTCAGAACTGGACATCCTCTGAAGCTGTCCTGCAAAGTGCAGGGTTCTCCTGTCATTAGCGTCGCATGGTTCAGGAATGGCTCAGAGATCGTTTCAGACCGCAGACACTCGATGTCCTTTGACAGCTCGATGGCGTCGCTGCAGGTAGAGAGCTGCTCTGTTCAGGATAGCGGAGATTATGTTTGTGTGGCGTCCAGTGAAGCCGGCAGAGACCAGTGCAGCAGCTCGGTGACCGTCAAAGGTTGGTTCAGTCTCCAGCCACCTAGTCTAACCTCCTAGTCTCTGGCAGTCTGGTCCACAGCGTTTAGACCTGATTCCTCCCAGAAACACACTGGAGATCATCTACACAGACTAATTTCTACTTCAGAAACATATAGCTGGTTACCATGTTCCAACCACAAGAACCATCCCTGAAGAACCTGTTTTTAGGGAGGACAAAGTACTTTCTGGATGCTGATTGGTTAAACTCAGAGAGGACAACATGTTTCCTGTCCTCTTGATGTTCTTGTTTAGCAGCTTCTTCACACATACAGTTCTTTCCATATTCTAACAGAACAAACCTCCAGTGTTCTGTTTTCTACATAGAACTTCAGTTCTTCAGTAATTCTGTTTGTTCTGGTCGCTCTGAGTTGACGTTGAAGCTGCTGAATCCTACAGTGGAAAAGAAAAGAGCTAATTAAAGGGCTGTCCATTTTCAAATATCAGTGAGAACATTCAGTCTTCTGTTTCTGCTCTAGATGTCGTTTCCTAACATTTAGTGAAACATTCAGCGGTGACGGTGGAGAGTTTATCCTCTGAAGAACGCAGTGAATTCTGTGGACCAGACATGCCTCATCAGATTCTCCCTCAGGCCGCTAAACATCACATTTATTATGTTTTTTATAGAGTCTCCAGCGTTTACGAGGCCTTTTGAATCAGCCGAGCTCGTTAAAGGATCCGACATTATCTTGGAAGGAACCGTTTCAGGTTCTGCTCCGTTTGAAATAAGCTGTTTCCTCAACGATAAGCTGATCAGAAATGACAAAAGACATAAAGTCAGTGTTGAAAATGACACGATCACTCTTCACATCTTAAACTGTGAGAACGCTGACGCTGGAACGTACCAGTGCACCGTCACTAACGATGTCGGGGAGACATCTTGTTCTTACCACATTTCTCTAAAAGGTTAGTCAAAGAACAGCACCATGAGGGTCGTTCCACAACTGGAGGACATTTGGACTTCAAAATGTTAGAAACTAAACCTTCTCTTTTCCAGTTTTCTGCTCCATATCGATCAGTAATAGGTACTGATTAGCTCAGCTTCCACATCAATGGTAGCATTTTTCTTCCATGTTTTCTGTGTTGTTTGCTAACTCTAATCCATGCTAATGTGATCTTTTTCTCAGCAGTAGAAGCTAGATATTTAGCTGCTGTTACTGCTGACCAAGAGGACAAACTGACTGATGGAAAACAGTCCAAAGAATTAGTCTGATCCTGTTAATATGAGACAGAAAATGACAAAAACAAGACACAAAATGACAGAAACAAAACAGAAAATGACAGAAAGAAGACATAAAATGACAAAAACAAGACAGAAAATAACAAAATGAGAGAAAATGATAAAATAATGCACAAAACAACAAAACAAGACACAAAACAACAAAAACAAGACACAAAATGATAAAAACGAGACACAAAATGAACAAACGACACGAAACAACAAAAAGGAGACACAAAACAACAAAAACAAGGCACAAAATGACAAAAATGAGACAGAAAACAACAAAATAATACACAAAACAGCAAAAACAAGCCAGAAAATGACAAAAACAAGACATAAAACAACATAAACAAGACACAAAATGACAGAAACAAAACAGAAAATGACAGAAAGAATACATAAAATGACAAAAACAAGGCAGAAAATGACAAAATGAGAGAAAATGATAAAACAATAAACAAAACAACAAAACAAGACACAAAACATAAAAAACAAGACACAAAATGACAAAAACGAGACAAAAAATAAAAAAACAGGACATGAAACGACAAAAACGAGACAGAAAATGACAAAATGAGACAAAATGACAAAATAATACACAAAACAGCAAAAACCAGACAGAAAACGACAAAAACAAGACATAAAATGACAAAAACGAGACACAAAACAACAAAAACAAGATAAAACAACAAAAACAGGACACAAAATGACAAAATTGAGATAGAAAATGACAAAATAAGACAGAAAATGACAAAATGAGACAAAAAATGACAAAATAATACACTAGACAACAAAGCAAAATGCAAAATGACAAAAACGAGACACAAAATGAAAAAAACGAGACACAAAACAACAAAAACAGGACACAAAATGACAAAAACAGGACACAAAATGACAAAAATGAAACAGAAAACGACAAAATAATATACAAAACAGCAAAAACAAGACACAAAACGACAAAAACATCATCAGCAGGTTGTGCTAACAAGTTGTGGGACACGTTCCATATATAATAATTATTATTTAAAATATTATGTTGATTAAAAAATGTTCCCACAATTAAGAGACATCAATGGAAAAAAAAAAAGTAGATTTGAATAGAGTAGATTCTGTTTTATTAGAGGTTCAGTTTGGTCATCAGGGGAACAAGGGAAAAATGGCATTTTAGGGGAACTTGTAGTGTCTGATGTGTTACTTATCATATGGAATCTGGAATGTGTTCTCCTTTTAGAAGTTATCCTTATAAGGATTCCTATGTCAAAGATATTGATTGACATTGCTCTTAGGGGCTCTTGGGTCTAGGAGAAAGACTGACAGGACCCTCTGTTTGCTATGTTGGACTTTTAGCTGAAACCATTTGTTGTGACCTCATACTTGACCTTCTTGTCCAAAGCATATAAAATGACCACCAGCCTTTTGTTCGGGGGAGATTCATATTGGCTGGGGAACTCTCCACAGGCAAACCATGGTGCCTGTTCAGATGCTGTCTTATTTATGTAATAAATTATTATATTGAGCAAGTCAGTGTCACCGGACGTTTCTTCTTAACCTGCACATCACAAACATCAGAGAAACCACGACAAACTCCAGACTGATTTGGTATTTAAAATATTTTAAACATTCTTTTCTCTTAGTTTTTTTAGATTTGGTCTTAGGACAAGAACATTTACACACTACTGCATGTTTTAGGGTTTAATACGTGGATTATGGGATGTAGAATGTCCTCCAGTTCTGGAATGACTCATAAAATTTTGAGACAGTTTACCTCACTGCATGCTGCCAAATGGCTTACATTAAAATGTCTGTGGCATCTCAGCAGTATTTTCTCCATTCTGTACTTTTGTAGCCCTAAACTCTTGCATTTTATCACTACTGTCAGCAGACCGTGACATCGGGAGGTTTGAAATGTGGATTTTGTGTGTAACTGTTGCAGCCTTCAGTCTGATCTGTGGTCTTCTCCCACTAGAACCACCGTCATTTGTTCAGAGACTAGAGGACATGTCCTGCATGGTGGGCTCTGAGGTCTCTATGAGGTGCATGTTGTCTGGATCACTGCCCATGACTTTCTCCTGGATAAAGGATGATCATGAGCTCACAGAAGATGAGCATGTTAAGATGTCCGCTGAAACCAAGAGTGCCGTGTTGAATTTGAAAAACGCTCAGTTGTCACACGGCGGGAAGTATGTGTTTGAGGCCCAGAACAAGGCCGGGACTCAGAGATGTGCCGCTGTGCTCATAGTTACAGGTTTGTAGGATGTTTGTGGCTCTTCCTGTCTTAACCACCGCTGCTGTGATGTCTGCTTCATGTGTTGCTTTAACTTGGTGCTTGCTCATTCAGCTCTGAATGGTTTTGTCGTACCAGAACCAGCAAGTATTTCAGAACGAGCCAAGTTCATCAGTGTGACCCAGGGTGACCCGGCCAGGCTCGAATGCAGGTTCTCAGGCACCAAACCGCTCAGGTTCAGGTGGATGAAGGCAGGAAAGCCACTGACGGCCGGCCAGAGATACAGAATCCAGAACACAGACTGTAGCTCAGCGCTCTACATCATTAAAACAGGGACAAGCGATAGCGGTGAATACACCTTCCAGGTTTCAAATGCGGCCGGCTGCAGCTCTTGTGAAGCATCAGTTACTGTTTTAGGTCAGTTTATCCACAACTCTGATGTCTCTCTAAGATTTAGTTTTGAGTTAACAGCCGCAGTAACACTGTCTTTGCACTCTGTGTGTATCAGATCAGATTATTAAACCGTCCTTCATAAGAAAACTGAAGCCAACTGAAGGTATCAAAGGATCCTTCGCTAGTCTGGAGTGCCTCGTATCCGGCTCCCTGCCCATAACAGTACAGTGGTACAAAGATGAGAGAGAGATCCAGACTGATGACAAACACAAATGCACGTTCTTTGAGAATGTTGCTTTTCTGGAAATCTCTGACCTTGACACTGAAAACAGCGGCAGCTACACCTGCATCGCTACAAACAAAGCAGGAGCAGTGCAGTGCTCTGGGATCTTGTTTGTTAAAGGTTAGAGCTCAACTCGGCATCTTCTTCACTTTGATCCACAATCACTGTACATGTTCTAAAATCTGAGTTTTATCCACCTGCAGAACCACCATGTGTTCTTGAAAAGCCTGAATCTATGAATGTGTTGCCTGGATCAAAGGTCCTGTTTAATGTTCTGGTTTCTGGTACGCCGCCGCTGACCATCAAATGGTTTAAAAACAAGAAGGAGGTTCTATCCAGCGCCGACTGCTCTGTGGTTAAAGACAACACTTCCAGCTCTCTGGAGCTCTTCTTTGCCAAAACCTCCGACTCTGGAGACTATGTTTGTGAAATACAGAATGACGTGGGCTCCACCTCATGCCAGGCAGTGCTCTTTATCAAAGGTTAATGCTGGTCTCTCACATTTATTCTTCACTTTGCAGTGATCTCCATATTTAACTAACTTCTGTATGTATTTTTGCAGAACCTCCATTTTTCATAGAAAAACCTGAAGATGTTTCATCAGTCAGAGTAGGAGACAGGAAGGTGTTTGAGTGTCAGGTTTCTGGTACTCCTCAGATCTCTGTGCGTTGGTTCAGAGACGGAGCTGAGATTCTTCAAAGTGTTCATCACAGGATGTCATTTCTAAACTCTGCAGCCACTTTAGAGATTTGTCAGGTTAGTGAGCTTCACAGCGGGAAATACTTCTGCAAGGCTTCCAACGAGGCCGGCACTGAGAGCTGCTGTTTTGAGCTGGAAGTCAAAGGTTGGTTCTTCTTTACATGTTTACATCTAGTTAGTTACAATCCAGCTAAATATTGCAGTGTCACTCTAGAGTGATTTGCTTTGTTATTCCAGAGCCTCCTTGTTTTGTTGAAGAGCTGTCGTCTCTGGAGGTGGTTAAAGGTTCCACGGCTGTGTTTGCTTGCAAAGTGGCAGGAAGTCCTCCTCTTAATGTCACATGGTTCAAAGATAAGAAACCAATCAAATCCAGCCAAAAGCATGTTATTGTTGATGGTGAAAATATGGGCTTGAAAATCCAAGACTGTAAGGTGGAGGATGTTGGTACTTACAGGTGTGTGGTAGCCAATGAGGTTGGAAGCTGTGCCGGCTTCGCATTGTTGTCTCTGAAAGGTTGGTTCTACTGATGACTGCACACAGCATCAGACATACACAACTGAACTCTTCCCCATGTTACAAACATCTTTCCTTCCCATCAGTCCCTCCAACATTTGTTCAGAGGATAGAAAATGTGTCCACTGTCCTGGGAGACGTGGCAGTCTTTAGCTGCTCGGTGGAAGGATCTCCACCTCTCTCTGTTCAGTGGCTAAAAGATGAGACCTGGATCCCAGAGGATCCAAACATCAAGAGATCCTTTCAGAACAATGAGGCCACTCTCAGGATTCCTGCCTGTGAGGCGACTCATGGTGGGAAATACACCTGCCAGGTGGTAAATGAGGTGGGGCAGGACAGCTGCTTCGCCACCCTCACTGTAGAAGGTACTTCATATGCCTAACATCTAGCTAGCTCTAACTGCAGTAACCAGCACACTCACCTCTTTCTCCTGGTGTTGTAGAACCTCCTTCGATCCAAGAGAAGCCAGAGGTGGTCAAAGTGACCCGTGGAGATCCGGTCAGTCTTGAGTGCAGAGTAGCTGGAAGTGCTCAGTTAAGTGTCAGATGGATGAGACGAGACAAAGAGCTCCAGTCCAGCAGAAAACATCATCTCTGCTTTGAGAACAACATCAGCAGTTTTAACATCCAGTCTGCTCAGCAGGAAGACGGCGGAGAATATCTGTTCGAAGTCAGAAACTCTGTGGGAAGTTGTAGCTGTAGAGTCATGCTTGTAGTTTTAGGTTTGTCAAATCATTTAAACTCTTTCAGAACAAATGATTTAAATTATAGAACTGTTGTCTTTTACTGATTATGTTTTTAACATTGCTTTATACAGAAGAGGTAACTCCTCCCACATTCATTAGAAAATTTAAAAACATCCAAGCGATTATGGGTTCAGTGGTTACCATGGAGATCAAAGTGACTGGTTCTCTTCCACTGTCGGTCGAATGGAGCAAAGGGAAGCAAAAACTCACCGACAGCTTAAAGTACAAACTAGTGCACGTTGAACATACGGCATCCCTGCAGCTGAAGCTGGCTGAAGGTTCTGATACAGGAGAGTATTCCTGCAGAGTCTCCAACCAGGCAGGCAGCTGCGTGTGCAGTGGAGTTCTTACAGCTAAAGGTTAGCATTCAGACCTTATGAAAGGCTCAGCTCACAGGCTGGTAGCCGTGTATCATAACCATGTCTCTGTATGGGTTCTAGTGCCACCGACCTTCATAACCGAGCCCAAGTCTCAGGCTGTTCCTCCAAACTCTGCTGTGCTCTTCAGAAGTGTCTTTGAAGGAACGCCTCCGTTTACAGTGAAATGGTTCAAGCATGACATGGAGCTGATCAGTGGACCTTCATGTACCGTTAGACTGGAGACATACTCCTCCTCTGTAGAGCTCCACTCAGTCGGGACGCTGCAGAGTGGGATTTATTCCTGTCGAGTTAGCAACGAGGCAGGAGCAGTGAACAGTGCAGCAGAGTTGTTGGTGAAAGGTTGGACTATTCTCTTTTTTTGTCCACCCCCATCACCGCTCATCTTTTTTTATTTTCACAGCTCCTCTTTCTTCATTTTCATTTTCTCCACCTGACCACTTCACCATTTACTTTCTTTGCAGGGATATCTTTGTTGTCACAGCATCCGGTCACCTTCCCCATCCTCCATCCATCACAGTGACTGTTCCTTTGTTGCACATTAGTAACTTGATCTTTTTTTGACTTTGCAGAGCCTCCTCAGTTTGTCCTGAAATTGCCTCCTACTACCTTTGTGAAGCAGTGTGAAGGACACCGTTTCGAATGCCAGGCCTCCAGCGCTTGCAACCTGCAAATGTGCTGGTACAAAAATGACCAAAAGATAGTGGACGGAAACAACTATAAAATAATGTTTGTCGAGTCGACCGCGTACCTCCAGCTGTGCAGCACAAGGTTTGAGGATAACGGAGTCTACACATGTGAGGCTCATAATGATGCTGGCAGTGCGAGCTGCAGCACCATTCTTACAGTCCAAGGTCAGCTACCCAACAGATATCCAGGATACACCGTGTTGTGTTGTGAACTTGTGTAGCATGAAAAAGAAGGAATGAAGATGCAGATTTTGACAATACGGTTTGAGTTTGACTTGGTGTGGATGTTTTTAGAACCCTGTTTTCAAAATGTGAGCATTGACTCCAACATTCCCACTCCCTGTTTCAGCTCAGAGTCAGATTTCTGTCCTTTGGTGTGTCCTATAGCATGACCTCTTTCAGAGAGACCCTTTATCCTACTTTTGGTGAAATGACCTACTAGACTCCTCATTGACCTTTCCATGTTCCTTTCTCTGATCCTGCTGATGTGACCCTCCCTCCCATCATAGCATGAACGTAACAGTCTTTGTTTTTTGTGAGCGTCTGGATGGAAACCTCTAGCATGGCCTGAACTTTAGCATGACCCTCTCCAAGACTTTAGATCCAGTGGAACTGCCCGGATGAACTGCTTGCCGTGAAGACTTGCTTGTCGGTGAATTTTACTTCTGTTAATATATCTCGATATATCTTCCAGAGTCCCCATCCTTTACTAAGACTCCGAACCCAGTGGAGGGCATTAAAGGGAAAGATGCCAGTCTGCACTGTGAGATGTATGGCACTGCACCTTTCCAGGTTAACTGGTACAAAGACAGAAGACCTCTAAAGGAGAGTAGAAAATACAAGATGGTCAGTGTAGGCAGCTCTGCCACGCTTCATGTCATGAAGCTGCAGCTGGATGACGCTGGAGTTTATGAGTGCATGGTGTCAAACAATGTAGGAAGTGAAACCTGCCGCACCACCATGACTCTCAAAGGTCAGTACAGCTTCAGTGGCTTTTCCTCAAGGCTTAGTCTAGATGTGATCTCCTGTCCTCACCTGTGATCTTTCCATCACCGTTCAGAACAACCAGCGTTTGTGAAGAAGCTGGCCAACCAGTCGGTGAAAGTCGGTCAGCAACTGACTCTGACCGCCACAGTGAAGGGCTCAGACCTGACAGTGTCCTGGGTTCAGGACAAAGATCACGTCCTCAGAGATGGTGACAACAGGAAGATCACCTTTGAGAACAATGTGGTGACTCTTGTAGTTCCCAAAGCTGACTCGAACACAGCTGGAAAATACACCTGCCAGCTGAGGAGTGACTCTGGAGTTGTGGAGTCTGTCTCCCAAGTGACCGTTCTAGGTTTGTAGCACTCCAGACTCTATTCTGTTGCTTCCAATGACAGCGTAAGGATTCGTTTAGCTTAACATCTTCTTCCCTAACTTCTAGAACCTGCTGCTATCGTGGATAGCCCAGAGTCCTTGAATGTGAAATCAGGAGAAAGTGCAGCTCTTGAGGTAACAGTATGTGGCTCACCAGAGCTGAAGACTAAGTGGTTCAAGGATAACAAAGAGCTGTCTGCTGGTGCCAAGTACCAGATGTCCTTCTCAAAGAAGGTAGCCACTCTGAAGATTCGGTCTGCAGACAAAGCAGATGCTGGAGAATACAAACTAGAGGTTACTAATCATGTTGGCACTGCCTTGAGCAAAACTAAGCTCTCTGTCTCAGGTTGGTGTCCAGGGAACAGACGGCCATCACTTATAATTCTGTTTTCTCATTTCATGTAGCAGTCAGCTCAGAGTTATAACTTGTTGTTTTTTGACAACAGATAAGTTGATTCCACCGAGTTTCATAAGGAAACTGAGAGACACCCACCTTGTTGTGGGCAAGCCTGGTGAGATGGAGTGTAAGGTCTCCGGCTCGGCTCCTTTAACAACCTCCTGGTTCCACAACGGCCAGGAGATCAAGAGCGGGCCGAACTACGACATTAGCTGCACCGATAACAACTGCAGACTCAGAGTTCCGTCTATCAGGATGTCCGACTCTGGCAAATACACATGTAAAGCTGTGAACGCTGCAGGAGCCAGTGAGACAAGCGCTTCGATGAATGTAACAGGTCAGTAGGCGTGAAGAAGAGATCCTTAAAGGAGCCGGCATCAGGGTCGTTACAGAAATTTAATCTGACAACACATCTTTTTTATGTGAACCCAGAACCTCCATCTTTTGTGGAAACACCCGAAGCGAAAGAAACACTGCCTGGCAAAAATGTGTCGTTCTCGGCGAAAGTGAAAGGCAGCGCCCCCCTGAGGGTAAAATGGTTCAGGGGACCCAAGGAGATGCTGCAGGGTCGAGGCTGTGATATTTCCCTGAAGGAGGACGTCGCCACTCTGGTGCTGAACCGGGTGGAAACGTCCCACGCAGGCGAATACACCTGCCAGATCATTAACAGTGCAGGGAAGGAAAGCTGCCCAGTTTATCTGTTTGTGAAAGGTTTGTTAGCATGATGCATATCTTTTTTTAGCCAATTCAGAAGGTGAATTTGATGTAACTGATGTTGGAATTACCTTCCTCAGAACCAGTCCACTTTGTGAAGAAGCTGAGGGACATTTCCTCTGAAAAGGGTAAACCACTGAGGCTCGAGGTCACATTTGCTGGAACCCCCAGAGTAAATGTGACCTGGAAGAAGGACGGTAAACTCATCTGGGCCTCGTATCAGTACAATGTGATCACAACAGACACCTCCTGCATCCTGGAGGTTCTGAACTCTGACAGGCTGGAGGCCGCCGGTAGATACTCTTGCGAAGTAGACAACGGAGTCGGAAGTGACAGATGCGAAGCACAAGTGTCTATTCTAGGTAAAATGAGTAGCGTGTGCATGATGTTGTTCTGAGTTCTGTAGTTTAATGATCACTCATTCATTCACTCTCATTTGTTCATCCAAACCTCAACATCTGTAGTCTATTAAACCCTCATCCTCATCTTTCACTTCAGAGCGACCGTACTTTGTTGACAAGATGGAGCCGGTGGTGGTAACCGTGGGTGACACAGTTACCCTGAAATGCCATGTTGCAGGAACTCCTGACATCTCTGTAGGTTGGTTCAAAACTGACGCGAAGCTGCGCAAGTCCAGCACTTGTTCAACAGACTTTTCAAATGGTGTTGCCACTCTGAAACTGACAAAAACGACCAAGTTCGATCACGGTGAATACGTCTGCCAGGCCGAGAACCGGGTCGGTTCTGCCTCCGCCAGCTGTCACGTAACGGTCAAAGGTGATGCTTGTTTTCCAAAGTTCTTTCTTCTACAATTATGAATCGTGCTGTGATTTAAGTTTTAAAGATACATTTTGTCCAAATGTAGCGGTTTCCCACATTTATAACAGAAACTTATAATTAGCGTCTTGTGATTATAAATGAAACTGACCTAAAGTTTACCTCTGGAGTAAAGTACAACTCCTGGAGAAATCTAGCTTAGTCTTAGCATATCTCTAGTGCTTTTACACTTCATCAATAACAGCTACATTAACGGTGATATAGGGGCTTAATGCATGGCAACATAACAATGAGCACATCTCTAAAATCAGCTTGCTTCTCTCAGAACCTGTGCGTTTTATCACGAAGCTGGAGGACACTACTTTCTTAGTCGGTCAGCCGCTGAAGCTGGTGTGCATGTTCAGCGGGAGCCAGAGGGTTTACGTCACCTGGAAGAAGGACAGCAAGCTGATCTGGGCCTCCTACAAGTACAACGTTGAAACTACTGATTCCAGCTGCGTTCTGGAGGTCCTCAACAGCGACAGGCCCGAAGCAGCTGGAACTTACACTTGTGAAATTTCCAACGACGCTGGAAGCGACGTCTGCCACGCTCGTGTCAGCTTAGGTAACATCACAAACCCTTAACACACCATCTGCTCTCAGTGCAACAACTAACCGTAGACAACAATGGCCCTCTGCTGTTGTTTAGTAGGCTCCTGTAGGACTAATAAAATGACCTCAGTTAGTGCTTTACCTGCCTGCTAGCTTAGCATAATGTAGGCTACATGCAACTAACCCAACCATTGCTTCTCTCAGAACCACCTCGCTTTGTGAAAAAGCTGGGAGACACATATTTCAGACTCCGTGAGCCTTTGGCCCTGAAGTGCATGTACACTGGTAGCCAGAGAATGAATGTGACCTGGAAGAAGGACGGAAAACTCATCTGGGCGTCGTACAAGTACAACGTCAAGACCACCAATGACACCTGCATCTTGGAAGTCCTCAACAGCGACCGAGAAGAAGCTGTTGGAAAATACACGTGTGAAATATCTAATGCTGGAGGCAGTGATATCTGCCACGCTAACATTAAACTAGGTAACCACCTAACAACTCACCTCATCATTACTTTACAAGCCTTAACTAAACCATCTGAATCCTCTCTGTGTCCATCTTGTGTCATGTAACCAAATGCTAAACACCATTGCTCATTGTCTAATCCCATAACTGCTAACTTATTTCTCAGAACCTGTTCGCTTCGTGAGAAAACTAAGAAACACCTTCTATAAAATCAGCTATCCTCTGACGCTGGAGTGCAAGTTCACGGGCAGCCAGAGGATTTATGTCAGCTGGATGAAGGACGGTAAACCCATCTGGGCGTCATACAAATACAATGTCAAAACTACCAACTTCTCCAGCAGCCTGGAGGTCCTCAACAGTGACTGTCGGGAAGCCGTCGGGAAATATTCGTGCGAAATTTCCAACTCTGAGGGCACTGCTATCTGCCATGCTATGGTTAAGATAGGTAAAGCCACTAACAAATGCACCCCACGACCATCATCACTGCTGATTTTAGTTCATTTACAGAATTTAAGGGGCAAAAATTATCACATTTTCCAGCTAACCCCCTCCAGCCCTTTTACAAAAATATGTAACCTCATATAACCTGCAGCTAACATCAGCGTTGCTTCCTGTAGAACCAGTGCGCTTTACAAAGGAGCTGGAAGACACAACTTTCAGGCTCGGCCAGCCGCTGTCGCTGTACTGTGCTTACAGCGCCAGCCCCAGGGTGTATGTGAGCTGGAGGAAGGACGGGAAGCCGATCTGGGCCTCCTACAAGTACAACGTCCAGACCACAGATAACTGCTGTGTCCTGGAGGTCCTGAACAGCGACCGGCTGGAAGCAGCAGGCAGATACTCCTGTGAGATCGCTAACTCTGAGAACTCTGCTGTCTGCTCCACTCAGGTCCAACTAGGTAAAACAGGAAGGATCACAGCGAGGCTCATTAGCTTCAGTTTTTATTTTAGTGATATTGCTGTAAAAAGGGGACTTCATCTATTACTGCCTTAACATTCAGCATTAGTCTGTCCTGTTAATGTTCTTTAAAAATAAACAGACTTTTGACATATTTGTCCTCTTCAGACTGTAAAAAATTAAGCATTTAGATACAAGATTAGATAGGATAAAAAGATAATAAAGTCAAGCTTCAGTTTTAATATTCGCTGTGTGATAGATTTAAAACATGAAATTAACTCATACAACACTATCAGAAGTGTGACCATCACACAAAGACATGAAACCACCAACTAAACAAGTTAAACTGAGTCAGACGCTGCAGATTATACTCAGCTGCAGCCTTTTGCTCATTTTTTGTTTAATTTGAAATTGAGATTTAAAGTTATTACAAACTGAAATCAATGGGCGTTAGCTGTGTATTTTTTTTAGCTTATTTGCTAACTCTATATCATATAACTTCACTCATCTTTCTCACAGTTGAAACTAACGGCTAACATCTTGCCTCCTGTAGAACCTGTGCACTTCGTGAAACAGCTGGAAGACATGACCTTTAGGGTTGGCCAGCCTCTGAGGCTTCAGGTCTCGTACACCGGCAGCAAGCATGTTTATGTGAGCTGGAGAAAAGATGGAAAGCCAATCTGGGCTTCCTATAAGTACAACGTCAAGACCACGGACAGCTCGTGTGTCTTGGAGGTTCTCAACAGTGACCGGGAAGAAGCTGCTGGCAGATATTCCTGTGAAATGTCCAACGCTAGCAGCTCAGCTGTGTGTCACGCTAATGTCCGCCTAGGTAACCGCCCCTAACCATCCATTTCCTGCTTGGCTAACAGGTTACACTACATGACTAACACCGCTGTTACTTCTCTCAGAACCAGTGCGCTTCTTGAAAAAGCTTGAAGACACGTCGTACCGTCTGGGCGGTCCTTTAAGTCTGATGTGCACATTTACCGGCAGTCAGCGAGTGCACGTGAACTGGACAAAGGATGGAAAGCCCATCTGGGCTTCGTATGAATATAACATGAGGACCAGCAGCTCCTCGTCTGTCCTGGAAGTACTCAATAGTGACCGAGAGGAAGCAACCGGAGTCTATTCATGTCAAGTCTCTAATGCAGAAGGTTCTGCCGTCTGTGACGCTTATGTAGTTTGCAAAACCTCTAAGAAAGGTATAACCTCACCTCAACCTGCACACTAACGTCAAACATTTGCTAAAGCAAAGCTACAGACAGCCCAAGTTTCATCCCACTCCCAGACCAGCTTCGGTTCCAGTTGCTTTTACTGCTCAGCTTTCAAACAGGACGTGATTCTTTCATATTTCAGACACGAAAAGAAGAAAATATGAATATGTTGGTTCATTAGTAGGAGTTACCATTATGATCTGTGCATCACGTTTGAAGATGCGTTTCCTCATATGTTCTGCATACAATCTGCTAAAATTCCATCCAATCAAAGAGAAGCTTTTGAGCCACATGTGGATGGTTCACATGGACTCTGAAAATGTACATAAAATTAAAAATGAATCCCAGTTCAGATGATGTTCAGACTGTTCCAGACTGAATCTATGAACAAACAGATGGCTAGTGGTTTCCTACTCATTACCTGTGTTTTTATAATTTGGTTGAATCTGAGTGTGGGCTCATGCTTCTCGACAATTTTTTTGTTCACGGTTCCTGACAAATAGATGCATTCAAATCAACCACAATGACCTGATAAGGCTTTGATTTTAGGCCTGATCTCAGAATCATCCGTCCGTTCACTGAGCAGGTGTTGGCTCGGGAGTCGGTGGGACTTTGGCTCTCTGTATTTAATTCTCCTCTTCATATAATTCATTTAATGTTCACTGACTTTCATCCATGAATTATAATTACAGATTCAAATTTGAATTGTAATTATAACGTCTGCTTGCTCCCCATCACCTCTGCATCTAACAACCATCACTGCTTCTCACAGAACCTGCTCGCTTCATCAGGAAGCTGGAAAACACCACGTTCAGAGTCGGCCAGCCGCTGACGCTTAGAGTCGCGTTCATCGGTAGCCAGAGAATAAACGTGAGCTGGAGGAAGGACGGGAGGCCGATCTGGGCCTCGTATCAGTACAATGTGAAGACCACAGACTGCAGCTGCGTGCTGGAGGTCCTGAACAGCGACCGAGAGGAGGCTCGTGGAAGATACACTTGTGAAATTTCCAACGCCGAAGGCTCCGATATTTGCCATGCTTATGTGAAACTAGGTAACACTAACCGGCAGCACAGAGCTGGTGGTTCTCACCAGTCATTTAATGCATGAAGTCAATAATACCAGAGACAACAACTAATGCTACTCACATAGGTTTTTCCAGAGCCTGTTACCGTTCTTACCTTCATGTATGAATAAAGCTCCACTCACATAGCTCTCCGTCTACACATGGAAAGATCCGTGGATTCTGCTGGATTCTGAGCAGTCACATAGTCTTTGGTCTTCGGCATGCAAACATCACTGGTTTCTGTGGCTCATGTCAACATTGCTTCTCTCAGAACCCGTTCACTTTGTCAAGAAGCTGGAGGACGTCTTCCATGAGCTGGGTAAACCCCTGAGGCTGGAGTGCTCTTACAGTGGCAGCCAGAGGGTTTATGTGACCTGGACGAAGGACGACAAGCTCATCTGGGCTTCTTACCAGTACAACGTCAAAACCACCGACTCCTCCTGCGTTCTGGAGGTCCTCTACAGCGACAGAGCCAGTGCCGCCGGAAAATACACTTGTGAAATTTCCAATGCGGAGGCAACTGACACCTGTCACGCTCATGTTAAAATAGGTAACACGTTAACAACCCATCTGTCCATCTCATCTCCATTCAGTTACTAACCTCTAGTGCAGTCATCGTTCCTGTGGTAACGTACTTGTTGGTAATCAGGAGGAGGTTTGTCCTGTGGAGTCCTGGATGATGCTGTGTTAAGGGTTGACTCGTCCTGTGGTTGGCAGGTTTGGAAGGAAAAAGACTTTGTAAGGAGTTGAGGTGTAAGAGCATGATTT
Organism: Amphiprion ocellaris; assembly: GCF_022539595.1. Lineage (NCBI taxonomy): Eukaryota > Metazoa > Chordata > Actinopteri > Pomacentridae > Amphiprion > Amphiprion ocellaris. The sequence continues at coordinate 36,218,761 of NC_072776.1, read as the reverse complement.
CAGTGTTGTTATGGTCAGATTTGTGTAGAAATGTTTGTTCCTAAGGTTGATGTTCTGTGTTTTGTTTGCTATGTGTTGCTGGTTGTTTGTTTGCTGTCCTGCATTGTCCTGCGTTATTTCCTTTACGTTGTGGTAAAGGCCCAGTGGCCTGGCAAAGGATCATTAGATTTCGAACCTTCTATACATCTCAGCTCGGCCTGATTTTCTTCACTTTCTCCCCACTAACAGAGCGCAAAGTCCCTCCAAACTTCACCAAGAGGCCCTCTGAGTCCATGATGGATTCAGTGGGTAAGACGGTAAAGATGGAGGGTCGAGTGTCAGGCTCTCAGCCTCTGACCATCACCTGGTTCAAGGACAACAGCGAGATCTTCGCCTCGAACAAATATGAGGTCAGCTTCAAGAACAACATGGCCGTGCTGAGCGTCAGAGACTCCACCCCCTCTGACAGCGGTGTGTACACTTGCGAGGCCTCCAATGAAGCTGGCAAAGCTTCGTGTCGGGTTTCTCTCAGCGTCTCAGGTACGAGTGTCGGCTCATCTCCATCAATCATTTATCTGAAACCAGTTCTGTTGAGGCTTCATGGCCCAAACCAACTGGACTACACCATAGCAGTAAACTATAATTAGTTTCCATGTTAGTTATACTTTGCATGTATCATCTGTCTTATCATGCATGTGTCAAACTGTGTGTTTTATGGTCCTTGTGTCCCCCCCCCCACCTCTCTACCTCTACCCCTCTATCTCTTCCCCTCTACCTCTATCCCTTTATCTCTACCTCTTCTGTCCCTCTCAACCCATCCGGCCAGCAGGCAGATGGTTCCCCCCACATTAGAGCCGGGTTCTGCTCGAGGTTTTTTTCCCTGTTAAAAGGGTGTTTTCCTGCCACTGTCTCCTTAGGGCTGCTCTGGGGGTTCAGGCATATGGGTTCTGTAAAGCGTCTTGAGACAATTTGACTGTAATTGGCACTATATAAATAAAATTGAATTGAAATTGAATTGACTTATGTCTTAGCACAGTTAATCCCTTTTAAATCTTTTGGGCCTCTGCAAAATTTGGACTGAAGCCACCAATAACTGAGGCTACATCCAGGCAAATATATGAAAACAAGTCTGTGAATATCTCCAGAGTTCCAGGTCCTTGATGTCTATAGAATGTAGAAAGTTCTAGAGTAGACAACTGCACAATTATCGGTAAGTCTACTCTTGAACTTTCTACAGGGGACATTGTCCTTTCTTGCTTCCAGTCTTTAAATTCATTGTTGTCCATCACACGGAGTCGTAGAAACAAGCATCAGTTCACTGTTTGAAAAACAAATATCTGTATTTGACTCCTTCCTTCCATGTCTTCAGAGTCTGGCCAGGCTCCTAAATTCGACGTCCCTCTGGAGCCAGTGATGGTGAGTGAAGGGGAGAAGCTGACCCTGAAATGCCATGTCAACGGCTCTCCTCCCCTCAACATCCAGTGGATGAAGGACAGGAGGGAGCTGAAGTCCAGTGGAAACACCAGGATCACATTTGTCGGTGGAACGGCATCACTGGAGGTCAGGCCAGTCTCAAAGACAGACGCTGGAGATTATCTCTGCAAGGCCAGCAACGCTAGTGGCAGCGACTTCTGCAAGTCCAGGGTCACTGTTAGAGGTAAGGCATCAGTTTGTGGTGCTTTGAACCATCTGTAACACCTTCTACTTTATCAATCAACCGGTGGTGCAGTCTGGTTGGTTTTCAATCCAGCTGATTCCATCCCACAATTGTACAGGGGGTCCTCGACTTACGTCAGAGTTCCGTTCCTACGGCCCAACATTAGTCGATTTTCGCCACAAGTCGGAACTCCATCAGAAGAGTCTGACTTAAGTTTGGGAGCCATAATGAAGGGCAAAAATTTAGTGAATGTAGCACAATCCAAGGTGGCGTACAACCGAATGTAAATAAAATCATCTTATAGTGCCGCGTGACGATGTATTCATCCACTCCGCTCGCCAACTAGTTCCACGTAACCAGTTCCGACGAAACGACAAAACACCATAGGTCGAGGACGTCGTAAACCGAGGACTCCCTGTACTAATAATTCTGAAGGGCAGATGCTGAAGTGACTTGATGTGGCAGCTTTATACTCACCTTTATGAAACCTTTTCAGATATAGGAGCTAAAGTCGCCCCCACCGAGGCCGCCGCCCCAGCTGCAGCCGTTCCAGTCAAAAGGCTGGACAACCTGTTCTTCATCGAGGAACCTAAAAATGTTTCCGTCACAGAGAGTAAGGACACTTACGACCATTTCTCATGTCAATGCTCAAAGTTTCCTCATGATGCAACATGTTTGTTAATTTGTTTTGCAGAGGGCACCGCGACCTTCATCGCTAAGATCGGAGGTGACCCGATCCCTAGCGTGAAGTGGATGAAGGGCAAGTGGAGGCAGATCACCCCCGGTGGTCGTATCGCCATCGAGCACAAGGGCCAGGATGCCAAGATGGAGATCAGAGAGGTGACGAAGTCCGACGCTGGACTCTACAGGTGTGTTGCCACCAACAAACATGGAGAGATTGAGTGCGGTGCTGAGATCGAGGTCACCAAGAAGGAGGAGGTGGAAGGACTCGGAGACTTAAGGACAAGGCTGAAGAAGTAAGGCTCCAAGATACGGTGGTTGTACTGGAACATTTAGTTTTGATGTTCGATTGTTTGTTTGTAGGACACATAGGACTGATCAGAAGACACTAGGACTCCAGGTCTAATTATGTGTTTGATGTCTGTCAGGACTCCTTCTAAGCAGAAGAGTCCCAAGAAGGATGAGGATATTGATATTGTGGAGCTGCTCAGAGGTCACGACCCCAAAGACTATGAGAGGATCCTTCGAGAACACAACATCCATGACTATCGAGCCATCCTGCAGGCCATTGAGTTCCTGAAGAGGGAGAAGGAGATGGAGACTGGACGACCAGTAAGACTGAAAACACCCAACTGATGACAGGACGTTACTGGGATTACTGGGAAACTAAATTAAAGGATTCACAGATCTTGTTTTGATTGGAACTTGTTGGGTTGTATGGAGATCAGTTTGATATTTGTTTAATGAGTAACATCCATGTGTTCTGCTGCAGGAGGTGGAACGTGGAGGTCGGGTTGAAGAGGAGGACATGGTTCGGCTCATCCAGCAGCTGGAAGGTCGCGTTGGCACAGAGGTAAAGATTTCTATCAGACAAGTGGAGAACAGCAGACTTTTCCAAATGTCATCTGACAGCTAAATGGTGCACTACATGTACGTTAAAAATTATCAGTTCATTGATTAATTCTAGAAAATAATTTACCACATGAAAAACATAAAGGACACATGTCAGTAACTGTACCATAGATCAGCTGTGGTTCCTGGTTGTTCCACCAGGTGGAGCCTCTTCCTGTTTAATACTGTAGAGACCAGATGAGGCGTCACTCAGACTACAGTTCATGTTAAAGCAGAGAGCATTGTGAGAGTTTAGCAGCAACGGGCACCATGACAAAGACTTCTGAGGAGGGTCATGACCTGAAATGTTCCACCTTTTACTTGTAGATGTTTCAAGAAACGTCTTCCAGAGAAGTCCAGCCGGTTTCTACTGAAGCTAGTGTTAGCCTTTTGGACCAATGTTGCAACTACTGTTAGCTGTTTGGACTAATGTAGTGACTACTATTGGCAAACAGAGTGCCTACTGTCAGCTGCATCCAGGACCTGGATGAGTTTAGCTAGCAACAGGTACCATGACAAAGATTTCTATGGCAGTTAATGACCTCCAACCAGTGGTCACACGTAGAAATAGCAGCAGAACCAGAACCAGATTGAAAACTGTACCACGAACAGTCTGTGTACAGTAAACAGTCTGTGGTACCTGGTTTGACAGAAATCTGCCTAAAGCCTCTCAGGGTTCCAGAAAGTCCTGTATGCAGGAGAACTGTGGTGAAGTGTTAACCAGATTGTTGATCTTCAGCCCGTCTCGGTGCTGGAGGACATCACCGACCAGACGACCCCTGAGGCCGAGAGCGCCACTTTCGAGTGCCAGATCAGGATCAACTACCCGGAGATCGCTTTGACGTGGTACAAGGGAACACAGAAACTGGACAACAGTGACAAATACGACATCAGCAGCATCGGCGAACGCCATTATCTGAAGATCAAGAACTGCCAGAGCAAAGATCAGGGAAACTACCGCGTGGTGTGTGGTCCTCACATCTCCAACGCCAAACTGACCGTCACAGGTAAGAGGCCGAGTCCTGAACTTGGAGTCGAGTCTGCTGGATTTGTGTCTCTAACTGTCCTCATGTTCCAATCCTTTTTGTCCTATCAGGAGCTGCTTACCGACCAGGTGAGCATCACTTTCAGACTAACGCCTCAGACTGACCTCTTTGAGCCTCCCGGTTCTTGTCATGCTTTCATTTCTGTTTTGTGGATTTCTGTTTTATGTTTTTCTTCTGTTTCTCTTACAATTACTTTCATTTTAGCCTAAACTTTCACACACACTTCAATGTTAGAATGAGATGGAGAACATTCGTGCTTTAAACTGATGAGCCAGACATTGACTGTGACTGTCTGGTTCTAGACCAAATTCAGTTCACTAAATCCATCCGAAGCATCGAGGTCAACGAACGCCACTGCGCCACCTTTGAGTGCGAGTTGTCCTTCGACAATGCCGTCGTCTCGTGGTACAAAGACTCCTGGGAGCTTAAAGAAAGCCCAAAATATAACTTCAGGACCGAAGGCCTCCGGCACTTTATGACGATCCGCAACGTTACTGCAGAAGATGAAGGTTTGTGAACCTCTGGAGACATTTTACTGATTCTGTCCTCTCCAGGCTTTAAATTACAAACAGAACAAAAGCTTAAAATGGACCATCAAAGGCATTAAATTAACTTTGTAACATGCAGATGTCCAGAAAAACATAAGCAGAGATTAACCAGTTAATCTGAGTTATTTAGCTTCAAATGAACCGATATTAAATGATTACAGCAACAAACGGACGTCCGTCATCAGGATAGTTTAACTGAAACACCAAAGAACAGAACAGTTTATGCTTTATAACGATTCACCGTAACATAAGACTTTTCATGTCATTAAAAAATATATAATTATTCTTAAAATATTTTGAAAACTAATGAAGTGTCTCAAATATCTAGACATTATGAAGAAAATAATACATTAGCAAAATCATACAATTATAACTTAAAAACATGTTTGAAAAAATTTATGAAATACATATATAGTGGTTAGCTTATTAGCAGTTAGCTCTCTCAATGTTTATCATGTTAGTAGTAAGTGCTCTCTCTGGCTAGCATGTTAGCAGTTATCTCTCACTCTATTTAGCATTTTAGCAGTTAGCTGTCTCACTGGTTAGCATGTTAGCAATTATTCCTCTCCCTGGTTAGCTTGTTAGCAGTTAGCTCTCTCTGGTTAGCAGTTAGCTCTCTCTCTGGATAGCATGTAAGTTATATCTCTCATTGATTAACATGTTAGCATTTAGCTTTCTCACTGGTTAGCAGTTAGCTCTCTCACTGGTTAACATCTTAGCTGTTAGCCCTCTCTCTGGTTAGCATATTAGCCGTTAGCTCTCTCTCAATGGCTAGCATGTTAGCAGTTGGCTCGCTCAGTGGTTAGCATGTTAGCAGTTATCTCACTCTCTGGTTAGCCGTTAGCTCTCCAGTCTTAGCATGTTAGCAGTCGTAGCAGCCTTCCCACTTATCCGTTCTGACTTGAACATGCTAACGTTTCCAGGCGTTTACTCGGTGATCGCTCGTCTGGAGCTGATGGGAGAAGCTCGAAGCACCGCTGAGCTTTACCTGTCAGGAAAAGGTGTGTAACTGTCAGTCAGCAGGTACAGGAGCTAATGCTAGTCAGCCGCTAACACCCGTTCACCTTGTTTTACAGAGGTTGGGTTAGGAAGGGTTCCTCAGGGTGAGTACTTCCTCTAAAACTACTGTTTACTGCCACAACACAGTAAAAAAACCTAAGTCTTAATTAGTTCCTACATTAACTGAAGTATTTGTGGCCAAACAGATGTCCCTGATTCGTCGGTTCGTGTCCCAGAAGCAGCGTCATTGGTCGTCTGCTCAGGTGAGTCTGGGACGGTTTCTAAAATCACCTGAATATCTCCAGCGGCTCCGACATTCACACGTCTGTTCTTCTGCCTAAAGATTCCTCCGAGGAGAGAACTCACGTCGAAGGTACAGAACTTAAACCGGTCGCACTAACCGACGTCTTTTCATCGACATTAAACCTTAAATCATCTCCATCATCTCCATCATCATCTTTAACTCTCATCACCAATAACCGTGTGGTCCTTCATCCATCTCCTCACCTCGTAACTCAATCATCTGGAACAAAAACAGACAAGGATTAAATCTGAAGACTTTCAGAATTAAAGTCTGACTCTCAGAAATGTTCACAGATTAACGTGAACATTTCTTTAAAAATCACAAATTCTTGTTTAGGATATTAAATGTCCATTAAATTCTAAAATGTTTAATCCAATTTTTTAAGTGGAGACACTACAGATTCAGAAACTTTAGCAGCTGATTAGATTCCGTGCTAAGCATTTTATGATTAAATATTAAAAGGAGGTGTAATGTCGTTAAAAAATCATTTCTTTAAATTAGTTTTCAGATCGGAAAAGAGGTTTCTGTCTGAAGTGTCTCATCTTAAAATCACTGAACTCTTAAAATTAAAGTTAAATAACTCATAAAGAATCAGAGTTTCCTCTCAGAAGTTCTTCAGTCAATCGATGATCATCTTTAAAGTCCTCATCTGACCGATTATCTTCTGAATCTCTAGTTTCTCAGAGAGTTGAAGAGGAAACGGTTTCAGTTCGGTTCTTCTCCGTCACAGGTACTGACATCACTACCTCCTCACCTGTCTCACCTGTTTGTGTTTGTACCTGTCTTGTTTCTACCTGTCTTGTTTCTACCTGTCTGTATTTCTGCCTGTCGTGTTTCTACCTGTCTGAATCTCTTGGTTGGTTATGACTTCCCTCTGGACCGTGTCTGTCTGCTCTAGGTTTCAGTCCTTTCAGCTCTCAGGTTCTTCTCTAAGTTCATTTTTCTCCTCCACCAGAAGAGAAAAAGGCCGTTGAGGAGATTGTTGAACGGACTCAGGTGGAGGTCAGAGAGGAAACTCCTGCAGGTATATCTGAGGATGCAGACGAGCTTCTGGCTGTAGTTTAGTTTAGCTGCTGATCAGAACCACTGGTCGTTTGACATTCACAACCTGCTTCTGCTTCTAGAAGCTTCTAGAAGCTTCTCTCAATGGTGTTGCATGCTGTCGTTGGATCTTCTCGTCTGTCACTGTGTCCACTTCTTTTTGTTTGTGTTGTTTCTCTCTTACTTCTATTCTGATTAACACACTGGAGCTTTTAGAGTAGAGAGTAGAGTTTGTCCGTCGTAGTTTTAATGTGAACTTTCTTGATCTTTCTGTGAAGTTCCTGAGGTTTACAGGACACCAGAGGAGAAACCCTCTGAGGCTGCAGGTCCACCTCCAGCTAAAGGTATCTGCAAATACCTGCTCTTCCTTTCATCTCATTGATCTTATTCATGTTTTTATGTCTTGTTTTTTAGATCATTCTTGTTCAGGCACATTGTTTGTTTCATTTTTGTTTTGTTCTGTTTCTCTTAATGATTAAAAGTCTTAATGTCAGGATTTATTGTGATCAGAAAACTGAAATTTCTGATGATATTTTAAAGTACCAGAAGTAAAGAAGACGGAGGTTTCTGCTGCGGCCCGGAGAGACGAAGCTCCAGCTCCAGAAGGTAACAAAAACCTGAAAATGTTTTGTGTTTGTCAGTCTTTATTAGCTCAAATTCTTCTCAACACTAAACATGACCTGAAAACTTTCTTCAATCACAACAAAACTTTAAAACATCCAACATCTTCATGACCGGCAGTCCTGTAAAATAATTAGATTTTCTGATTTATCTTAAATTCAGAATTCTTTAGATGTAACATCGAGAACTTTTTTAATTCCTAAGACATTATCTTTGAATAATTACTTGAGGTTCTCTCTAAAAAGAATCTCTTTCATTAATATTTATACAGATTTAAAATCCTTCTAGACATTCTACCTAAACCTGTCTAGAAGTTTTCTAGATATTTGTTTAAATGCAGGAACATTTTATCCAACTAACATCTTTCCAGTTGAACAGATCTCTTGAGTGTAACTTTCTGTTGCGTTCTATCTGTAAGTCTTGATGTTGTCTGAATGTTCTCCATGTTCTTACAATGCAGACAGCATTGTGTTCTTGCTGTTTGTCTGTTTTTACATGTTCTGATAAACTCTTGAAGCTGTTTGTTCTCTGTGTGAAGTGATGTAATTTTTCTCTGTTAACCTTGAAGAACCCTCAGTACACACAGAACCGGAACCAGAGATGGTTCCCATAAAGGTCTCTCCTGAACCTTGCCAACCCAAGCCCCCAACAAAACCAAAAGCGGTTCCTCCAGAGCCCAAAGTGCCTCCTCAGAAACCGACAGAACCTGAGCCCAAAGTGGCCAAAACTAAGCCGGAATCTGTGGCACCAAGAGTTGAAGCCGCCAAGAAAATGCCAGAAGCCCCAAAACCGAGAGGTAACATCCTAAACTCTGTGCTTCTCTGCTGTTCTGCTGGATCACGTTCCTCGTCTGTGTTCTGTGTTGCAGTAAAACTCTTTAACATGTAACTGATGATGTTCTGGGCTGCTAACCTCTTCACCTGGATCTGATCAAACTAATGCTTGTAGAAACATTAGTGTTTGTTGCTTTATGACAAATGTAGAGTAAAACTTCTTCATGTTCTCCAAAGTACCAGCTGTAGTGAAACCAGTGGAAGCCACAGTTCAGCCAGTCGCTGCCAAGATCACTCCCCCAAAGACCGAAGAGGTTTTAACTAAAGGTACCAGAAAGAGTCTTTTCCATCTTTAGGTCCTTTAATGTGTGCTGCCATGTGATTGGCTCTCTGGTAAACAAACCAACACTCGATAGAGTGGACTGTTACGTTGAAGTCTTTGTGGTTGTCAGTACGTTACTGACGATAAACGGCATGTAAAATGTTCTTTAAAGTACCAGAACCACCAAAACCAGAGGAGCCTATAACCCGCCCAGCTCCAGCTGTGGTTCCTCCACCGACACCAGAACGTCTTCCAGCTACAGGTACTAACTGATGATCTTTGAATCTGAAGCTGCTTCTCTTCTTCTTGTTTGTTGTTTTAGACGTTCAATTCACTCGTTCAGAGTGTAATCTTTGATTCCATGTTAGCGCTGGTCTTTACCTGTAGCTTAACATTCTATAATGTTCTCTTAAATGCAAGATGTACCCAGACCAGAACCGGTGGTCCAACCGCCTGCACCTACAGCTGCTGCACCGAAGGCTGAGGCCGTCCCAACTAAAGGTACTGCAAAGGTCTTAATGGGTTCCTCTGTTGTAATGTTCTGTGTTAAGCTTCATGTTCTGCTTGATTTGATCAACCTCTTCTTTCAAAGTAATCTTTCCAGACTGTCTTCTGTAAATATCTTAGAGCACTCGCTAGAGTGTGACTTTTTGGTAGATGAGATAATGATCTTATAATGTTCTTTTAAGCTGTCTCAGAACCAAAGACACCTGAACCCCCAAGAAAACCTTTCCTGCTGGCTGGTAAACATGAGCCAGAAGCACCTGTAACAGAACCAGAAGAGCCAGAGAAGGTTCCAGAAACACCAAAGAAGGTTCTTGGAGAAACGAAGAGGAGAGCTGAGGTGCCGACAAAGGTTCCAGAAGAACCAAAGAAAGTACCACAAGAAATAAATAGAAGCCCTGAAGCCCCAAAGAAGGCCCCAGAAGCACCAAAGAAAGTTGTGGAAGAACCATTAAGGGTTCCAGAAACTCCAAAAATGGTTCCAGAAACACAGAAGAAGGCACCAGAAACTCAGAAGAAGGTTACAGAAGTACCAAATAAGGTTGTGGAAGAACCAAAGAGGGTTCCTGAAGAACCAAAGAGGGTTCCAGAAATTCCACAAATGATTCCAGAAACTCCAAAGAAGGTTCTGGAGGTACCACAAGACCTAAAGAAGGCACCAGCATCACACAAAATGGTTGCAGAACGACCCGCAGAACCAGAGAAAAGTCCAGAAGAAGCAGCTCCTCATCGCAGAACACCTACACCTCCACAAGAACTGGAAAAACAAATTCCTCAGTCTAGAAAACCACAGCAACAAGGTAGATATGTCTCAGACAAGAGCAGTTTGGAAGCCTTATTCACTAATCCGTACATCTGTTAACTCACTGTGTTTTATTCTTGAAATGTTTGTCTTGATTCTGTCGTGTGTTGACTGTTTAACATTGTTATAACAGAAACACAGAAGAAGAAACTGCAGGAAACAACAGCACTAACTAAACCAAAGCTGGAGGCGGGTACGTCCAAAGGTAAACTGAAAATGTTTCTCAGGTACTTAAAAAAGTCTTCACAGTTATTTGTAAAGTGACAAATTGTATTAATTTGTCCTTGAAACTAGATGAGGTTATTCCTTATGGACAAGTAGAAGTCCAGTCAAAGTCCAGAGAAGTCGTGCAGCAGAGAGGTAGAGATCCATAACACGGACAGTTCAGCTGTAAACAAGAATCACAGTAGAAGAAATCCAAAACTGAAATCTGTGTTTGTGTGTCTTAATGTTTGTGTTGTTTTCCTCTTGGCCACCGCTCCATGGTGCACATCTTCAATCTTGGGTGAAATCTTAAAGCTTATCCAGCTCCCCTGAAGGCAGCAGTGGTTGAAGACAGAGACAAGTCTTTTCTGGAGATGGTTCTTGAAGAAAGGATTTCTCTCACAGATCTACACAGGAACGAACAGAAGAAGACGTATGAAAGAAGAGTGGAGCTCAGAGAGTCGACTGCAAGAGAAGAAAAGACTTTGGAAAGGGAAATAAAACAAACTGCAAAGGCAGCAGTGGAGGTTTCTACATGTTTCAGAGAAGATCATCAGACAGAAGATACTGAGCCACTAGAGAAGACTGAACTAACAGAATATGAGTCTGAAAAGCTGGAGCACACTGAACCTCATGAAGAAGAAAAGAAAGAAATGACTTTGAGCTCTGCTTCTCCACTTCAAAAAGAAACTGTCGTTCCACCAAACGATGTCACACCTCCACCTGAAGTGAAAGAAGCTTCTCCTGACTCTCAAACCACATCCAGAACTGAAGCTCTCAAGAAAATTTACCAAGACAAAAAACTGAAGAAAACTGAAGTTCAAACAGAGCAGAGAGAAGCTACTGAATCACATATTTCAGCGGGTCATGAAGAAACTAAGGAAGAAACTGTCTCTTCAACAGACCATCTAGGTAAACCTAAAATCTCTGCAACATCTAAAGGAGTTCCTGGACCAAAGAAGCCTGGAGCACCTGAAGAGTTCTCTGTTGAAAAGAAAGTTCCATTTTCAACGTCCATTCAACAAGACGTACCGAAAACTCTTCCCACAACCACTGGCTCTGCTCCGAAGAGAGAAGTAATATCCCATCAAAAGAAGGAAGAACTCATGACAGCTGCAGGAAAATATCTTGAAGACACGTTACCTCTGGATGAACCAGCTTCTGCATCAGAAGAACCATCTTGTGAAGAGGAACTTGTCCAAACATTGATCTCAGTTTCTTCACCTAAGGAGACAGTCGGTATGGAGGAAGAAATTTTACCAACAAAAGAATCTGTTCTTCCTCCAGAGAGATCTCCTACTCTTCCCAAAGCAACTGTTGCCCCAACAGAGGATCTGCCCCCTGAAGAAGTGACCCCCAAAGAACCTAAAGCTGCTCCACCTAAAAAATCTCAAGTTTCACTGAAGAAGAAACGTCAAACTCCTCAGCAAGAAATTCTTTCCTCCAAGAAATCTGCCTCTCCTGCACAAAAAGAAATGGTCACAGTGGAGGTGGATTCCTCTGAAGAAGCAACTGAACCTCCACCAACTACACAGCAAGTAAAGAAGGCATCCTGGGAGCCCCAACAACAAACTCTTGAGAAAGGTATTCTTTGGTTTCTGAGCCGCAGAGGCTCCTGATCGCTGTAAGATCAAGCTGTTGAAGTGTATTTTCTTCCATTTACTGTACTCATCTTCCACTAACGTCCACAGTGAGTCGTGTCCGTCCTTTGTCTTCTATGTTGCTGTTCTCCACCTTCTAAGGAATCATTCTTGGCCTATTAACGTCTTTCATTTCTGTTTTTCCTTCATCCTCTGACTTTCTTTCACATTTCATTTCTTCCACCTGGTTGTGCTGTTTGGACTATTTCATGTCTGAATCATCCTAAAGTCTTAACTGGCCATGTTTTTGTCTTGGTCGTGATCTTGAAATCTTGTATTTTCAAAGTGTCTCCATCTCCGGAGAAGAAACCTTCAGCACCAAAGCCTTCACCTCCTGCTGCTCCTGCTCCTGAACCGAAGGTTGCTCCTCCTGCAGGTATCTGTTCAGTTCCTCCTCTTGTGTCTTTCTTTGTGTTGTCCTTGTTGTCTTCAGATTTCCATATTTTCAGTTGTTTATGTTGTCGTATGTGCTGACCAAGCCTGTCCTTTTCTTGGAAATCTTGTATTCCCAAAGTATCTCCTCCAGAGGAGAAGAAACCATCTCCACCAGCACCAAAGCCTTCACCTCCAGCTGCTCCTGCACAGAAGGTTGCTCCTCCTGCAGGTAGTTTCTTCACTTGGTTGTGTGTTGTTGTGAACTGTGTGTCTAGAGGTGATGAGCCACTACCTTCATGCTTCTCTCACCTTCTTACATTCAGTCTTCTCTTCGTTGTGTCCGTGCTGCTGTCTGACCATGCTGTTGTCTTGGTCATGATCTTGGCATCTTGTCTTTTAAATTGTTTCCTCCAGAGGAGAAGAAACCTTCAGCACCGAAGCCTTCAGCTCCTACTGCTCCTGCAGCCAAAGTTGCTCCTCCTGCAGGTATTTCTTAGAAGTCCCTCATGTTGTCTGTTTCTGGTTGAGCTTCTTCACATTTTTCGGTTGTATCCGTCTGCTCCTGTCTTCATTTTTAGAAGTCTTTATTTTGTCCTCTGTTTAATGTTTTCTTTTTCATCTTTTACTTTTGTCTTTATTTCGTTATTGGTCATGACTTTTGGTGTCTTGTACTCCCAAGTGTCTCCTCCAGAGGAAAAGAAACCTTCTCCACCAACCACAAAGCTACCAGAGGAAAAGCTAGTTGCTCCTGCAGGTAGTTTCTTCTGTTTGTCACTCATGTTGTTTAGTTTATCCTGAAACCTGGTGGGTTGTAGCAACAGTGAATTCTTTAACTGTTCTGTCAGTTGTTGCTTGTTGACCAGATCTTTGCCAGTGATTTAATCTAGTTGGCATTCTTGTAGCTCCAGTTGCACCAGTGAAGAAGGAACTATCTCCTGCAATGGAAGAAATCTCCCGTCCTGAAGGTAACACCTCTTCATTCATGTTGTTCTGTTGTGTTTGTCTTCTGCTCTGAAGTTTATTTCAGCTTGTCTTAATTAGCTATAATTTAGAAATGACTTTTCTGTCTAAATCTGTTGGTCTGATGATCTGTTTACAGGATAATACTTTGTCCTGTCTATAATCCACGTCTTTCATATTAACCATATCTGTTGAATTTGATCAAATAATCTGATAGATGTGTTTTTCTTCTACATCTCTTGGTGCATTCTCCTTGCAGTGACAACAAAATCACTAAAACCTCCCTTTTGGTGCAAATGATTCTGGAAACAGAAACTATAAACAAATGCATGAGACACCTTCTTAACTCAGGATCTGTCTCCAAAAACCACCAAACTTCTTTGGCTTGGAGTCTTTTGTCTAACAGTGTGTGTGTTGTGTAAATGTACTTATGTTGATCTTATTGAAATTCTTGCAGACAAAGAACCAGTTTCCGCTCCTGGACCAACTAAAGGTATAACGATATTAGCTTTTTACTTTAAAAGAATCAGTATAAACTACTGTGTATTTTTAATTTATCATGACCTTTAAAAATGTGTCTTGTTCATAATTTAAATATTTTACTGTTGTGTGACTTCTATGTTGTGAAAAATGTCAGAAGAATTGTTCCTTTATGTCTGTATGTGAATGTTATAAAAGCTGTATTTACTACCTCAACCACAGCACCACCTCTTAAGCAAAAGGTTAAGATTCCTGTTCAGGAAGCAAAAACACCAGAATCCCCGAAGCTGAAGAGTAAATCCACCAGAATACCCAAAGAAAAAGAACCAGAACCAGAGGTCATTAAGTTGAAGAAGGTTCCAGTAAAACCTACAGAGCCTGAAAAACAAGTCGTAACTCACAAAGCAGAAGTGGTGAGACATCATGATGCAGAACTGACAGTTCATGGACTCCATGACCGAGAAGATCGAGAGATTATAACACTTGGCAGAACTGAACGAGTCTTCACTGCAGAGGAGGAGACCGTTCAGTTAGGCCACTTTGAAGAAGCTGAGAGAGTTTCAGTTGTACAAAAAACAGAGAATGAAGGTTGGACAAGAACCCCAAAACTGCAAAAAGAGAAGGAACCTGAGGTGCTGGGTGTAGAGAAGAAGAAAATAACTAAACTACCAAAAGCAGATGAGCAGAAAGAATCAGTCAAACTGAAACCATTTGGAAAATCAGGGAAAGCAGAAGAAGAACCAGAAAAGATCCAACTAAAAAAGGTGCTGACGAAGCCCAAAGAGCCTGAGAAGGAAGTCATAACTCACAAAGTTGAAGTAACAAGGCATTATGACACAGAGATGACTGTTCAGAGGCTTCATGATCGGGACGATAGAGAGATGATAACACTTGGCAGAACCGAACGTGTCTTCACTGCAGCAGAAGAGGCATCTGAACTCGGAGATGTGGAGGAACCTGAACAGCTGGATGCAGAAGATGAAAAATCAAGGTGGATAAGAACCCCAAAGGCCCCGAAAGATGAGGAACCTGAGCCAGATTTAACCAAAAAGAAAATAAAGAAATTGCCAAAGAAAGATGAGGAGCAGGAAGCAGTGATACTGAAACCATTTGACAAACAACAGAAAAAAGAGGTGGCTGAACCTCCAACACCACAGAAAGAAGCTGAGGCCAAGACAGATACTGAGGAAACTCCATTCAAGAGAAGTGAAGTTCCACAGAGAGATCCACCCAGCGCTGCTATAAAACAAAGGAAGAATGAAGACGCCCCCCTCAAGAGTCCAGACACAACTCCAGATGTCAGCAAAGACCAGAAGGTAACCCAACAGAAGAAAAAGGATGGCCAAGTACCCAAAGACAAGGAAACTGCTGCTGCTGACAAGCTTCGTGGAAAATCCAGAATCATTTCCACACCAGATCAGGAGGAGGAGCAGGTTGTGTTGAAGCCTTTCGACAAAGTCACCAAGCCTGAAGAAAAGCTAGTAAAACCATCAGAGGAATCTAACCCTGTGGATGCAAAGGTATCCCCAAGAGAAGAACCTGCCAAAGAGCCAAAGGAGCCGAGGAAACCTGAAAGGACTGAAACACCTAAAGACCAACATGAGAAACCTCAGGACAAAGAGGCACCAGCTGGTCCAGCCAAGAAGCCCAGTCCTCCAGGCCAGAAAGCAGCAGAGAAACAGCTCCCACAGAAACAAACCAAGGCTGTGAAGAAAGACATGGAGCCCAGAAAGACTCCTTCACCCAGAGCTGGTAAGGAAAAGGTAGAAGAGGAAAAACCCCCGAAGCCCATCGAGCAGCTTAAAAAGGTTGAGCTGAAAAAGACTCCATCACCAAAGCTGAAGGAGGTGGAGAAAATCCCTGCTGAGAAGAAGCCCAGTGCTGAGAAGGTCAAACAGATTCCCAAAGCTGCTTCACCAAAAGACACCGCTGAAGCTGTCGCACTCAAAAAGGTCCCTAAGAAGCCATCGCCAGAGGAGCCATCAGAGCCGGACAGGCCCAGTAGAGGCCGGATCCCCCTGACCAAGGAGATCTCTCCTGGAGCCGTGCAGATGAAGAGAGTGACCACCCAGCCAGAGGAGGAGGTGTTTGAAGAGGAGGCTGAGGACATGGAGGGTGAGGAAGAGGAGGCCTGGGGCTGGGAGCTGGGTCCTCCGGAGGACTGGGAGGGTGAAGGGGTTGACGGGGCGCTGGAGACTCCAGGGATGCCTGGCGCCAAACGAGGTGAGATGAAGGCCAGCGAACATTCCAGCTGCTGCCTCTGGAGCTCCTCATCCATCTCAGACGAATCATCTAATCCTCATCACATCTTCTCTTAATCACTTGGTCTGTTTGTTCACCGTCCATGTTCTCATGTCCATCATATCAGTCTGTCCTCCGATGTCTCACCAATCATTCAGTGTTTGTCCTCATCTATTTCCTCAGGAAGTGTGTTCCTTTGATCGTCTGGTTCCATTATTTAATCTTCATCCTCTTCATTGGTTCTGTCAGATGTGTGTTTTCGTGGTGTTGGCTGTTTGAATCTTCATCTTGGTTTCTGCTGGAATGTTTACATCCTCACAGAACTCTTTCAGAGGAGCTTAAAACTCGTCTCATTGTTTCTGCTCAGATGGAAAACCGTCAGAAGAGCTACCCAAAGGCCGAGGCCGAGGATTCGGGGGTGAGAATTCTCTGACGTTCATCTGTGCTCTTTGATCATTGTACTAGATGATGTTTGAAGCAGTTTAACTCCATTATTGCTTGTCTTGTCCTCTCAAACCAAACCAGAAACATGTTTTGTGTTGAGCCTTTAATCTTGACTTCAAAGTCTGTGATTTACGTCAAACGTTTTGCCACCAACTGTACCTGATTGACTTGTTCTTTAATTAGAGATCCATGATTGGTCTGTGTTCAGTAAATTCAGTTCATCTGTGTTCCTTTATTTTGCAGAAATCTCTGTATTTTCTGACCATTTGATAAAATGTCTGTTCTAATTGTCAACCATCATCATTTTGAATCTGGCTAAAACTCTTTGTGGGTTCCAAAAGTTCCTCTATGCAGGAAGAAGCCAGATATTTACACATTTTAATTCCAGACAGATGATCCGGTGACTGTCCTTCAGCTTTGTTCAGCTAATGTTCGACTTTGTAGGGAAAAAAAACTGTATTATTAAAGATTCATTGACGCTTGTAAATACTAAAGATATCTGACTGATACCTGGTGGCTTAAACACACTTTTAAACTGAGAGCTGTTGTTAGTGTTGATATTTTTCCATCATTTAATTTCTGATGTCTGTTAATATGGACTCAGAGAGGAACATAGTTTTAGTTGAGCTATTCTTTTAGTTTCACGCTTATTTTACTGTGATCTTAATCTTCTCGTGTGTTTGTGTGTTCTGTGGTTTCTTCTTCATGTCGTCCTGTTCTTCGAATTCTTCAGACTCATAATGAGTAGCGCTGCATGATTGTCATGAGTCAACAGAATCTAAAGCTGTTGACTCAAACGCAAGACTTATCTGATCCTAGAACTAACCACCTAAAGCCGCCCTCTGTCTGATTCTAACTGGCTGAGTGTTTCTATCTGGTGTTGCAGCAAGACAAACGCCGTCTCCTGGTGACGGCGGCAGGGGGCGGGGCCTGAGGCCCGGCGGGAAGGGCCCATCTCCACCGGAAGAGCCCTTCGGAGGATTCAAGCTCAAAGCCGTCCCTCTGAAGTTCATCAAGAAGCTCCAGGACATCGTGCTGACGGAGGCCGAGTCCATCGGCTCGTCTGCCGTGTTCGAGTGTGAGGTGTCGCCCTCCACCGCCATCACTTCCTGGATGAAAGACGGCAGCAACCTGAGGGAAGGCCCCAAACACAAGTTCACCTCAGATGGAAAAGACCGCAAGTTGAACATTATTGATGTCCAGCTGTCCGATACCGGTGAATACACCTGTGTGGCCAAGAACGCTGGAAAGGAGATAACGTGCACAGCCAAGCTCATCGTTGAAGGTAATCTAACATGAATTAACATTTTACCAAAGGCTCTGAAACCTTGTATTGTTAAATGAAAATCAAGCTTCCTTTAGGTGTCATAAAGTTCCCAAACTCAGGTATGGTACTGGCACCAGAGTCTGATCTTTAAATGATTCCCTCCATTTACTGGAAACCCTGGGTTGTCTCCTCCACACAGAGCTGCCAGTGAAATGGCTCAAGGAGCTGGAACCAGAGACCTCCTGTATGAAGGGTCAGCCCATGTACCTAACTTGTGAGCTCAACAAAGAGAGAGACGTGGTCTGGAAGCGGAATGGCACTATCCTCAAGAAAAAGGCCGGAAAAGTGGCCATTAATGTCATTGGCATGCAGCACGCCGTGACCATCCAGAACTCCACCGACGAGGACGCTGGCGCCTACACCTGCGAGGTGGACGGACAGGAGGACGTGAAGACGACCACCAACGTTAAAGTGATCGGTGAGCAGCCTTAAACCCTGGGATATGTAGAATAGAAACCACCTTAAACCCTCTGATACTTAGAATAGAAACCACCTTAAACCCTCTGATACGTAGAATAGAAACCACCCTAAACCCTCTGATACTTAGAATAGAAACCACCTTAAACCCTCTGATACGTAGAATAGAAACCACCCTAAACCCTCTGATATGTAGAATAGAAACCACCTGAAACCCTCTGATACGTAGAATAGAAAACACCTTAAACCATCTGATACGTGGAATAGAAACCAATTTAAACCCTCTGATACTTAGAATAGAATCCACCTTAAACCCTCTGATACGTACAATAGAAAACACCTTAAACCATCTGATACGTAGAATAGAAACCACCCTAAACCCTCTGATATGTAGAATAGAAACCACCCTAAACCCTCTGATACTTAGAATAGAAACCAATTTAAACCCTCTGATACTTAGAATAGAAACCACCTTAAACCCTCTGATACTTAGAATAGAAACCAATTTAAACCCTCTGATACTTAGAATAGAATGCACCTTAAACCCTCTGATACGTAGAATAGAAACCCACTTACACCCTTTTGTTGGATCTCTCTTATGGTCGTTCTTGGTGTGAAGACAATAAGGTCAAAGATCTAACAGCTCAGTGTTTCTATGTACCTGTCAGGTGAATCTGAGGAGAGCTTTTAGGCATGTTTCCAGTAACTGGTTTGGAGGTAATAAACTTGGCTGTGGTATCAGGAGGTGGCGCTGTAGACTGCATTAGCTGCAATAAACAGAGTAGAAGATGGAAACTAAACAATTGTAACAGCTGCTGACAAACCTTAAAGAAGAAGCAACAAACCAACTTTGTCCGTCTGCAGAGAAACTTGCAGATCTTGAGGAATAGTTGTTGGTTAGATGTACCTCCAGATCAGCTCTGATGATCCCTCAGAGTCCATCCTGTTTGACATCATGTCTCCCTCCTCAGAAATCATCAAAGACTGGCTGGTGAAGCCTCTGAGGGACCAGCATGTGAAACCGAAGGCAAAGGCCTCCTTCAAGTGTGAGCTGTTTAAAGACACTCCCAACTGGAAATGGTTCAAAGGAGAGAACGAGCTCACGCCCTCCAACAAGGTGGAGATCAACAAGGAAGGGAAAGACATGACGCTCACCATCAACAACTGCCAGCCAGACGACGTGTCCGACTACACCATCGAGGTGGAGGACCGCAGATACACCGCCAAGCTGACGCTGGGAGGTCGGTTCACACCAAGCCACGTCTGGAGGTTCGGCTGTGTTTGGAAACGGTTTCTAACTTTAATGTCTGCGTTTGTTCTCAGAGCGTGAGGCTGAGATCCTGAAGCCGCTCTCCAGTGTGGAGGTGGTGGAGAAGGAGGAGGCCAAGTTTGACACTGAGATATCTGAGGAGGACATAGTCGGGGAATGGAAGCTGAGAGGACAGGTGCTGACGAGGTCTCCGGTAAGAGATTCTACCTCTACAGCAAACTGGACTGGCTTGGTCTGAAGGGAAAACTGAGCTAAATCACTTGAAAATGATCCAATTTCTGAGTCAACAGTTGTTTAAAATTATTGGGGAAAAAATGGTTCTGAACAGAAACCAGATTCAGTGTTTAGACGGAAACACTTGGATGGATGTAAAACTGTTCAAACATATTTGAGTTCTGGTAAAAACTGACACCAGATCAGTTTTACATCCATCAAGGTGAGAACCAGAATTACATTAAAACTGTCCAAAAGGACTCAAAAATAGTCCATGATTACAGAAAATTAGTTCAGAATGACATGAAATTTGTCCTAAATGACTCAAAAATTGTCTGAAATAATTCAAAAATTGTCCAAAATGACTCAAAATTATCCATAATTACAAAAAAAATAGTTCAGAACGACATGAATTTTGTCAGCAAGATTTATGTCAGCTTGGATCTTTTCTTGTCATTTTTGAGTCTTTGGGATAATTTTTGAATCATTTAGGACAAATTTCATGTCATTCTGAACTCATTTTCTGTAATTATGGACAGTTTTTGATTCATTTTTGACAATTTTTTGTAGTTATGGATCATTTTTGAGTAATTTTGGAAAAATTGCTTGTCATTTTCAACAAATTTTATGTCATTCTGAAGTAATTTGCTGTAATTATGAATCATTTTGTGTCTTTGGGATCATTTTTGAGTCATTTTGGACAAATTTCATGTAATTCTGAATGATTTTCTGTAATTATGGATCATTTTTGTCTCGTTTTGGACAATTTTAATGTCATTCTGAACTACTTTGCTGTAATTATGGATCATTTTGTGTCTTTGGGATCATTTTTGAGTCATTTTGGACAATTGCAATGTCATTTTGAACTAATTTTCTGTAAATATGGATCAGTTTGAGTTATTTTGGACAATAAACTCATCTGGTTTCAGGTAAATCTGACACTAGAACTCCTTATTTGACTCTGTTCAAACTGATTGTTGTCCAAAAAGACTCTTCATTTTTCCAAAACGATGAAATATGTTGATAAATCTATATTAAAAGTCCAGTTTGGATGCCATCACACTCAGATGTTTTGGTTCTGCAGAGCTGCGACATTAAATCTGACGGCAGGAAGCGTTTCCTCTCGCTGAAGAACGTTCAGCTGGACCAGGCCGGAGAGGTTTCCTACCAGGCTCTGAACGCCGTCACCAGCGCCATGCTCACCGTCAAAGGTACCCGACCACAAACACACCGTTTATCTGTCTGTCGCTGCTCTAGTCGGTCTAGATAAACTGAGGTGTCGCTCAGCGAACAGGTAAGAAAGGCGGCGGCTGTGTTGTTGCGTTTTGTGAATAACTGCCAAACTATTTGAACCTCCCAGAAATCGAAATGGGCTTTGTTGACCACCTGAAAGACGTTTCTGTGCCTGAAAAGAAACAGGCTAAATTTGAATGCTCCATCACCAAGGATGTGCCAAAGGTGATGTGGTTCAGGGGGGCGGAGATCGTCACCCCGAGCCCCAAATATGAAATAATTGACGACGGAAAGAAACACATGCTGATCGTAAACAGCTGTGAGTTTGACGATGAGGCTCAGTACTCGATCGAAGTGTTGGGCCAGAAATCCTCGGCTCGGCTGCTGGTGGAAGGTAAGTAGGACAGAACAGCGCTTCACGTTTCCTGTGTGCTCATTCCAACTCTGTGTGCACTGACGATGTATTCCAGGCATGAGGCTCACGTTTGTGCAGCAGCTTCAGGACCAAACGGTGAAAGAAGGTAACACGGTACGATTCGATCTCGAGCTGAGTCACGAGAACGTACCGGTGGTTTGGTACCGGAATGAAATGAAGCTCCACGTGAGCCGAACAGTGCTCACATATGTGGAAGGAAAGAAACACAGTCTAGAAATGAGGACGTTGAATCTAGACGATACCTGCCAGATTAAGGCAGAGGCCAAAGGGATTTACTCCACGGCCAAACTGACGGTCATAGGTAACTCTTCTTCTGATGTCTTCTGTCTGTATCTGTGAATGGATGTCATCCCAACATGCTTCTGAGACTGATTAGAGTAAAAAAGTTAAAGTCCTGATATTTAAAGTGGTGCTAGATGAGTCATTCCATGTAAAATTAATCAGAGCCCCTAAAAGACGATTATAGAGAAAATGAACAGAAACCGGGTCCAGTTTTCAGACTGTGAGACCTGGATGGATGTAAAACTGATCTGTTTTTACTCAAAAATTGACATAAATGTCTTGAAAATTTAACCAGAATGACTCCAAAATTGATCTAAATGTCTATAAAACTGACCAAGATGACTAAAAAATTGACCAAAATGACAAAAGATGTCCAAAAGTACAATTATTAAAATTAATCCAAAAAATGACATAAATCTTCCAAAATGACCCAGTGGTTCCCCAAATTATTCAAAAACTGCTCAAAAGGACCTGACATTGTGTCTACAATGACTTGAAAATTTTCCATAATTACTGAAAATTAGTTCAGAATGACATGAAATTTGTCCTAAATGACTTGAAAATTATCCCAAAGACACAAACATGATAAATCTGGACCCACCTCTATGGACTTCAAGGACCTGGAATGTTCTAAGTGAGACTAAACTTAAAGACTGGAAGCAGGAAAGGAGAACGTCCCCTGGAGAAAGTTCAAGATTAGACCTACCGACAACTGGAGAAAGTTCTGGAGTAGACCTACCGACAACTGTAGAAAGTTCTAGAGTAGACCTACCGACAACTGGAGAAAGTTCTAGAGTAGACCTACCGACAACTGGAGCAAGTTCTAGAGTAGATCTACCGACAACTGTAGAAAGTTCTAGAGTAGACCTACTGACAACTGGAGAAAGTTCTAGAGTAGACCTACCCACAACTCCAGAAAGTTCTAGAATAGGTCTACTATAGAGGATGTTCTCCTCTATGGATTTCAAGGACCTGGAACTCTGGAAATATTCCCAGTCTGAAGGTAGAACTCTGATCATTGATGAAGGTACTGGAGATGAAGAACCAGATGGTTCTGAGGGGAACTTGTTCAGATCTGGTTGGTTTTACGTGGAATGACCCGTCTAGGCTTGAACAACCAGTTTCTTCCTGAAACTAACTGACTGGTTCCTGCTCTAGAGGGCGACGCCATCTTCGTGGTGAAGCTTCAGGACTACGCAGCCACCGAGAAAGACGAGGTGACGCTGGACTGCGAGCTGAGCAAAGATGTTCCCGTCGTTTGGTACCACGAGGAGAAGGAGATCACCTCCTCCAAGATGGTGGTCATGAGGTCAGAAGGTCTGCGGAGGTCTCTGGTCCTGAAGAAAGTGGAGCAGAGCGATAAAGGCAAATACGTATGTGATTGTGGAACAGACAAGACGTCAGCCAGCATCAACATTGAAGGTAAAAAAACTGTTTTCATCATTGTTATGACTCAACTGCTAGGGTCAGATGCGTGGCTTAGCTAGATCAACTTATTGCTCAGTAACAAATTTAACGTAAAAGTGGTCAAACAAAAAAAATACAAGACTGGTGGATAATGTTTTTCTTCATAAAAAATGATTGAAAATGTCAAAATTAAAGCAACTTTATATGAAAATGACTTTCCTGAGGACTTCCTGCTCTACTGCCAGCATCAGATTTATTTTACAGTCTTAAATTTCCTGCATTTTCTTCCACAAACTATCAAATGAATCTGAGTTTTCATCCTCTGTCCTGTTTTATTCACAGCTCGTGACATTAAGGTTGTCCGGCCAATCTACGGCGTGGAGCTGTTCGACGGAGAGACGGCTCGGTTCGAGGTGGAGATCTCCGAGGATGACGTTCACGGACAGTGGAAGCTGAACGGAGAAGTTCTCAGTCCTTCATCAGTAAGTTTGATTCTCACATTTATCCTCAATGTTTTGTCATCACGACGCCGACATAAAGAACAAACATGAAACGACAAAAATGAGACACGAAACAACAGAAACGAGACACGAAACAACAGAAACAAGACAGAAAAAGACAAAAACAAGACAGACAATGACTAAAACAAGACATAAAATGACCAAAAGCCGATAGAAAATGACAAAAATGACAGAAACAAGACACAAAATGACAAACGAGACACAAAACAACGAAAACAAGATTGAAAACGACAAAAACACGACAGAAAATGACAAAAACAAGACAGAAAATGACAGAAACGAGACAGAAAACTACAAAAACAAGATAGAAAATGACAAACAAGATAGAAAACGACAAAAACAAGACAGAAAAGGACAGAAAATGACAAAAACAAGATAGAAAACAACAACAACAAAACAATATGACAAAAACGAGACATAAAATGACAAAAACAAGATAGAAAACAACAAAAACAAAACATAATATGACAAAAATGAGACAGAAAATGACTGAATCGTCATCAGCAGGTTCTGCTAAAATGCTGTGGGACACATTCCATGAATAATAATTATTATTTAAAATATTATGTTGATTAAAAAAAACTTTCCCACAATTACAGAGACATCAATGAAAAAATAAAACAATAAAAAGGGGATTTAAATTCTGTTTTATTAGAGGTTCAGTTTGGTCATCAGGGGGGTGGACAAGAGAAAAATTGAATTTTAGGAGAACTCCAGACTTACTTGGTATTTTAAATATTTTAAACATTCTTTTCTACTAGTTTTTTTAGATTTGGTCTCAGGACAAGAACATTTAAACAACTACTGCATGTTTTAGGGTTTAATACGTGAATTATTGGATGTAAAATTTCTAGAATGATCCTCATGTTAACGTACCGTTAGAAATCAGAACGGACACTAACCTGATATGTCATCGTTCATTTTTCCTGTTTCTTCCTGCAGGACGTGGACATCATCGAGGAGGGAGGAAAACACACTCTGATCCTCTACAACTGCAGGGTGGCGATGACCGGCGAGGTTTCGTACACCGCCGCCAATGCCAAATGTTCTGCCAACCTGAAGGTCAAAGGTAAACCAGAGACACCTTTAAAGAGCTTCTATCAGGAACAGCAGCTAAACGTCAGGATTTCTTCTGAAATACACCAGCTGGGAATCAGTTAACAGCTAAATTAAACCTGAGTCTGGTCAACATGACGATGAGTTTAAACCAGATGTTTTTAAGGCTTTTACCCGAACAGAGTGATCGATTAATAATCAGTTAATTATTATCAAGAATGCAGCAGTAAACAGCTTTTCTATATGCTGACAGGTTTAATCATTGCCATGTTGCAACGGGCAGCATAACAAAAAGAAGACACAAAATGACAAAAACGAGACATGAAACGACAAAAACAACATCAAGCTTTAGTTGGAGGTCATTAACCTCCTCATAAGTCTTTGTCATGGTGCCCATTGGTAGCTACACTAATTGTTATTTGTTAATCAGTTTACTGCTGTTAACAATTTGTGAGTTTAGCAGCAGCGGGCACCATGACAAAGACTTCTGTGGAGGTTAATGACCTCCTGTTCTGTTATTGTCATGAGCAGAAAATATTGAATTCAGTTTTGCTGCTGATACTTTGTGAACACTTCAGACTTCAGTATTTCTAAAATCCTGTTCACAGCCACAGTCAGGACGTCTTCTAGCTTTAATTTGATTCTTCAGGTAAAACTTGGATCTTTGATTTTGTGTCAGAAAAAGTCCTGGAAGATCAATGAAAAAGCCACTGAATCTCAGTCAGGCCCTGAAAAGATCTTAAAACCTCTTTTTGTTTGTCTTCAGAGCTTCCACTGAACTTCCTCACACCGCTGAACGATGTCCAGGTGTACGAGAAGGACGAGGCGAGGTTCGAGGTCGAGGTCTCGAGAGCCCCGAAGATGTTCCGCTGGCTGAAAGGTTCTCAGGAGCTGCAGGGCGACGACAAGTACGAGATGGTCCAGGAGGGAAAAGTGTACGTTCTGGTGATCCGATCGGCCGCCTACGACGACGAAGCGAAGTACATGTTTGAGGCCGAGGACAAGAGGACGACGGGCAAACTGGTCATCCAAGGTAAGGCCTTCTGTTTTCACCTGAAGAACCAGTGGTGAGGTTGGTTCTCTCTCTCTTTACATTATTAAAATCTGGAGTTTTATTTGGTTCAGTTCATATTAACAGTTTATCAGAAATGTGTGAATTTAGAGCAGGTTTTGGAGGTTTGTATTTGGTGATTAATGTTCCATTATTTCCCCAAAGAAATGGTAATGTATGGCTCAGCGCAAATAGAAACAAATATAAATAAAAAAACATTTCTGTGGAAATTTGGAGGTCTATGTAGCTTCTGCTAGCTACTGATGGTTCCTGTTAGCTCCTATTAGCTAAAGAAAGCTCCCATTTAATTCATTTAGCTCCTTTGAGCTGCTCATCACCTGTGTTAGCTCCTCATGGCTCTTTGTTTCTGTTAGTGCCTGGTAAGTCTAATTGATGCCAGGTCGCTAATATTAGTGTCCTTTAGTTCCAGTTGGCTGTTGTTACCTCTTATTGGATCCTATTAGCTCCTATTTGTTCATGTTAGCTCCTGGTGGCTCCAGTTATCTCCTATTAGCCACATTAGCTCCAGGTAACTTTCCTGAGCTCTAGGTTTCCTCTGTTAGCTTCATATACCTCCTGATAGCTTCTGTTAGCGCCTGTTATCTTCTGTTTGTTACCTCCCAGTAGCTACAGATATCCCCTGAAGTAGCTCCTGTTAGCTCCTATTAGCAATAAGAATTAGAAAAAACTAGAAGAAGAAGAATAAAGCCCAACATTCTTTCAGGAACAGCTGCTGAATGTGTGGATGTCCGCTGTTGGCAGGTATTCGCCTGGAGTTTGCCAAACCAATCAAGGATGTGACGGTGAAGGAGCGTGAGACGGCAGAGTTCAGCGTGGAACTTTCCCATGATAACATCCCGGTGGTCTGGTACAAGAACGACGTCCGGCTGCATCCCAGTAAAGTGGTCCACATGTCGGATCAGGGAAAGATCCACATGTTGGCCTTCAAGGAGGTCACCATCGATGACACCTCCATGATCAAAGTGGAGGCCATGGACAAGACGGTGACGGCCATGCTCACCGTCATTGGTCAGTGTCTGGTCCTGCTTCGTTTGGTGGACCAATAAGTTGTAGTTCTGATGTCTGTTAGTTGGTGATGAAACCAGATTTCTGTGAAGGTCTGACCCTTTTCTCCTGGCTGTTGAACTCTCTGCAGAGGGCGACTTGTACTTCACCACCAAGCTGCAGAACTACACGGCAGTGGAGAAGGACGAGGTGAAGCTGGTCTGTGAGCTGAGCAAAGCCGTCGCCGACGTCAAATGGTTCAAGGACGGGAAGGAGATCACCCCGTCCAAGAACATCGCCATCAGCACCGACGGCAAAAAGCGCATCCTGATGGTGAGGAAGGCGGAGAAAGCCAACATCGGAGCCTACACCTGCGACTGTGGCTCGGACAAAACCACGGCCGACCTGAACATCGAAGGTCCGAACACTGCTCTGTCTCTTTAGGTTCAAGCAACAGCTTTAATGAATTTGGTTGGTTGGTTGTCTGGCTGGCTGGTGGGTTGGTTGGTTGGTTGGTGGGTGAGTGAGTTGGCTGGTTAGTTAGTTGGTTAGTCAGTTAAACTCATCGCAGAGTAAACCGTAGCACGCCTCAGCAACTTCATTTCAACCAAATTCAACCAATAACTGAAGATAAAACATCAAAGAAAGTCAGTTCTGAGATCCAGCTGATCCTGAATCTCCGTTTAAACTGAAGTTTGTTTCAGCAGAATTCAGACTAAAAACCAAACTGAGGTTTAAACTGAATCAGTTTTAAGCTGGTTTTAAGGTTTGATGCAGCATAATTTCATGGTAAACTCTGATTTAACTGTTGCAGTTCTTTGTTCTGTCACCAGGAGAAACTAGGTTTTTATTTGACTCCGGTTGTTGTCGTTTTGCTGCAGAACGCGACATCAAGGTTGTACGTCCGCTCTACAGCGTCGAGGTGACGGAGACGGAAACCGCCAAGTTTGAGACGGAGATTTCAGAGGAGGATGTCCACGGAAACTGGAAACTGAAAGGAGAAGCTCTGCACCAGTCTGCAGTGAGTCCGCCGCCAGCCGCCCCACGTTATTAACTACTAGATTCATTAGAAGGAATTCAACCGAATGTTTTCCTGCAGGATGTGGAGATTAAAGAAGAAGGAACCCGACACATGTTGATCCTCTACAACGTCAGGATGGACATGGCCGGAGCCGTTGACTTCTCAGCAGCCAACGCCAAATCCAACGCTCAGCTCCGAGTCAAAGGTCTCACGCCTCCAAACCCACAAAGCTTTTCTAAAAAACACAAAACAACCGTTTCTTCTTATTCTTATTTATTTTTAGTAGTTTTTATTTTCAGCTCAACTCAGACAAACGTTTCTCTGTTTCCAACTCATTTGACAGAAATGTAGTCAGATTACTTACTGGTAATACTGTGGAGATATTTTAGTGTTTATTACACTACTGTTCAAAAGTTTGGGGTCACTTAGAAATGTCCTTATTTTCTATGAAGATCACATTAAATGAATGATAAATCCAGTGTAGACATTGTTAATGTGGTAAATGACTATTGTAGCTGGAAACAGCTGATTTTTAGTGGAATATCTCCATAGAGGTACAGAGGAACATTTCCAGCAACCATCACTCCTGTGTTCTAATGCTACATTGTGTTAGCTAATGGTGTTGAAAGGCTCATTGATGGTTAGAAAACCCTTGTGCAGTTATGTTAGCACATGGAGAAAAGTGGAAGTTTTACTGAAAAACATGGAATTGTCTGGATGATCCCAAACTGTTGAACGGTGGTGTTATTTCATTAAGATTTTCATACACTTTTTGGGAATTTTGTTAACATTTCATTTGTTTCCTGATTTTTTGGGGATATTTTACAGCATTGTGTGTTTCTAGTTTTTTTGTTAATAACTTTTAACTATTTCTCTTTATTATTCTTTCTGACTCAGTTTTTCAGTTAATCAAAGCTTTTGTTTTAGAAAAAAGGAGCGTTTTCATCAATGAACATTAAAATAATTCCATAAATCCTGAATTTAAAACATGCTCTCTGGATACCAGGTCATCTGGAAACTTTAATCAAACCGTTTTCTGTCGCTTGGTGTCTCTGAGGCTTCAGCCAATCAGGTCCCATGTTATTTTCATCACTTTATCTGAAACCTGCTCACTGATTGGAGGAAACTGGACCCTGTAGCTTCACAGACCTCTGAACATGAAGCAGGACGTCCACAGGTGTTCACCACATCTTCTTTTTGTCCTGCAGCTCGGTCCATCGGTCTGATGCGTCCTCTGAAGGACGTGACGGTGACAGCCGGAGAGACGGCCACCTTGGAGTGCGAGTTGTCGTACGAAGGCATCGCTGTTGATTGGTTCCTGGGAGGACAGAAGATGGAGGCCAGCGACCGGGTGAGTCGCACTGGATGGTTTTTAGGGTTTTTTATTCAGGAAACATCTGAAACAAACTGAAAAATCCTCATGTAAGAAACTTCAAAACACACAAATGAAGTAAATTTAATGTCCTTTAATTTAAAACACAGTAAACAAAATCCTAAAGAAGATATTACACACACATATACACAGTCTTATTTATTACTTTTATGTTTAAGTTGGAACTTTTTAAACCATTTTGACAAAAAAAAAATGTAGGAAGTGTGAAGGTCAAAACTGTAAAAACAATTATTTTTACACCAATTTGAAAAAAAAATTTAAAAAGACTTTCACCGTTTCTCTTCTTAATTAAAAATAAATATGATTTAGTTTATGTCGCCACATAATAATATGGTGTAAAATCAGCCACAAAGTTTCAGATAAATGATGAAATTCAAACTGTTTAATCCTAAATTCTGTTTCTTTTTGCATTTCTTCTCTTTACCTTGATTCATGATGTTTCGCTGTTATTAAGTTTGATTTGAGATTTGAAATCGAAACTCATGTTTTTAGATTAAAACCTCCTGAAACAAGAACAAAACCTGCACTTAGAGCAACTTTACTGTGAGAACAAGCAGAAGTCTGTGGGACAGTTTGGAGTTTTCCTCCGTCAGGCTGCAGCTAAAAATAATGGGCGATAGGAGAGCAGCTGTTATCTTTACCACCGAGGCTCTGCAGCCTTATATGTAGAAGAGGGGGTTGGAGAACCCAGGTGCAGGCACAGATATGACAGACAGGTGGCAGCAGAAACAGGTCTTTATTTAAACAAAACTAACTAAACCAATACAGAAAGGGGAAAACAAACCAGGAGATAAACTAAACCCAATCTAAGACTAGAATGAACTACAAACTAGACCTACAAAAAACCCACAGCTCAACTACAAAAACCAAACAGGGATAAACTAAACCAGACAACAAAAGAATGTATTTACAAAACCAGGGGAAACAGAACTAAGGGGGCAAAGCAGGCGGGAATCCAGAAGTTAGTGGGGGAACAAAACTGGCAGACAGAAGGCTGGGAAATATCCATGAACAGGTTGGAGCGAAACAGAGTCCAAGTGGAGAAAAACCAGGATGGGAGAAAGCAGACGAGGGGTTCACAGGGCTTGGTGTGGAGAACTAAATCCAGGGGGGGAAACAGAGTCTGTGGCGGAATGTGAGTCAATGATCCAGCAGGGAGTGAATGAAAGGACAGAGCTTCAATAGGTGGGGAACAGGTGAATGCAGTGAACTGATTACTGCAGCTTATGTTCATTACTGCAATCAGCAAAGTGCAGGCAGATGAGTGGGACAAGGAAGACAGACAGACAGACATAGAGACCAACAGACACAAACAGAGGGAGCCAGAGGGACAAGACATGGACAGAGAGACAACAGGGAGAGAGAAGACACGATGAGAGACAGAAATACAAAAGAGACAGATGACAAAGACAGGAAGAAGAAGGGAAAAGGAAGAAAAGAGGAAGAAGGAGAAAGAAGGGCAGGAGCTAGAGCAGGATCATAACAGTTCCAGGTTTCTGCTCCATATTGATCAATAATAGGTATCGATTGATCAGCTTCTTCTTCCATGTTTTCTGTGCTGTTTGCTAACCCTACTCTAATCCATGCTAATGTGATCTTTTTCTCAGCAGTAGAAGCTAGATATTTAGCTGCTGTTACTGCTGAGCAAGAGGACAAACTGACTGATGGAAAACAGTCCAAAGAATTAGTCTGATCCTGATAATATGAGGTAGAGTGAGACATTCAGTCAAGAAAGATGAAAAATAGAAGAGAGGACATAGCTTTGCTCTAGCCGTTCTGTAGGAACACTGTTAGATGATGGAAACGACAAAAACAAGACATAAAACGACAAAAACGAGACACAAAACGACAAAAATGAGACACAAAACAACAGAAACGACACACAAAATGACAGAGACAAGACACTAAGCAACAAAAACAAGACAGAAAATGACAGAAATGAGACACAAAATGACAAAAACAACACATAGAATGACAAGATGAAACAGAAAACAACAAAAACAAGGCATAAAATCACAAAAGCGTCATCAATAGATTCTGCTAACATGTTGTGGGAAACGTTCCATGAATAATAATTATTATTTTAAATATTATGTTGATTAAAAAATGTTTCCACAATTACAGAGACATGAAAGAAAAAATAAAAACAAAAAAAGTAGATTTAAATTAGATTCTAACTGTTTTATTAGAGGTTCAGTTTGGTCATCAGGGGGGTGGGACAAGAGAAAAATGGCATTTTAGGGGAATTCCAGACTTTTTGGTGTTTTAAAGTATTTTCAAACATTCTTTTCTCCTAGTTTTTATAGATTTGGTCTCAGGACAAGAACATTTACACACTACTGATGTTTTAGTATTTAATACATGGATTACTGGAAATTTGATGTAAAATGTCCTCCAGTTCTGGAATGATCCAGGTAAAGTTGTTTTGATGGAGAGCTAAAAGATTGAAGGTGTTTTTGTGAAAACGTTGAAGACCAAAAACACAAAGAAAAGTTTCATGTTTTTGCTAAAAAGTCAAACCACCTGACTGGACAGCTGGTTCAGAGTGTTTTTCTGTCCTGTAGGGCTGAGGAGAATAAATGTGCTTTTACATGTAGAGGTGTGTTGTTTGGTTTCTGTAAGTTCACAGGAGACATTTCCAGTGTTCACTAGAGGAAACAACCACATTAAATCTGACTTTCGTTTGGTCTCTGCAGGTGAAAACTCGGGTGGCAGGTCGAGTTCACGCTTTGACCATCAGAGACGTGAAGCTGTCGGAGGCCGGTGAGGTCAAACTGGCTGCCAAAGACTTCCAGACCCAGGCTCAGCTCATCGTCAGAGGTGGGGATGCTCAGAAGTATTGATAATCCATTAATTACACTGATGTTTAACCAGTTTAAAACAATGGAACCAGTAAGAATGAGGTACATTCGGACCATTCTACACTACAGATTTAAGGAATGGTCATGAGGTACAGTCAGACCATTCTGTAAAGCACTGTGTAAAATGGTCTGACTGCACCTCATGATCATCAAGAGGAAAAACTAAACACACCAATAGTTTCACATAGTAGTCAGTGACTCACCGTAGATCGATTTACTGCTGGCATCATTTAACCAGTTAAAAATACATCGACTGATAAGGCAGAAGAAGAAGGTCGTCAGTAAATGTGTTGTAGATCAGCTGGTTGTTCCGGTTCTTACTGGGATGGAGCTGCAGGTGTATTTACTGACCAGCTGCAAGGATCCCTAAAACAAGCGCTCCTCCCTGCTGTTAATGAGCTCTGAGTGTATGACTGTCCACGTTGGCTAGCTAGCTTCATGCTGCTTGTCATTTTGAACAAACTTTAAGTCAATATGAAAAAGTTGTGAGTTGCTTCAGACAAATTTTAAGTTATTGTGGGTAAGTGTTTGTCATTCTGGACAGTTTTAGAGTCATTTTGGACACTTTTGACATTTACAAAAAAGTAGTGGTGGGACGCAATTTAAAAAATTTAATCTAATTAATTACAGGTTTGCAATTAATTAATCGCAATTCGCACTTGTCAAACAGCAACATTTGACACAATAAGTGAAGTTTTTCAATTCAAATAAAATTGTGGTTGACAGTTGAATCAATGAATAGACAGATACGTGTTTATAATTTAAAATTTATTTAAAAAAAGGAAAATGGGACATATAGAAAACGTGATTTTGATGACTTAAAGCCTGAATTTAGTTGTTTTTTCCACTGTATGGCACATAAAATCAGCATAAGTAGTTCAAGGAGCTTCAGAAAGTTTAAAATCCAGAGATTCATTCTGCTTTCATATTTTCTGGGTCTGATAAATGGTGGAATTTTGATGGTTCTTTTTATAGGAATATCAATTTTTATTTATGTAATTTTTTTATAAACAAAAAGTTTATAATTAAGTTATTAAAAGAGATATTTTTGTTGTTTAGGTTATTCCTCCTCCAAGGAGGCAGAGCCTCGAAGGAGTAAAAACTTAAACCACAAAAATGTTTCATTTCTATTTATCTGCATTTTTCATCTGTCTGCTACATTCACAGATTACTGCAAATCTAAGTGCAATTATAGCGATTTTATTCAACATTTTAAGACTTTCTGTAAACTCAAGCACTGTCTAGAAAAGTGGTCTATTATGGGATGGCTACACCGTTAGCCGTTAGCATGACTCGTAGCTAACGTTAGCTCTGGTGCTAACAGCAACATGTTTTACATTGAGGTGATACTGTCGGCTTGAAGTGCTGCAGTGATCAGAAAATTCTTTGTTGTACAATTTGCTCACAACCAGGCTTTTATCCAAGCTGCCATCAGGAAGATTTTTAAAAGAAAACTTTCTGCCCAACAAACTCAATCTCATCTTCCTTCACTGTTCACCAGAGCCTGACTTCACTCAGTACTTCCTGTGCTTCTTCTTCATGGCTACAAACAGACTTTAGGTTCATTACCGCCACCTACTGGGCTGGAGTGTTCATCAGAGTTACCGGTGTGCCAGAAATGAGGAAACTGAGAATAGTGCGATTAAATGCATTAATTTATTTAACGCATTGTTTTCCATTGTAATTAATTAATTGAAATTAACACGTTAAAGTCCCAGCCCTACAAAAAAGTTTTTGTCTTTTTGGATAATTTCAAGTTCAGTCAACGTCTTGCTCCTTTGCACAAATTCAGAGTGTTTTGTACAGGTTGGGAGTCATTTGCGACTGGTTTTGCTAGCTACCTGAGGCTCACGCTAACAGGATTTTGTAGTGCTAACAGGCCACCATGAGAAAGACTTCTGTGGCAGTTAATGACGTCTGACTAGAGCTTGTGGCTTCAGTTAGGCAGCAGTTTCCTAGGAAAGCATTGCTACTGACAAGTTGTTGATGCATCCAAGTTATTTACAATCACGTGTTCGTGGGTAATTTAAAAAAAAACCTTTAATTGACAGTATTAACTCACCAATTATTGATTTATAACGCTGCTAACTATCAGTTAAGGAAAGTGTTTAAAACTTGCATCCCTATTCAGAAGTGAGACATTCAAACACACTGCGATCAGTGAATGTATCTTTGTGTGTTTGTTATCGTCTGATGAAACTGTCTTTGGTTGCGATGTTCAGAGCCTCCGGTGGAGTTCACGAAGCCTCTGGAGGACCAGACGGTGGAGGAGGAGGCCACGGCCACACTGGAGTGTGAAGTTTCCAGAGAGAATGCTGAGGTTCGCTGGTTCAGGGAAGGACAGGAGATTAGGAAGACCAAGAAGTATGATACGATATCTGACGGACGCAAGAGAGCGCTGGTCATCCACGACTGCTCTCCGGACGATGCCAAGATGTACACATGTGACGCCAAAGAGTTCAAGACCTCCTGCTTCCTGGAGGTTACACGTAAGAACCAAACACACCTTCAGCTTTCCCTCTTCAGTCCTTCTCAGTTACCTTCACTGACCACAGCGGCTGACAGATACTTCTTTGAGTCCTTTAAATTCTTGAAAATGAAGAGAACAATTACATCAAACGTCAGATTTATTAGTGTAAATAGGCCCTAATTATCAGATTTTCATTTATCATAGGATATTAGAACGCCCTTAAACATGGTAGAAATTACTATCTGGAATGGACAGACACTGCATTTTATTTCCATCATGTCCTGAAAATAGATATTTACGTTACGGTTGAAATAAAAGTCATGAGTAAATATAATCAAAAGTCAGATGAAAAGGTTGTTTTTTGCTGTAACAGTGTCGTGTTTGTGTCTGCAGCTCCTCATGTGGAATTCACGAAGCCTCTGCAGGATGTAGAGGTCAAAGAGAAGGAATCTGCCAAGTTTGAATGTGAAGTGTCTCGTGAGTCTGCAAAGGTGAGACTGAAAACAGAAATGCAAAAATCAGTCGCTGCTCTGATGATCAAACTGTTGGAAGATCCTTTTCCGCTGGACTGACTCTTATCGTTGCGTTTCAAGGTTCGCTGGTTCAAGGACGGCAGTGAGATCAGGAAAGGAAAGAAGTACGAGATCATCGCTAAGGGTGTCCAGAGGATCCTGGTCGTCCACAAGTCAGTGTTTGACGACGAGGCCGAGTACGAATGTGACGCCAGAACCTCCAAGACCTCCGGCATGCTCACCGTCATCGGTGAGGAACATTATTCGGTTCCATGTCCAGAATGCTACAGTAGTTTTAGGCTCTGTAGCTCCTCTTAAATTTACGACCAGTTTTGTACAAGGTTATGTGTCCACATGCTGATGGTACTGTTTTTCACATCCTGTTGGGTCAAAGACAGTAAAAATTAAGTGAACGTTTGGCCCACATTAATCCCTGCTGCCCTGTATGTCCTCAGAGGAGGCAGCCAGGTTCACCAAGAATCTGTCCAATGTGGAGGGAACGGAGACGGACAGCGTGAAGATGATCTGCGAGGTGTCCAAAGCCAGCGCCGATGTCATCTGGTACCGAGGAGATGAGGAGCTGCCGGAGGGCGGCCGCTACGAGCAGGTCGTGGACGGACGCAAGAGGATCCTGATCATCCAGGACCTGAGGATGGAGGACGCCGGCGAATACAACTGCAGGCTGAGTGCCAGCGTCAAGACGTCCGCCACCCTCAGACTCAATGGTAAAAACACTGAATCACTCTGTGCCTGTTGGGCTCGTATTTATCACACCGCTAAAAGTAAAATCCTTCATCTTTAGTCTGGAGCTTTGTAGAGATTTAAATCAATCAGTGTATCTGTTTAATAAATGAATATATCTGCAGATCATTAATAAAATAAGTTCCTTAGGTGCATTCTGCCAATTCAGTCTCCCCAACATTTTCTCACATGCAACAGTTTCTGTCATTTGTATTCTCCATATATTCAATGGGGGAGTGTCAGGGTTCTTCCAATACCTCAGAATGTCCGTGCACAAGTCATTAGGCCAGTTTTTAATATTCTAAATATAAATTTATTTAAGTGGGGTACCATAGTTCTGTCTCCAAGGAGACACGGTCTTGGTGACCTGGGAAGTTGACAATTCAACCACTTTCCCATATAATCCATAACGTTCTCCCACAGGGGGCGGACCTTAGTACATTCCCATAATGCATGGACAAGTGTGCCTTTTTCCCCACATTTCCAAGACAGATCGTCATTAAGTAGGCCCATTCTGAAAAGTCTTGACGGAGTAAAATAATATCTATGAATTATTTTATATTGAGTAAATTTGCCTCTGGCTTCTCTTATGTATTCTTCAGTATTGGAAAGAATCCCCTCCCATGTCTTTTCATCCAATGTACAAGATAAGTCTTTTTCCCAAATTAGCTTAAGATTATTACATCCATTATTAGTTGTCCAGGGACATATATCATACCATTTTGATGCCTTATGATACATTTTAGGTAGTTGTAAATAGCATTCTATCGGGCTTCTGTCTTGACTGAAGGGAGCAATGTCTTTAATACAGTGTCTAAGTTGTAAATATTTCCAAAAATGGTCTCAACCCTCCAGATGAAATTTTTCCTTACATCTGACATATGAAAGAAAGTTACCATTTTCATATAGATCATCCAATATTCTGATACCTTTTCTTAGCCATTGAGTCCAGCAGATAGTCTGTTTTTCTATCTTTATCTTTGGATTATGCCAAATGGGTGCATATTTCTGAGTGTACTGGGAGATTTTACATTTTTTATGTACCTCCTGCCAAACCATTTTTGAGTGTTCTAGAACATGATTAATCACTTTATTTCCCTTGTGTTTAACCATTTGTGTCAAAACTTCAATAGGTTTAAAAGGAGAGGTAAGCTCCTGCTCAATCAGGACCCAGTCCAAACCAGCACCAGATCCATCCCAGTGTTCTGTAAGTTTAGACATTTCAAAAGAGATACTGTAATATATTATGTTTGGTAAAGATAAGCCCCCTCTTTTCTTGGGCTGGTTTAATTTGTCTATATGAATTCAAGGTCTTTTCCCATCCCAAAGAAAATGTTTAATCATCTTGTCATATCTTAATAACAATTGTTTCGGAATGCACATTGGTATTATCCCTGTTAGGTAATTTATCTGTGGGGCCACAGACATTTTTATTGTATTCACTTTACCCCACAATGTCAGGTGTAATTTACTCCACTTATCCAAGTTAACTTTAATTTTGTCGAGAACTTTTTGCATATTAGCCGTCATAATTTCCTTTATATCTGGGTTTAAGTCAATCCCTAGGTATGTCATACCCTTTGGTAGCCAGGCAGCTAGGCAGCTAGTTGATCATGTGTACAAGTTTGAGATACTGGCATGGCTTCTGATTTGTGCCAGTTTATACCGTAACCAGAAACTTTAGAGTATGCTTCGATAGATTCTAGTAGAACTGATACAGAGCTGGTGGGGTCCCGACTAAGCACCAAAATATCATCTGCATAAAGCAATAGCTTATGCTCCCTGCCCCCTCCCATAACTCCCTTGGTTCTCGACTCCGCTCTAATTAACATGGCCAGTGGTCCTAAAAAAAATTGTGAACAAGAG
Source organism: Amphiprion ocellaris (assembly GCF_022539595.1). Taxonomy (NCBI): domain Eukaryota; kingdom Metazoa; phylum Chordata; class Actinopteri; family Pomacentridae; genus Amphiprion; species Amphiprion ocellaris. Next base: position 36,181,167 of record NC_072776.1, on the reverse strand, counting down.
TGGGCTTAAACTGCATCCTTGTCTTGTCTATCTGGTTATATTGAAAAACTGAGATATTGTCCCATTAGTAATAACCGTAGCTTTAGGGCATGAATATAAAACTTTTATCCATCTGCAGAATCCTTCTCCAAATCCAAATTTTGCCAGGATAGCAAATAAGAAGGCCCATTCCACCCCGCCGAAGGCCTTTTGGGCATCTAGTGATATAGCTGACACAGGGTGAGGGCTAGTTCTATTCATCCACATTAAATGCAGTAGTCTCCTCATGTTGTCAGCTGAAGATCTATTTTTTATAAATCCCACTTGGTCTTTGTGAATAATTTTTGGCAAATCCTTATCTAACTGTAGCGCTAATGTTTTGGACAGTATTTTGCAATCAACGTGTATAAGGCTTATGGGTCTATAATTAGCTGGATCTGTTCCATCTTTGTCTTTTTTTTGGTATCAATGATATTATAGCCTCATTAAAACTTTCTGGAAGTGAACCATACGGAGCGCAAGACGAGATAAAGATTTACTGAACTCTGTTTTCACTTTTTACCAACCATGTAGCTGTTTTCAGGAAGAGCTGGTGAAGGTTTTCCCTTATGTTTCACCTTTAAGTTTGGACTTTTAAAATCAGCTCCACTCTGACTCCTCCTCCATCCGTCTTCTTGTTCCTTCTAGAACTGGCCGCCGAGTTCATCGCCCGTCCTCAGAACCAGGAAGTGGTGGAGGGCGAGAAGGCCGAGTTCGCCTGCTCTGTCTCCAAAGACACCTACGAGGTGAAATGGTTCAGAGGTGATAAGGAGGTGGAAGCTGGAGACAAGTACACCATCATCAGTGAGGGAAAGAGGAGGGCTCTTATTGTGAAAAACTGTGACCGGAAGGATGAGGGAGGCTACGTCGCCCACATTGGCAGCGTTAAAGCCTCGGCTGATCTGTATGTGATTGGTAAGACCTCCGTTGCATTTTTCACAATGATTTAGGTTCATTCAGAGCACAGGTTTGGTTTTAATCAGATTGTTTGATTCCAGAAAAACTCAGGATCATCACGCCGATTAAAGACACGGAGGTTAAAGAGGGAAGTGAGATCGTGTTCAACTGTGAGACGAACTCTGAGGGAGCGAAGGCCAAGTGGCTGAAGAACGAGGAGACCATTTTCGAGAGCGGCAAGTACATGATGGCTCAGCGGGACAACGTCTTCTCTCTGAGGATCAAAGACGCCCAGAAGTCCGACGAGGCCACCTACACCATCAACCTGACCAATCAGAGAGGAGAGCAGGCCAAGAGCTCTGCCAGCGCTAAAGTCACAGGTAAGTAATGTTGCATTACTTTAGTAGAGCGAACGTCCACTGCAGTCACATCTCCTGATGAACCTTTAGAGGAACCACACTGAAGTTCAAAGTGATAGTTTTATCTCCAATAAGGAGGTTTGGGGACTTTGAGGGCGCATTAAAGTACAATTTATTGAACATTTTAAAACTATCATATTTAACCCTCTGAACCCTCGTTATTTGCTCCTGGCTAATTTTTCTTCACTGTGGTTCATTTTTAATGTAAAGTCTTGCAGCTCTGTGAAACCAGAACATCATGAAGAAGGAGCGAGAACTCAGAGATGTCTTCTGTTAGTAGGACTCAGTGGACAGAAATCAGGATTCTGTGATTTTAAAGCTTCTGGCTGATAAATGCTTTCATTTTGGAGATTTTTAAGGTAACATCTTTCAAATCTACTAACAGGTTTTGTGGTTCAGAGGGTTAAATAAGCTGCAAACAGATTTTTGTGATATTTGTTCTTTGAGTATTAGTAAAGCCCAAACTTTGTCTTGCATTTATGTGGAGAACCAAATCCACAATCTGAGATGTACATCCACACAGAGACCTGAGAAAGACCGTCTTGTCATTGAGCATAAAAATTATGCATCGCCTGACTAATGGTAATAATGATTAAGAGCTGGGGGAATGTGCAACCCTAAACGTTGTGTGGGCTTCTGATGATATGGTCTGTGAGATTAGTCCTGAGACAGATTTTAGGAAGCATGGATGTGTCCACAAGGTGAAATTCAGATGATTCGATCTGTTCTTGAATAAAGGTGCACAGCTTCATCTCAGTATAGTCAGTCATTCGATTGCATCCGATGGAATCAGTGACATGAATAAAGTTCTTCATCCAGCTCCCTCTGTCCAGCATTGCCATCAAAAGTTCTTTGCCTTCCAGACCAGTGTCTTCTCCTGGCACCTCCTTAACTTTGTGCTAGGCCTGCCAGAGCTTCTCATACTATCAGGTTTCCATAACAATACTCGACCAGCTGCTTCATTGTCTCACCACATGTCCATCCAGGGCTGGTCTACGTTGCCTTATAATGGTTGACCAGCGTGGATGTGGACCATGTAGTGACTTGTTGGTGAGGTGTGATTTCCAGGAGATGTTTTGTACCATCCCTAACATTCTGGTATAAGTCCCATCAATTCTTTTTGAGTGTCTTCGTTAGTGACCAGGAGTTAGCTCCATAAAGCAAGATGGATTCCACTGACGCCTTGAATACTCTTTACCGAGTTGGCATATTAACTCTATCTTCATCCTCAGAGGAGAAGCTGAAGTTCCTGGATCCCATCGAGGACATCGAGACTCAGGAGAAGAAGACCATCAGTTTCATCTGTAAGGTGAACCGTCCAGAGGTGACGGTGAGGTGGATGAAGGCCGGCCAGGAAGTGACACTCAGCAAGCGCATCGTCTACAGAGTCGACGGCCTCAAACACACCCTGACCATCAAGGACTGCGTCATGGACGACGAGGGCGAGTACACCGCCGTGGTCGGAGACGACAAATGCGCGGCAGAGCTGATCATCAGTGAGGCACCGACGGACTTCACAGCGCAGCTCAAAGACCAGACCATCACCGAGTTCGAGGACGCAGAGTTCACCTGCAAACTGAGCAAAGAGAAGGCCGCGGTGAAGTGGTACCGCAATGGACGGGAGATCAGAGAAGGACCGAGGTACGACTTTTACATCAGCAGCATGAAGTTCAGACAGCAGCAAAACACACCAACAATGATTTTTAATGTCCAAAAAACACTAAAGTAAAATGAAAGACAATGAAGCTAACACATATAAATTAGAAAGCTTTGCACAGAATAAACCGATGTTGAAATGGTACAATTTTTTTAATACTAGAAACCAACTGGACTTCTTTGGTAGGCTCTTGAAGACGTTTCTTACCAGAGAAGTCCAGTTGATTTCTACTGAAGCTCTTAAGATTACCACATCCTGGATGACTGAGAATCTACACACAAATCCATCCAAATATGACAAAAACAGATCTTCTGATGTTTTTAGTTGAATAATTACAACATTCTATGTAAAAATTTTGTACCTGCTGTGTAGAAACCCCGAGCCCCTAATGCACTGAAGAAGACAAACACATTTATATTCATGTTTTTACAGATGTTCCTTCAGGTTGATTCACAACGATGTTTGAGATATCTGCAGCATTTATTGTCACCAGTTCAAAGTTAATTACAGAAATGTCTAACTGTGGCTCGACTGATTGGAATGTCATTATAGATAGTTGGAATAAAAGTTCTGATTAGTCGCACTGACACAGGTAAATGTGCAGTTTATAGCAAACATCAGTTTAAAAAAAAATGACAAAGGAATATCAATAAGTATCGGTGATATTGCAGATTCCTCAGAATGTTGAAAATAAATGTGACCCCAAATAAATACAAACAACAAGAAATGGAAAAATTTGAACATAAATGAGAAGAAGTAATAAACATCACAGTACAAGTCACCTCCACTGATCCAGTTAATGATGTTTATGATGATGAAACTTTCCAGATATCACATGGAAAAAGAAGGCAAGACGTGCAGACTGGTCATCAAGGTGTGCCGACCTGATGATGAATGTGAATACGCCTGTGGTGTGGATGAGAGGAGGACCAGAGCCCGGCTCTTTGTTGAAGGTAAACGCTTAATTTCTCTTTGTGCAGGAACCAGAAGGTAAAACTTTCTTTTTGGAACCTTCATGTGTTTTTCTGTCCTGCAGAGACTCCGGTGGAGATCGTCAGACCTCCTCAGGACATGTTTGAACCTCCAGGTTCGGACGTCGTGTTCGAGGTGGAGCTCAACAAGGACCGAGTGGAGGTGAAGTGGATGAGGAACAACATGATCATCGTCCAGGGAGACAAATACCAGATGATCAGCGAAGGGAAAGTTCACAGACTACAGGTCTGTGAGATCCGACCCAGAGACCAGGGAGAGTACAGGATCGTGGCCAAAGACAAGGACGCCCGAGCCAAGCTGGAGCTGGCAGGTGAGTCCACCTTTTAGAAAAACGAGTCCAGAACCTGATGGACAATTTAGGAATCCACACAAATCACTCATTTCAATAATTTCATCAAACAGCCAGAGCAAATTAGAGACGCATTCAGACTTTACTTCTCAGTCGTATAACATTCGACACTTCAGGCTTTAGATGGGCCGATCAAGTGAAATCTCCCTGAACTCTTTCATCTCTGCTGCAGCTGTTCCAAAGATCAAAACTACCGACCAGAATCTGGTGACAGATGCCGGCAAACCCTTCGTCATGGCTGTGCCCTACGATGCTTACCCTCGTGCCGAAGCCGAATGGTTCTTTGAGGGTACCAGTCTGCCCGTCCAGAACATCGACACCTCCGCCGACAAGACCGAGTACCGCCTGAAGAGTCCCAGCAAGGAGGATCAGGGTCGCTACAAGGTGGTTATCAAGAACAAGCATGGCGAGGGAGAAGCGTTCATCCACCTGGACGTGATCGGTGAGTCCAGGCATTAAATTGATGCCAGCGGATTAGATACCTGCTGGTGTCTGTGTCTGATCTGTGTCTGTTGATGGTTTTTAGATGTCCCCGGACCCGTCAAGAACCTGAGAGTGGTTGATACTGCCGACGGTGAGGTCAGTTTGGCCTGGGAGGAGCCAGAGAGCGACGGCGGCAGCAAGATCGTCGCCTACGTTGTAGAGAGACGCGACATGAAGCGTAAAACGTGGACTCTGGCAACAGATCGAGCTGATACTCCAGAGTACTGCGTCAGCGGCCTCCAGAAGGACTCCATGTACCTGTTCAGAGTCTGCGCCCGAAACAGAGTAGGCAGCGGACCCATTGTCAGCACTGAGGACCCCATTCAGGCCAAGAACAAGTTTGGTAAGAAACGCCCAAACGTCCCCTGGTTCTTTAAAAATATTGTCTTTGACATTTTGTCTGCATCAAATTATGGTGGAAAGTGGATATTCATGTAAAAGAAACACTAAATTGAGAATACAATGTAATTAATGTGGATCTAACTACGTTTGTCACAACAGATTCACTGGATGTTTGAGTTCATAAATCAAATTATTCTGAGTAAACAAACACTCAGTGCTGCATCTGGGGCCTTGTGTCTGTTAAATGTTTATGCAGAGGACCAATTTCATGTTTTAATCCTTCATGTGTTTATTCTTTATCAGATGTTCCCGACGCTCCAGAAAACGTTGCCGTCGCCACCGTGAACAGGTTCGGAGCCACCGTCACCTGGGAGCCTCCCAAGTTTGATGGCGGCTCTGAGATCACCACCTATGTCATCGAGTTCCGTGATAGGACATCTGTGAAGTGGGAGGCAGCCATGATCTGCGGCGCCAGCGACCGCTCAGCCTCATTGAATGACGTGGTCGAGAACAAGGAGTACATCTTCAGAGTCCGAGCCGAGAACAAGGCCGGCATCGGCAGACCCAGCGCCGCCACCAACCCAGTCAAGATCATGGATCCCATCGGTGAGTGAAAACCAGCCGCTGCTAGTTTTCTGCCTTGTGTGAAACAGTGTCTCATGCCATTCATGTGTTTGGGCTGCAGAGAGGCCGAGTCCGCCACTGAACTTAAACTTCAGCGATCAGATCAAGACGGCGGTCACGTTGACCTGGGAGACACCCGCGAGCAACGGCGGCAGCATGATCACCGGCTACATCATCGAGAAATGCGACGACGGATCCGACAAGTGGCTCCGCTGCAACGCCAGACTGTGTCCTGACCTATCCTACCGGGTACGAAACCACAGTCCATCTTCTTCTTTTTGGTTTTGTATGTTAATAAGCTGCAATTTTTGCATATTATGGGTCAGCGTGTGAGTTTAGTTTAATTTATTTAGTTTAAATTAGTTTATTTGATACAAATTTTAAGTTGATTTTGCCATTTTTTGGACATGTTGAGTTATTTTGGGTAAATTTACAGTAATTTTAGGCATTTTATTGTTCTGGACGTCCATTTGTCCGTCTGTTTATCTATACATGATTTATTTTGTGTAGGTTTGCGAGTGGGCTAGACCTTTTTGCAGCTTCATTTTAGACAATTTTTGGTAAAAAATTTGCAACCTTACGAACACCAAAGTCCACGACAAAGGGACAATAAACCCACAATAAACACTTTGCAGAATAAGAAAAATAATGTGTTTTTTAACAGTAAAGCAGGTAAACATAATATAGTAGACCCCACATAAACAATTATATTTTTATATACATGTTTTTATGGGAAAGAGTGAAAACAGCAGTGGTATTGTCCATCATTATCCCCTCTGGATGGATTTTATCCCTCTAATGCCTCTGATCTTTCAGCAGTACTGATTCCTTTGAGCTGACTGTTGTCTGTGTGTTCTGTTGTGGTCTTCAGGTGTCTGGACTGAAACCTGGTCAGAAATATCTTTACAGAGTTTGTGCTGAGAACGCCGCCGGTGTCTCCAATCCAGCCGAACAGCTCGGACTGCTGCTTGCCGATGACCCTCATGGTACGAAACAAACAGCAGAAAAAAAAGAAGAGTTGAAAACCTAGCTAGACTCTGCTGTTGCTTGAATCAGTGAAACTTTATCTTACATTTAATGCAAATGTAGCGATGATGCTTTTAGAAATAAGACATCTGCATTTGAACACTGAACTTTAATGGAATGTAAAGTATAAATATGTCAGCAAAAAAAGCTAAACTCAGTATAAATTTTACTCATTCCTGAGGAGAACCTGGTCCTATTTTGCTGTCATTAAAATGACAGTGTTTGTTTCAGGAAACATTGGAAAATAGTATAAAACTAATATCAATCAAACTGTAAAATCAGCTGATATTTTTTGTTTGTCAGGATTTAATACTTTCAGTTTGATTTCTCTTAAACACTTAAACAGTCCATAAAATGGCAGCTTCTGAAGTAAAACATCTCTCTGCAGTCGGACCAACGCTCGACCTGAGCGGCTTCAGGAACGGCCTGGAGGTGATCGTCCCTCAGCCACTCACCATCAGAGTCCCCATCACCGGATACCCGACTCCTGTTGCCAAATGGACGTTTGGGGAGAAGGAGCTGACCACCGAGGATGAACGCATCTCTATGATGACGAAGTCCACCTTCACGGAGCTGACGGTGACGCCAAGCGTCCGTCCAGACAAAGGCATCTACACCCTGCAGCTGGAGAACGACGTCACGTCCGTGTTCGGAGAGATTGAAGTCAATGTCATCGGTAACATTGATTTATCAGACGCTTATATTTCAGACATTTCAGAACTGTATTCAGTTCATTAGAAAGTTGCTTTACTTTTGGACAGACGTTTGTCTTCCAAAAACTAATTTTGAAACTCTGTAAAGAAGCAGTTCAGAAAATGGATGAATGTCTCCGGTGATTTTATTTTCCCAGCATGCCCCAGCGCTCCTAAAGACTTCAAGGTGGCCGAAGTGACCCGACACCACGTCCACCTGATGTGGGAGGCTCCAGAGCACGATGGAGGAAGTCCGGTGACACACTATCAAATCGAGAAGAGAGAAGTGTCCCGCAAGACCTGGGCAAAGGTAAACCTGACCGATGTGATTAAATATTAACAGCAGCAGAAATGTTTGAATTCAGATCACTCAACACAAAGTGACGTAGAAGAGTCTTGGATGTGTACAAAGTCTTGAGAAAGATGCAAGTACATTTGAATTTGCTGTGGGTAGCACAGATTGTGCCTGGAAGAACATGGAAATTCCTCTTGACAAATAACTTGTGACACAAGATCAAATCCGTGTTGGGCTCCTTTGGTCATAGATGACGTTGACAGTGATGTTACTAAGGTGTGCTTTGTCTATGGATGTAACCTACAGATGTAGTATGTATGTTTGGGCACCTGTACACAAACAAAAACAGACAAAACAACATGTAAAACAGTAGCTTAAAATTCCACTTGAGTCCACAAAAACTCCAAAGAGGGACGGAATATCTGAAAATAAACTTTTCTGTTCATTCGTCAACATTTCTGCTGTTTTCCAGGTGGCCACAGGCGTCCTGGACTTGGAGCACACAGTGACTGATGTGATTGAAGGAAAAGAATATCTGTTCAGCGTCACCGCCTGCAACAAATGTGGACCTGGAGAGCCGGCGTACATCGACGAACCCGTCAATGTCTCCTCTCCTGCCAGTGAGTCTGAGTGGAGACACTTTTTCACATCAGGCCTAAAGATATGATCTAGTTCCCTCCACATATAAACACTTTTTCAAACATCTAGAATCTCATCGGTGTTGTTTTTCCCGCAGCGGTACCTGATCCTCCCGAGAACCTGAAGTGGCGCGATAAGTGTGGCAAGAGCATCTTCCTGTCCTGGGAGCCTCCGAAGTATGATGGCGGTGCCCACATTAAAGGCTACGTGGTGGACAAATGTCAGCGTGGAACAGACAAGTGGGAGCCCTGTGGTGACCCCATCCCTGAACTGAAGTAAGACTTTAATGATTCCTACAGACCGTGAAAGTTTCAGACAGTTTCGTGGACTGATATGTCTTTGTTTTGGGACAGATGGATGTAATATGTTTTGTGCTGCAGGTTCCAGGTGACCGGCCTGATCGAGGGCCAGTGGTATGCCTACAGAGTCAGAGCTTTCAACAAGCTGGGAGCCAGCCGACCCTGCAGGGCCACCGACGAGATCCAGGCAGTGGACGCTAAAGGTAGAAAGATCTGTGGTGCTCTCTGGACAGGAACTCCATGAGAAAGGGACCATTTGATGTTGTGTCGGTCGGATCAGTGAGCAGATTCTGAGTGAAAGCATTGTCGCATTTTGATGTGATGGGAAATAACTATTGCCATAATTCAACCATTCTCTTTTCAAATATTTTATTAAGTTTACAACACATTCTGCATTTAGATTAATTGAATTGAAATAAAAGAGCTAGCAGGAAGGAAATTGAAGCTAATAAAAGGTTGGTAGTTGGAGAAGTTTAATTCAGAGAGTGAGAACTTTCTTGAACTATTCCAACAGAACCTCCAGAGATCCAGCTGGACGTGAAGCTGCTGGCTGGTCTGACAGCCCGAGCTGGTACCAAGATTGAGCTTCCCGCAGATGTCAAAGGAAAGCCCGACCCCCGAGTGAAATGGACCAAAGCTGACCTGGTCCTGCGGGCCAACGACCGCATCACCATCGACACCCAGCCGGGACACTCCAAGCTTTCCATCGGTAGCACCACCAGAGGAGACACTGCTACCTACATCATCGAGGCAGTCAACACCTGTGGACGTGCCACCGCCACGATCGACGTCAACATCCTCGGTATGGACTGACATTACCTGGCAGTGAATAAATCAACACACGAGTCAGTGAACTTCTTTCTACAACTTGTTTTCTCAGTTTCACACTAGTCCACAATACCATTACTGGATTTACACCAATCAAATGTGGCTTCAAGTTTGTGGTTTGTCAGAAAATACTACTAAATTAGCCCCTAACTCTTGGTTAAAAAATAAACCTGTACTTTGTGTTGTTGAATGTAAAGGAAAACATTTTCACTTTATGTCCCCTCTCCTACAGATAAACCCGGCCCTCCAGCCGCCTTCGACATCTCTGAGATCACCAACGAGTCCTGCTTCCTGGCCTGGAACCCTCCCAGAGACGATGGCGGCTCGATCATCACCAACTACATCATCGAGAGTCGTCAGACAGACAAAGAGGAGTGGGTGAAGCTGTCGGCCACAGTGAAACACACCACCTTCAAGGCCTGCAAGCTCACAGCTCTGAAGGAGTACATCTTCAGGATCAGCGCTGAGAACCAGTACGGCATCGGGGAACCTGCGGAACATGCCCCAATCATTGCGAAGTACTCCTTTGGTGAGTTTATTTCCTCTACTAAGATGGACACAGTCAGTTGAAACATGAACAACCAGTGAAGCTATTTTCCGTCCGTTTCAGATCCTCCTGGTCCTCCAACTAGGGTGACTCCCTCTGATGTTGCTAAGGACGCTGTGACTCTGATCTGGTTCGAGCCAGATGAAGACGGCGGCAGTCCCATTACCGGATACTGGATTGAGAAGTTCGATCCAGAAAGTGACAAATGGATCAGATGCAACAAACTGCCCATCAAGGACACAACCTTCAGGTGAATAAGTACAGCACATCATGTTCCAGGAGAGTCAAGGAAAGACAGAAAGATCCTGTCTAATACTGTAGAGACCAGACGAGGCTCAGACTACAGTTCACGTTAAAGCAGAGACCATTGTAGGAGTTTAGCTAGCAACGGGCCCCATGACAAAGACTTCTGAGGAGGTTAATGACCTCCAACCTGAACTTATTGTTACGGTGGGTGCAAAGGCTCAGGTGCAGGGAAGAGATTATAGACTCAGGTCAAATTTCTTAAATGCTTTTATTTACAACACAGAAAAACTGGAACTACAAATTAACCCGCAACTGGAACACAGAATCGGAAGAGTAACTGAGCCGTCTACACACGGCAAGGAGTAATCCCTCTAGAGGATGGACGGAATAATATCAACAACTTAGGAATAATGATAACCCACGGTTGGTAACACCAAAGCAGGAGATCCTAAAACAAAAAGAAATTAGAATACATACTAACAGTAATCCTGAACCTATTAACTCGAAACTAGAATAGAGAAAATGAGGTAATAATTTAACCAGAGAATATTACAGGATACAATTTATGCACTACTATAAATACTAACAGGTTAAACAGCAAGTCTGGTAATGCTTGAGAACAGGGACTTAACTGGTGGCTTCGGAGGAACAGAGTTCGTGTTTGGGGAACAGCCAGGCTCAACCAGTCCAGGTAAAAGAATCCTTCCAACAGATGTAGCAGCAGCGGTGGGACAGCTGCAACAGGAGTGTGGGAATCCTGGCTTTCTCCAATCCTTTGTCCGTCGGGGTGGAATGGTGTCACAGGTGGTGGTGTGAAGCTCTTCCAGAGGTTCGGCTGGATGCAGGTGTATTCACTGAGCGTGTCCAGATGGTAGATGATGGAGGAGGCGATCAGAACGAAAGTCCGGGAGTAGAAGCAGGCAGGAGTCAAACTAAACAGATAGAACAGGATTACTAAAAGCAAAAAACAACGATAGCAAAGACTTTAGTTGTGCAATCACTAACTACTCATTGTTCACAGTCCCACGTCCAAAGCAGAGTGGCGTCTGATTAAGTAGTGGCGCAGGAGCAGCTTGATTGTATGACTCCCACCTGCACGCACTCTGCCAATCAGTAATGATCAACACCTGCACACCTAAGAGCCAGAAAGAAAGTGAAAGAGGGAGAGAACAGGGCCAGAGGAGGAGAGAGTACTGCAGCTGACCACAGTCTCAGGCTGTGGCCATAACACTTATATGTTTAAGACATGTCGCAGACTATTACGACAATGCTTTTATAATCCAGAGCCACATGTAATCACACCTCATCAACAGCTCCTGTAAAGTGTCTCTCACCAAACATATGCATATTAGCAAGTGGAATATAGATTGCTGTCCTCAATCTGTGTTATTGATAACGCTGCTGAGTTAAGGAAATCATTGCGTCCCTAATGAAAACTGATTAGAGTGGAAGGTATTTATCAGTTATGACTGTATGTCTGCAGGGTAAAGGGACTCCCCACCAAGAAGAAGTACCGCTTCCGTGTTTTGGCTGAAAATCTGGCTGGACCTGGAAAACCAAGTGCAGAGACTGACCCTGTCCTCATCAAAGATCCCATTGGTACGTTGCATCACTCGGTACCCTCAGTCTGCTCAGGTTCACTTTATAGTGATTCTATTTAGTTTAACTAACAAACTCTTCTCCAGATCCTCCATGGGCTCCTGGTAAACCCGTCATCAGGGACATCGGCAAGACCACAGCCCTGCTGGCATGGACCCGACCAGAACATGATGGTGGCGCTAAGATCGAAGGGTACATCATTGAGTTCCAGAAGACTGGAAGCGAGGAATGGATCCGCATCGCAGAAGATGTTCCTCAGACCGAGCACCAGCTGCAAGGTCTCATGGAGAAGCAGGAGTACTCATTCAGGGTCAAGGCCGTGAATAAGGCAGGCGAGAGCGAACCCAGCGAGCCCAGTGACCCCGTCGTCTGCAAGGAGAGACTTTGTAAGTTCAGCTCAGGGTGGTTGTGCAGTAGTATAGACACACACACACACAAACACACACGCACACACACATATATATATACAAAATATACAGAAATTTGATCTAACACTCCGTGTTTTCTGCTCAACAGACGTTCCATCGGCTCCTCAGTGGCTGGAGGTGAGCAACATCACAAAGATCAACGCCGATCTTAAGTGGCAGGCTCCCAGCAGCGATGGAGGCTCACCCATCACCAACTACGTAGTGGAGAAGAGGGATGTGAGGCGAAAGGCCTGGCAGACTGTCGACACCACTGTCAAGGAGCTGAAGTACACGGTGACTCCTCTTAATGAAGGATCCCTGTACGTGTTCCGGGTCGCCGCCGAGAATGCTGTTGGAATGGGTGAATTCTGCGAGCTGGAGGATGCTGTGCTCGCCAAGGACACCTTCAGTAAGTTTTCAAGATTTAGTTTGTGTTGACTTTTCATGGACTAAAAGCTTGAGCCCGCAGTTCAAACAGATCTGTCTCACTGTGTTCAGAAAACAGTTTTTTAGGCCTGCAGGACAACAAACAAATTGTTGGTGAACTGAAATCGTACCAAGTCTTCAACCAGTGAGTTGGTTGCTGGGAATAAAAATCATCAGTTTTTCAGTGTCCCACAGAACTAATGGCTCAATCCTGATAGGCTATTAATGAAGGTAACACTTAAGATTGAACACATTGATCAACCAATCCACCAGAACACCTGCAGAATGCAGACCTACTGATTAGATCAGATTTTTTTTTGTTTAACAAAGTTCCTGTTCCCCATGTGATGATGCCAAATGATTTAGACCTTTCTTCTACTGCAACCGTCTCCAACCCCAATGTCTGGAGTTCCATGACATTTTGGCTTTCCAGATTCAGATTTCCAGTACCTTTTTCTACATTTGTTCTGCTGCGATAAACACTGCAGTCAGCAGAGGTCACCAACCTTCTCCAAGCAACATGATTTTTCAAGTCTTTCCGAAAGAAAATTTAGCACCTTCAAACTCCATGAAGCTCAACAGGTTGATCATAGTTATCTTTGGTTTTGCTCGAGGGTGCTGCCACTATATTGTGATTTAGTCTTAAGTCGGCCCGTAAAGAAACAAAGCTACAGACAAACCGAATCGTCTGATGTGGAAGCTAAAGTTTGTTTGATTTTCTGCAGCAACTCCTGGACCTCCTTACGCCCTAACGGTGGTCGAGGTCACCAAGAGACATGTGGAACTGAAATGGGAACCTCCCAAGAGCCATGGTGGAAGACCCATAACTAAGTAAGACAATAAACTGTTGTGAAACCATGAGACAATGTGCAGAATATCTCAGAGACGATATTGACAGACACATGAATGGACACCAATTTTCTTACTGTTCAGACTTAGTTGCAGAACAGATTGAACTGAGAGCTGAGTATTCTTCTAGTGAAATAGGATTAAAAACATAAACACTGTTTTTTCCTGAAACCGTTGAAGAAGACAAGCCCCTTTTGCTTCGCAGGTACGTGATTGAGAAGAAAGAAAAGATGGGAACTCGCTGGCTGAAGTGCTGCAAGACTCCAGACAGACAGACTCAGTTCAAGGTGACAGACGTGGACGAGGGGTCAGAGGTGCAGTTCCAGGTCAGAGCCGAGAACGAGGCCGGTGTCGGAGATCCAAGTGAACCCACCGTGATCCTCACCATTGAGGATCCAACCAGTAAGACACTGTTGAATTTTCACTTCACTGCTGAAAAGATGTAGAACCTGGTTCTTCTGTTGTGAGGTGCTATCAAAATATCTCTCTCCAGGTGCTCCATCTCCTCCTCTGGAAGTGGCCATCCCTGATGCCAGCAGGGAGCACATCAACATCACCTGGAAGCCTCCGGCCAAGGACGGTGGCTGCCCTATCACCGGCTATCATGTGGAAGTGGCAGAAGCCCGTCCAGAGCTGAAGTGGCTCAGGGTCAACAACAGGCCCATCAAGGAGCTTCAGTTCAGGATCGATGACGGAATCAAACCAGAGAAGAAGTACGTCATCAGGGTCCGTGCCATCAACTCTGTCGGCATCGGTGATCCCTCCGAGATCTCCGACAAGGTTGCCACCAAGGATCCCGACTGTAAGCACATACAAAGTTTCAATTTTGGAATAATCAAAACACTAATAATTAACCTTAAATAATAAACCTGCATTCTGGTCCCAAGGTGCTCCAACCATGGATCTGGAGGCTCATGATGTGATAGTGGTCGAAGGCGAGAAGCTGCACCTGAACATCCCTTACAGGGCTATCCCGACACCAAAGATGGTTTGGCAAAAGGACACGGTGGAGTGTAAGGCCAACGACCGGCTCTCCATGACCGTTGAGATGAACAGTGCTCATTTGGAGCTGCTGAAGTGCACACGTACCGATGCTGGTGCCTATGCCATCACTCTGGAGAACAGTCTAGGAACCGCCACTGGCACCGTCAATGTCAAAGTCATCGGTAAGACGATTCGGCTATTGAGGCTTGATGATATGCTTGCATGTCATTCAGGTTGTGTAGCCCAGTAGTGATTTCTATTTGTAAATTCAGTTTAGGCACACTCCAACACTTTCCAATTAGATTTTTAACCAGAAACAGACTAGCACCTGCCATCTTACGAAACATCCACTTCCTTCCTGAACTTTTTAGGACTTCCTGGTCAGTGTAAAGACATCACCTCCAGCGACGTCACAAAGAACTCCTGCAAGATCAGCTGGGAAGCCCCAGAGGATGACGGCGGCACTCCCATCGTCAGCTACACCTTGGAGCGTCGCGAGGCGTCCAAGAAGACCTACATGCCTGTTATGTCAGGAGAGAACGTCCTGACCTCCACTGTCAAAGACCTTTACGTTAACTGCGAGTACTACTTCAGGGTAAAGGCTATCAACAAAGTGGGAGCAGGAGAATACCTGGAGCTGCGCAACCCGGTCATCACAGAGGAGGTCAAACGTAAGTTCTGTTGTCAGCTCCATGTGAACAGGTTAACATGCTAGGGTTAGCATTAATAGTTCAGTTCCTTGGCTGTAGTCAAATTCCTTACAATAACTTAAATACTTGAAAGACTTTGATTTAAAAAAAAAAAGTGACACAAAAGGATTTCTAACTTTATTGGAATCAATACAAGTTGTTAACATTTTTTCAGTTGGGCATCAGCCTGCTGGAGCATTTTCATATCAAGTGGTATGAGGTCCACAGAACTAAAGAAAATTTTCCTTCTAACCCTGTTGATAAATACCTACGATTATGTTAAACTAACATTTACCATCTGCTGTTCAAATTGATTGTACAGAGAAACCAGACCCACCCATCCAGGTGGAGGCTTGTGACCCAACATCCAAGTCCATTACTGTCACCTGGAAGGCCCCAGACTACGATGGTGGCTGTCCCATTCAGGGCTACATCGTGGAAAAGATCGAGAAGGATGGCGACCGCTTCGAGAAGGTCACCCCAAGCCTGGTGCCTGGTTTCACCTATGTGGTGACTGGCCTGAAAGAGGACATGGAGTACCAGTTCAGAGTCCGAGCTGAGAATGCCGCCGGAGTCAGTGAGCCATCACGCAGCAGTCAGCCCATGAGGGCTGCAGACCCTGTTGGTACGTGAAGCTGCAAATACTATAAAATCAGTTGTAGACCCAAGAAAATGTAGTTTAAACTTAAGTTTCAAACTGTTTTTACATTTTCAGAAAAACCAAAGGTCACACTGCACCCCCGTGTGCAATCCGGTTTGTGCATCAAGAAAGGTGAGGAGATCCGCATTGACGCATTCATCTCTGGCTCACCGTACCCCAAAATCACCTGGCTGAGGAATGATGAGGATGTCACCAAAGAGCCAACCAAGAAGATCATTCCTGTTGTCAAGAAGAAGAAGACCAAGGCCAAGGTTTGTGTTCTCACAGTGATGCTGAACCTCCTGAATGTCTTCATGTCATATTTTTTAAATGTCTTTCTAATTCTAATGTGCAGGTTCCAGAACCAGAGGAGGAGTTTGTGACTCCTCTGCGTGAGCGTATGGGTATGGACCAGACCAAGAAGGGCCAGTCTGCGCTGATGGTCCGCGATGCTGTCAGAGTCGACCACGGCAACTTTACCATTAAGGTGGAGAACACTCACGGTGTTGCCACTGCCACCTGCTATGTCAATGTCATGGGTAAGAAAACCTTAAAAGCTGTAGTTTGTATCCTGACACTTGAACCTTCAGGTCTTAGTAAACAATATTATAATCCTGTGGTCATCAAACCTGACTTCCTCATCCCACAGACAAACCTGGCCCTCCGATCAACTTCACCTTCGACGAGATCAGGAACACATCGGTCGTCTGTAACTGGGAGCCTCCAGAGGATGACGGTGGCAGCGAGATCCTGAACTATATCCTGGAGAAGAAGGACAACAAGAACGATGAGATTGGCTGGATCACCATCACCTCCACCCTGAAGGGCACCAGCTTCCCCGTCACCAAGCTCATCGAGGGGAAGGAGTACATCTTCAGAGTCACAGCCGAAAACAAGTTTGGCTGCGGCTTGCCATGCATCTCCGAGCCTCTCGTTGCCAAGAACCAATTCAGTAAGTAAAAGCATAACAACAGTAAAGAATATTTAAAGAGCTAATTGAACAACAAATAAATGTAAACTTAAGTAAATCTCTTATTTAATGAACTTTATTAACATTGTCACATAACAATAAGTTGTATTTCCGAATACGTGGATAAGGTTTTGTGATATTTTTAATTTAATATTGTATATTATTAATCTATCATCTATAGCTACCCTTATTTGCAACATTTGATGATTAACGTTTTACATTAAAAACATTATGAGGGATTTTTATCATTTCTTATTGTTTGGTGCCACCTGTTAGTCATGTAAATGACACTGCATAATGTGTGAAAGAAATGTCTCTGTCTTACGTTCCACTAACGTCACTCACCTTCTCCCCCTCAGATCCTCCTGACGCTCCCAACACCCCCAGAGTCCATGAGGTGACGGCGAGCACCGCCCACATCTCCTGGCACGAGCCAAAGGACAACGGCAGCCCCATCCTGGGCTACTGGATCGAGAGGAAGGAGGTGAACAGCAAACACTGGACCCGAGTCAACCGAGCCTTCCTTAACTCTCTGGAGGTGAAGGTCACCGGCCTGATGGAGGGACTCACCTACATCTTTAGAGTGTGTGCCGAGAACTTGGCCGGCCCCGGGCCCTTCAGCGAGCCCACCGACCGCATTGTCACCATGGATGCCATCCGTAAGTTTAAATCAGCTACAAAGTGTTTGAGAAGGAGGCATCAAACTGTTGTCTGTTTTGTATGAGCTGAACATTTTGATCTCTCTGTCACGATGGGAGGAAGTATTAATTATTACTACTTAATTTTCTAGCCGTGGCTGAACATAAACCTTTCATCATATAACAATGCAAACAAACCTGCTACTTTTGAGTTAAGTCTGTTAATTCCCTCCCTCAGTGCCTCCTGGTCCTCCCACTCCATGGATCGTGGACACTGGAAAGGACTTTGTCATTGTGGCCTGGAAGCCCCCGCTGTTCAACGGTGGAGGAGACATTCTGGGTTACCATCTTGAGAAGGTAAAGGAGATTCTATGGGATGCATCAGCAGCTTTTCAGAATGACCAAAACAAACACCTTTTCGGTGTTTGATGTGGGCCTGGATAATGTTAAATTCTGATGGTCTGGGTTCAGGTTTTGGTTGGAGAGAAAGACTGGACTCGCAGCACAGAGTTCAGGTGTAAGGAGCTGACGTACACCGTGACCGGACTGACCGAGGGAGCAGACTATTACATCAGGGTCCTCGCCATCAATGATGCAGGTCCTGGAGCTCCTGGAGTTACTGAACCTGTCACTGTCAAAGAGCCTCAAGGTACCAGAGGGGATTATAATGGGGAAAACAAGTTCAAACTCTATTTGACTCTCCCTGCAGCTGTTAGTTTACAGATTTCAATGTGAAGCAGCAGCTACGGTGAGTGATTAAACTTCCATCTCATTCCCTGTCTGTTTCCTTCAGAAACTCCCGCTGTGGATTTCGACAGTTCTGTGAAGAACGGTGTCTTGATCAAGGCCGGCGAGTCTCTGAGGCTTCCCGCCGTGGTGACCGGCCGACCCCAGCCGGAGGTTAAATGGGCCAAAGATGAAGCCGACATCGACAAAGAGAGGATGATTGTGGAGACGGAGGGCAAGAACAGCACACTGTTCATCAAAAAGGCAGTGAGGGCGGATCATGGAAAGTACCAGATCACCGGCACCAACAGCAGCGGCACCAAGACTGCCGAGACCAGAGTGGACGTTATGGGTCAGTGAAGGCACCACATTATTAAACTAAAAACACACTCATGCAACCTCATCAATGGACAGGGACTTCTTTGTTTACTTTAATGTTTTACCTTTAGTTAGGAATGGTTTTCAGTTTTTAGCTTAGTGAGGTAAGTGACACAAAATATATTTTATGGCTCAAATTTTTACTGGTCTGTGTTTCTGTAGATGTCCCTGGACCGGTTGTTGACCTGAAGACGGTCTTGGTGACCAAGAAGAACATCACCCTTACTTGGTCTGACCCCGTGGACAACGGTGGCAGCGACATTATCGGCTATGAGGTGCTGAGGAAGGATGCCAAAATGAAACTCTTCCGCCAGCCCATCGAGACAGCATCCTGCAAGTGCGACGTCCAAGGCCTGCTGGTTGGTGAGGAGTATGACTTCAGGGTCATTGCCAGGAACAAGTATGGTGATGGAGTTCCTGCTGACCTGGGCCCCATTTTGGCTGAGGATCCCAAAGGTAAACCTTTTTAAATATGGACTGGTGCGCTTGCTAGCTCACACTTTCTGGAGCATTCTGAATTTGGGAACCTAATTCTGAGTGAAACAATTGTTCAAACTCTTCCACAATGTTCCAGGTACTCCATCTGCTCCCGAGAAGCTGCATTACACTGACAGAAGCAAGACCACCATCACTCTGGCCTGGCAGCCTCCTCGCACCGACGGCGGAAGCCCCATCAGAGGTTACTATGTGGAGAAGATGAGGTCTGATGGCAATGAGTTTGAAGTGGCCAACCGCAAGATCTTCACCGAGTGCTGTGGAACTATTGAGAACCTTTCGGAGAACCAGGAATACCAGTTCCGCGTCAAAGCAGTGAATGAGGTCGGGGATGGAGAGCCATCCAAACCAATCACCGCAAAGATCCAGGACGATGAGAGTACGTTAAAATCTCAAAGCTATCTTTGCTTTTCAAAGGATGCTTAATAATGTTTTTTAGTAAAGTGAATTTCACCCCAAAATAAAAAAAACGGATGTTTGTTTGCCACAGTTGCTCCAGTTATCACAATTCTGAAGTTCTTCAAGAGCAATGCCATCATTGTGAGGAAAGGTGCAGCAATTGACATCCCTGCAGAGGTGAGAGGTCTTCCTCTGCCAACGCTGCAGTGGATGAAGGATGACGTGGTAAACGAGAAGCCTGATGAGGAGAAGATGACGATGGAGACAGAGGAGGTGAGAGCTGCTTCATTTAACCTGGGGATTTGGACTCTCTTTTCAGTCCATATGTCTAACAGTTTATTAAAAAATATGCAAGATAAAGGCCCAAAGCTCCATCATATCATTCACTGTGTTCCCATTATATGACATCTATTCATCTGTCACGTGAAGATACTTGCCCAGTAGCTTGTTTGATTGGCTGCCACCTTCCTACTCCATGAAGAATCATTCATCTTTTATAAACCTCTGCTCACAGGGGGCCCCAATCACAGGGTGGTTAGGATGCAAACCATAAGGGTGAAACAGTGGAGGCAAAACCTAAATATTTACGCAATAAAATTAAAAAAAAAAACTGGGATAGTTAATACCAAAGTATAAATAACTTGGATATTGCTGTACCAAAGTACCAAACATGAAATACCTTGATATATCGCACTGAAATCTCAAAAACCTGGATTTAACTCACCAAACCTGACAGAGGAAACAGGTTGCAAGGAATGATCATTTAAAGGACTAAATTTTGCAACTCTTATTTAATGATAACACTCAGAGTTCAACAGACAGATTTTGCAAAGAAGGAAGTGGTGATCCAAGACTCTGGGGAGCCGAGGCTGAGTAGCTAAGACGTTACTGGTGGTCATTTCAGGGGATCCATCGTTTACTGTTAATTCTTCTTTTACATCGAATTTGAATGGAGACCAACAAACACATGTTGTCTGGAAGATCTGACAGGCACATTTAACCCTTTAAAAAGGACAAACTTTAAACTTTCAGACTGTTGTAAGGCCAAGAACAATCTTGCATCTCAGAGAATGAATTTAGAATCCTCCAGCGGACACCACGCGACAAACTAACCTGTTTTGTTTTCAGGTGAACCGGACGACAATGAAGACAAAGATCGCCATCCCAGAAACCATCAGGCAGGACAAAGGCAACTACAAGCTGGTGGCTGAAAACTGCTACGGCAAAGCTCAGCATGTGATCCGAGTCGAGATCCTTGGTAAATAACATTATTTCACATCCATTTGGCCTGTTTGTTTAGTTGCATGAAAGGTTTAAAAGTTGTTACAATCTTGAGCCTTATGTTAACCTGATGCTGTGTTTTCAGACCGTCCTCTTCCTCCGCGGAACATCGTGGTCTCAGACATCAAGTCGGATTCGTGCTACCTGACCTGGGATGCTCCGGAAGACAACGGAGGCAGTGAGATCACCAACTACATCGTAGAGCGCAGAGACGCCAGCAAGAAGAAGTCCGACTTCGATGTTCTGACCATCAACCTCATTGACAGGAGATACGGGGTGAGTTTGGCTGAAAACCAGGGCCAAGCTTTCAGTCAGTAATGGTGCTAAGAAAATAATAATAACGTGAGTTTAAATGGGATCTCTCTCTGTGGTGACCTGTTTTGCAAATGCAGCACAACTCCATCAACAACACATTTCTGGCTTTCTCATGCTAATTTCCCATTAATATCATAATCACAGAATAGTAAGTATCACAAACAGAGTGAGGCTCCATGTCTAAAGTATGATGAGCATCTCTGTTCTGCTCCCTCAGGTCTACAAACTGGACTTGAATGGTTCCTACCAGTTCAGGATCAAAGCTGAAAACAAGTATGGTGTCAGCGACGGCTGCGACTCAGAGAAAGTCCAGTTGAGGGATCCATTCGGCCTCCCTGGACCTCCACGTAACCCCAAAATCATCGCCACCACAGCCACCACCATGACCCTGACCTGGGACCCCCCATTGGACAACGGCGGCTCCACCATCCAGGGCTACTGGCTGGAGAAGAGGGAGCGCGGTGCCGTGTACTGGGGTCGCGTCAACCGAGCTCCAGTCACCAAACCGGCGGTGAAGGGCCTGCAGTACACCGTGCTGAGGCTCATCGAAGGAACAGAGTACCAGTTCAGGATCGCAGCCTGCAACGCCGCAGGAGTCGGACCACCCAGCGAGGCCTCCGAGTGCCGCTTCACCATGGACCCCTGCAGTGAGTGTTAATGTCCCACCTCCAGGCTTCAGGGGAAGATATCTACAGGGCTTTACAACATGTCAGCATTAAAATTTCCCAACTGATTACTGAACAAAGAAAAATTCTTTTTTTTACATATTTTCTGAAATGTTATGGTTAAATATGCAAATGAGTTATTTTAGATCCAAAAAGCCAGAAATCTAAACAAAATCGGTTTCAAAATTCTTGTTTACTTTTGTTGACATATTTGGTCTTTATGGAGATTTTGTTTGTCTCCTTAAATCTTAACACTAAGAGTCAAAGGTAGATATTGTTTTTATGATAAAAACTGACCCCTGCCCTTCTCTTAGGCCCCCCCAGCCCACCCGGAGCCCCCGAGGTTAAAGACAAGACCAAGAGCAGCATCACTCTCAGCTGGAGCCCACCGGACAGAGATGGCGGCAGCCCGATCAAAGGTTACATCATTGAGGTTCACGAGGAGGGCTCTCCTGATTGGAGGAGGGTGAATCCTGCCGACAAGCTCCACCCATCCACCGAAATCACCATACCTGACCTGAAGGAGGGGAAGAAGTGCAAGTTCAGGATCTATGCCGTGAACGCCGGAGGCAACTCAGAACCTGCAAAGACAGCTGACATTCTGGTGCAAGACATCCTGAGTAAGACAAATAATAATACTTCAGATGTTAGGCATCTGGATGATAATGTTCTGTTTGATGTGTACCACAGTATTTAGTTAACCCTCTGAACTCCAAGCAGGTTCTGGGCATTTCTTTGCTTCACATTTTTCACTACAAAAATGTCTAGAAGGAGAGAGGACTCAGAACTGTCTTCTGTGCAGTATGACACATTTAGAATGATACAAATCAGTAAAAATGCTTTCATTACTTATTTTACAAAAAACTTTTTTCCACTACTCTGCTTGTTGCTGTGGAAAATATCTTTCTTTCAAAAAGCAGAAGATAATTAAGTAGCAGTGTCCCAGTTTTAGGGTCCTGATATATATTCTGTGTATAAATAACATGTTTTGTTTTTTATTGGATTTTGCAATGTCCATTTCTTTGCTGAAAATCATATATCTTGTATGCCAATA
This sequence comes from Amphiprion ocellaris, assembly GCF_022539595.1. NCBI lineage: Eukaryota > Metazoa > Chordata > Actinopteri > Pomacentridae > Amphiprion > Amphiprion ocellaris. The sequence goes on along the minus strand of NC_072776.1, from coordinate 36,158,298 downwards.
GCTTAACTATAATCCATTTCAGATTTTTTTTTAAGTACGAAAAAGACAAAAAATGTGCATTTCAGCTTCCATTTCTGTCTACGGTATTATCTGAGTTGAACATCCGACTTCAAACTGGACTCTGAATCTTGGACACTTGTTCTGTGCTGCGGTTTGTATCGATAAACTGATCTGAAGGAGGCTTCACAGACGTTTATTGTTTGTGTTTGTTCTGCAGTTGAGCCAACTGTGACTCTGGACGTTAGTGCTCACGACCTGCTGAACTGCAGAGCCGGAACAAACATCAGGATTCCTGCCACCATCACCGGACGGCCTGTTCCCAAAGTCACGTGGACCTTCGACGGAACTGCCGAGACCGAGAAGAAGAACGAACTTCACACACTGCCTGTCGACTCCGAGGTCAGACTGAGTTTTTGTTTTTCTGTGAACTCCTGCACAGCGTCTTTGTTTGTTTAATGTCTGAATAACAGTTTGGAGCATCTTTTCACCCATGAAGTGAAAGATTAGTCAGGTTATGGAGTCAAAATTATTCCACAGCTCAGTCGCCACTGAGGTTTTAAGGATCTTGTGATTATTTTTCTCAGATCCACTCCACCGACACGACTTCTGTGGTTGTGATCCCGGAGAGCAAACTGAACCACAGCGGCCGATACATCATCAATGCAGAGAGTCCCGCTGGACACAAAGTGGTCAAAGTCAGAGTCAACGTGCTCGGTATGAAGACATTCTGGGGTTTTATCTGTCACATGTTCGTTGAGTGTGCGAGGCGGTGTAATCCTGATTTAAATTAACGTCTTGCTTTGTTAATCCGTAGACCTACCTGGACCTGTCAGAGACTTGAAGGTGAGCGACGTGACAAGAGGCACCTGCAGACTCACCTGGAAGCCTCCAGAGTGTGACGGAGGAGAGAGAGTGAAGAGCTACTTCCTCGAGAAGAAGACGGTTATGGGCAAAGCCTGGACCAAAGTAAGATCCACACCTGCACAATAACACACTCTGAGCTCATAGAAAAATAACGCCCTCAGGAAAATCTTACCCTGATCTTGGTCTTCCAGGTGAACCCAGCATGCACTGCTCAGTCTCTGGTGGTTCCAGACCTGATCGATGGAGAGGAGTACCTGTTCCGTATCCGTGCTGAGAACCGTTTCGGGTTTGGCCCGTACACCGAGACCGTCGAGGGTTCTAAAGCAAGAGATCCCATCCGTATGTTGGATTTCTCTTTTATGAGCTGTTTCCTGCTGGTTTGAACTGCTGAGACACATCAGACACAAAGACTTGAACCACCACCACCATCCTCGTTCATTTATTACAGTTCTGACCCAATTCTCAGTCGTATACTTAAAATAGTGTGTTATGTGCGGTTTTTACTTCTCAGTTTCAAGGATAAGCAGATGATTCTGTTATCAATACTTTAAACCTTATTGATAAAAGAATTCAAGAGACTTTATACCCTCCACAAATTTTGTTCTTTCGTAAAAAGTAGTTTCTCAGTACAATATAATCTTATCCAAAGGATGGAATATCTTTCATCAGAAAATCAGTTTGTGTTTTTATCAGGTTTATGGATTGGTTCAGTTATTAACAAAAATACATTTTTAGACAAACCCTTCTGCTGGGGATTTCTCTGGTACAATAGCAACAGTCACTCTTCACATCTCCCATTTCACGAGGAAACTAAATTCATGTGATGTGTTTCTTTAATTGAATATAACGATGTGTCTGCAGATCCTCCCGATCCACCAACGAGGTTGAAGATCCAGAGCGTCAGGAAGGGCACAGTGACTCTGACCTGGAAGGCTCCAAAGAACGATGGCGGTTCCCCCGTCACCCACTACAGCGTTGACTTGCTCTGCTGGGACGCCAGCGGCACCCAGAAGGAGTCATGGAGGAGGTAAAATTTCACCTGAGAGGCCCTCGTGTTCTCCTGGTTCTCCTAACTGGGACTCTGCATGGGAACCAAGTCAGACCAGATCCAAAGAACATGTCTTCAACCAATCAGTTTCAGTCCTACGTTCCTGTTTTGTTGTCACCTGCAGTTAAACTGTTTGTCCTGCAGGTGTAACAGGAGAGACGTGGACACCACCAGCTTCAAGGTGGAGGATCTGACAGAGGGAGACGAGTACGAGTTCAGAGTGGTGGCTTACAATGACGCTGGAGCCAGCCGACCTTCAACCACTGCCGGACCCATCCTCATCCAGGACCAGACCTGTAAGACCAGAACTCTGAGCAGCCCAGAGTCCATAGTCTGCCTTCTGCTTCCTCCTTTCCTTTAGTGTGCTATACAGCTGTTTTTTGTGCACCTAGAAGGTTTGCAAACTTACAAAGTCCATTTCAAAAAACAAACTTTCTCTCCGACAGAAATCTCTGCTCTTTACCTTCTGAAACTCCTGGTTTAAAGTCCAGGCTTCTCTTACTTAAATACATCATCATGTGACAGACTAGCTTAACTCCTGTTAGCTAACTCCTGTTAGCTAACTCCTGCTAGCAGCCAATTTGACCTCACACAGAATGAGGAAAACAACACTAAACCAAGTAAACAGATTCTACAGACCAACAAATACAGTTGTACACCTGTATCATATCAGGATATGGAGTCTTCAATAAGACACACTGGAGAGCTGCATTATGTGGCTGAAAGTCAAGATATTTTCATGCCTGCACAGATTTGGATCCTTCTATAACACCGACACAAAACTACTATATAGAGAGGTAAACAAAGTTGCTGATTTACCCCTTTAACACAAACATACTCCAAAATTTTTTTTTCATTGCACTCAATGCAGAATAAGTCAACTTTAACTAACCTGCAAAAAATTGTCTCTGTTGAAGTTATGATTGATCTGATTAAAACTCTTGATGCCATGAACCACAATATTTGCTTTCATTAATTAATGTCATCTATTTTTTTCCTGTTTAAGACAGAAGAGCCTGAGTTCTTTTTCTTTCTGCCCTGTAGGCGCTCCGTCCATCGAGCTCAAGGAGTTCATGGAGGTCGAGCAGGGCTCCGACATCAGCATCGTGGCCAAGCTCCGCGGATGTCCCTTCCCCACGCTCACCTGGTACAAGGCTCCGCCCCACAAGTCTGACGACAAGGTGGAGGTTCAATACGACGAGAACATCAACAAGATCGTGTCGGACGACAGCTGCACACTGCTCATCCAGCAGGGCAAACGTCCCGACACCGGCCTGTACACGCTGGTGGCCTCCAACAGCCTCGGCAAGGCCACCAAAGAGATGAGGCTCAACGTGCTTGGTACGAACCCACAGACCAACATTATGATCTCAGGTTTTATAGGTGTAACTGTAAAATACTAATAATAAGCTGTGTTTTATAAATTTGGGAGTTCTCCATGAACTTATTAAGCTGATACACATTTCCTCTGTTGATCAGCTCATCCATGAGGTCGTATGCAGCATCTGTCATGTGAAACAGCTTTCTTCATGTTACAGTTCCACATATTTTTAATGTTTAATAATTTTGAGGACAGTGGACAGCATTTATGTTCCAGTTAAGGTTGAGCCTCTGCCACAAAATGCTGTGGAAACCCCTGCACAATCTGTAGTTTTTTGCTGTCTTTATAAAACCAATGTCAACTGTGTTTTTAGTATTTTAGAAACGTATACACAGTTTTATGTGTTCCTTTGTTTAAATAAAGATTTCCAATAAGAATCATGAAACATGGACTCAAAGCTGCAACGACACACTATGACTACAGAAGGGATTCACCACAAGAACTTCAGATGTTCTAATCTTCCTGTTTTTTTGTGGGCTTTCAGGCCGTCCTGGTCCTCCTTCTGCTCCCATCAAGTTTGAGGAGATCGGAGCAGAGAAGATCACGATCTCCTGGCTGCCGCCGAAGGATGACGGTGGCTCCAAAGTCACAAACTATGTCATCTGGAGGAGGGTAGCCAACAGGAAGACCTGGGTGCCTGTAACCAATGAGCCCAAAGATCGCATCTGGACCGTGGAGAACCTGATGGAAGGACACGAGTACGTGTTCCGCATCATGGCGCAGAACAAGTACGGAGTCGGAGAGCCACTGGACAGCGAACCAGAGGTCGCTCGAAACCTTTACAGTGAGTTCAACCATCTGACAGGCATCATCAAAGCATCAGATCGTTTTAATGGTCCACCTGTTAATAAGACAGATTATAGTAGATTTATTCTGCAACCATGAATCTATTAGTTGTCAACTATTCCATTAATCGCAGACTTTTGTTCTAATTCTGTTCGAACAAATTAATTCTGTTTGACAAACGTTCAAACAGAATTAATTTTACATTAAGCATGTGAGCAAACAACAGTTAAGTTCTCATCTTTCTCTAATAATCTGGTTAATATATTCTCAGACCTAGTGTAATGTTGTGTTTTATATTGAATCCAGAAAAATAATTTTTTCTCAGCATGTTAGTGATGATATATTATTAATGTTTCTCGAGAACACCCTCAAGAACCTAAAAGAAAAGTCCAGTTGGTTTTGACTGAACTTCTGGACTTCTGTTGAACTTTTCTTGTAGTTTCCTAGAATTACCAAGACCTGGATTACTGACATTATTAATGTTATTTTCAGATCAATCTGTATATTTGTGCCCTTGTTTTAAAGTGACAGTTGTAATCTTCTCACCTGTGTGTGTTCGTGCAGCCGTACCCGGTCAGTGTGAGAAGCCAACAGTCACCAACGTTACCATGGACTCCATGACCCTCAACTGGGAGGAGCCTGAGGATGATGGCGGCACACCAATCACCGGCTACTGGCTAGAGCGCAAAGAGACAACGGGAAAACGCTGGACCCGTGTCACCCGTGACCCCATCCGTCCCATGGGAATGGGCGAGTCATTCGTGGTAAGCGGGCTCATCGAGGGCTCCCAGTACTTGTTCAGAGTCTGCGCCATCAACGCCGCTGGTCCTGGACTCAGCAGCCCACCCACAGATCCCATCTTCGCCAGGGACCCCATCTGTAAGAACTACACTCTGATCTCATAACAGTTTATATTTTACATACATGGAGTAGGATGTCATTCACCTGCTTATTTCCTTTTGTAGCTCCACCGTCTCCTCCTACTCCAAAGATTTCTGATTGGACGAAGTCCACGGTGGATCTTGAGTGGATCCCTCCACTGAAGGACGGAGGCTCCAAGATCCTTGGCTACTGGGTGGAGTATAAAGAGGAGGGCACAGAGGCCTGGATCAAAGTGAGAGCCACATTACATGATCATACAAAAGTCTGAAAATATGACTTTAATGAATCAACATTCATTAAACAGGCAGGACTGTTGAGAGCAGAAGCTCATCCACCCTGACAAACCTTCTTAGAAACCTCACATTTCTATCAGACTAAACCTTTTAAAGATTGATTAATCTATCAATCACTCAGTTTTAGAGATGGTCTGTGCTAAGAGTGAACTTAGAAACTCACACATTTGTGTTTTTCAGGCCAAGGACACCGAAATTCGAGGCACTCGTTTGGTGATTGCTGGTCTAAAGACTGGTGGTCAGTACAGGTTCAGGGTGATTGCCTTCAATGCTGCCGGTAATGGTGAGCCTGGCGAAGTCCCAGAGGTGCTCGAGGTCAATGACAGAACAAGTGAGTTAGTCTGGATGTTTCCCAGCAATTACCTCAAAGGCATATAAAACTACCATGCTGTAATATTGAGTTTCTGTCTTCCAGTTGCGCCTGAAGTTGATCTGGATGCCTCTGTGAAGGAGAGAATGGTGGTCCATGCTGGCGGTGTGATCCGCATCATCGCCTATGTGTCTGGTCAACCGGCCCCAGACATCACCTGGAGCAGAGATGGGGCAGCACTGCCTCCTGAGGCTAAAGTGGAAACGACAGCCATCAGCTCGTCTCTGGTCATCAAAAACTGCATCAGGAGACACCTTGGAGTCTACACTCTGACCGCCAAGAATGCTGGAGGGGAGAAGACGAAGAATGTCACCGTTGAAGTTCTCGGTAAGACACGGTTTTTTAAATCTGAAAACCACGTAAAGACTGTTGTTTCTTCTTATTAATCTCAGCTGTGTCGTCCCTTAGATGTCCCTGGGCCTGTAGGCATCCCCCTCATTGCAGAGAACCTCACCATCGACTCCTGCAAGCTCAACTGGTTCTTCCCTGAGAACGATGGCGGCTCTCCCATCAGCAACTACATTATTGAGAAGCGTGAAGCTGAACGCAAGGCCTGGACCTCGCTCTCCTTCACTGCCAGCAGGCAGAATGCTGTGGCTCATGGCCTTACTCCTGGAAAGTCCTACTTCTTCAGAGTGGCTGCTGAAAATGCTATTGGTATTGGACCCTTTGTGGAAACTGCAGCTGAGATCATGATCAAGGAACCAATCGGTGGGTTTGAATTGACAACTATGGTAACTGCTGGTGCAGAAAGGCATCACTGCAATAAAGATGAGAGGAGGAGGATGTCAGAACATCTGTGTTTTTGTCTTTCCTTCAGGTGTACCAGACCGTCCAGAGGAGCTCGAGGTCACCAAGGTCACCAAGGATTTGATCAGTGTCACCTGGAAGGCACCCAAGTTTGATGGTGGCTCTGAGATTACAATGTACATCCTGGAGGCACGCATGATTGGCAAAGACAAGTTCACCAGGCTGACAAAGGAGAAGCTGATGGAGAGGAAGTACACCTATGATGGCCTTAGGGAGGGTGACACCTATGAGTTCAGGGTCATTGCTGTCAACGAGGTTGGACCCAGCAAACCATCATTCTGCACCAAACCAATCACCTGCAAGGATGAGCTGGGTGAGTTGTTTTCAATATTGTAACAGGTAGCACTTAGAGTCTTTGACAAGCAGCTCAAGATTTGTATTTTCAGCTTTTCAACATTTTTAGTTCAGGATTTGTCTCAGCAATACATGGTCAAAAATGTTCACCTGTAAAAGAAGCACAGTAAAATGGTCAGTAGGGGACCTAAAATAGACCCCTGTTGGACTCCACGATTAGTTCCCACTATGTCAGGCCTTCATTTATCTTTGCTTACTAATTGTTTCCACGAAGTCAAAAGTTAGCTCCAAAATACTCCTAAAGATTATTATTTTTTCCTCACTTATATAGTCATATAAAAAAGGAATAGAAAAGGAAAAAAAGGGAGAAGATGTAAAAAGATACATACGTATGCTCATATGTACATACTGTAGATACCTATATACAGTATATAGATACATACGCATATTTTAACCCTTTAAGTGCCAAAGTCGCAATATTGCGACAAGCAACATTGCTGAACATAACAAGCCATAGCTGCAAGTATGGTGCCTCATGTGGTTACTACTTTACACCAGGAGATGGCGGACATCTGGAACTTCAATCTGAGCATCATTTGTGGGCGTGTTTTCATTCAAAGTTTTGGAGTTTATAGAGTTTGAAAACCGGCCCCCGGTCGAGGAGACGAGGGTCGCAGTCAGAGTGCAACGTTTGTTCAACGTTGACAAAGTACTTCATCAAGTAACGGCTGACTCAGATTCTGAAGAGGAATATTCACCCTCTGATGAAGATGTTCAGTCATCCAGTGAGACAGAAAGTGACGCTGCGTCTGTGTGTAATGGCAGCGAGTCCGTGCGCCATGACAGTCCACAAGCAGCACATACTGGAGCCGATGCTTTGCTTCACCGTGTCCAAGGTGGCAGGAGGGGACGTGGTGGGTGTAGCGGGGGTGGCAGAAGGGGACGTGGTGGGTGCAGCAGGGGTGGCAGGAGGGGACGTGGTGGGTGTAGCGGGGGTGGTCAAAACACCTCTAATGGTGAGGTGGGTAGCGGGGATGCAAAAAACCACGGAAATAGCGGCAGACGTGGGAGAAAATGCACTGATAATAGTGGCGGAGGCCGCAGTGGCGTTCAAGGCCCCGCCGTAAATGACGATTATGATGGCTGGGTTTGCTTGAGAGATGAGGAACAGTATCACAAGTGGATCAGACATTTTGATGAGCCTGTTGGGTATCGTGCAGACAGGGATCTGACAAATTCTGAGCCAAGCAATGCCATCTTGATCGATAAACATCTGTAAAAGTTATGTAATCCATATGTCCGCCGCTTGGTGACATCATAATATGCAAATTAGATGAGTGAATTTACTACCATCACAAACTTTGGATCATACTGATGATTTTATTCATTTACAGTATGCCTTTATCGCTGATCATTTTCAAGTTACAACCTTTTGAAAAAGTGATATCAAAACTGAATATTTTATTGAAAAAACTGTGGCGCCAAAAGGATTAAGTAAATAATCATAAAAATATATACTAAAACGAAGGTCAACTAAGAAAACAAAAAACAGATAAAAAGATGAGAGTGGTTTATTTACACAAATCCCCGTGTTTCTCTCCTCTATTTCATACTCGACATAGAAAAACTAAGAGAATCTTTTGTGTATTATGTCCTTTGACTTTGCCTCCATTTTCTGTCCTTGCAGAGCCACCTACCATCGAGCTGGACTTCCGTGATAAGATCATCATTCGTGTGGGAGAGAGCTGCCTGCTGCAGGGCCGCTACACTGGCAAACCCTGTCCATCCATCGTTTGGTACCGAGACGACGAGGAGCTTAAGGCCGACAAACACATCATGTTCAAGAACACGCTGACCACCATGTCGCTGGGCCTGATGAAGGCTGAGCGCGAGCACAGCGGCAGATACGTGGTGGTTGTGGAGAACAGCACTGGATCCAGGAAGGGTGTCTGCAATGTCACGGTTGTAGGTACGGAGACTGTAATCCAGGGCTGATACATCTTTAATCTTCTGAATAATGCAGGGATATTTGTTCTCAACACAGATGCTTCATCCCTTTTTATTATCATTGTTTTCATTCTTGCAGACCGCCCGACTCCTCCTGTTGGCCCTGTAGTGTTTGAGGAGGTGCACAGGGAGTACATGGTAATCTCCTGGAAGCCTCCTTTGGACAGTGGTGGCGTGGACGTCTCCAACTACATCATCGAGAAGAGAGATGTTAATAGAGACATGTGGACCACAGTAACATCTGCCACAACCAAGACCACCTGCAAGGTAGGTCCATCTGTAGGTGGTCAGGCTTCTAGAGATCCAGTGGAAGGATTATTCAGAGGTACAGATATGTTTAGATGTTGTGGTTTCTTTTTTCAGATTCCCAAGCTGACAGAGGGCAGGGAGTACATCATGAGGATCTCTGCTGAGAACATGTACGGCATCAGTGACCCTCTGGAGTCTGAGGAGATGCGAGCCAAAGATCTCTTCAGTAAGTTCTGGTCAATATTCAAATAGAAAGTCCAGTAATTTAACACTTTTCACAGATCAGTCTCCATAGAAAGACTAATTAAGGAAAATTACTTCAGTTTGGCCAGTAATTTACACTGAATAGTTAGTATTTCCAAAGATTACAGCCAAAAGTTTTCTGGATACACCAATTAATAACATGTCAGTGCAAATGAAATGTGTGTATTACCAGAGCTACATTTTTTAAGAAATATAATCAGTTTTTTTCTCCCTGCAGGAGTCCCCGAGGCCCCTGAGATACCAAATGTCAGGGAGGTGTACGCCACCAATGCTCTGGTGCTGTGGACTCGGCCCCGTGATGGCGGGAAGCCCATCACTAACTATATCCTGGAGAAGAAGGAGACTGGAGCCAAGAGGTGGTCCAGAGCCACCAGAGACCCACTGTACCCAGCCACTCAGTTCCGAGTCCAGGACTTGGTAGAGGGCTGCGAGTACGAGTTCAGAGTGATGGCTGAGAATGAACTGGGAACTGGAGATCCTAGTGTCCCCTCCAAACCCATCCTTGCCAAAGATCCCATTGGTCAGTGTGACACCAACCCATGAAAATAAGATTGTCACCATGTTTTTATTATTTAAGATTTTTTTGTTCAGTAAGGGTTAGGACTAGGGATGGTTAACTGTAAACTGATAAATTGCTACTTAAAATTCAAATGATTAAAAATATATTAACCAATACGGCAGAAGATTAATCACTTGCATGTCAGAAAATCCATTGTAGATTAGCTGTAGTACCTGGTTGTTACAGCAGGTGGAGCCTCTTAGTGTTTAATACTGTAGTGAACAGATTAGGTGGTCACTTGAACAGTGGGCAATTCATGCTGTCAAGCAGAGAGCATTTTGGGGCTTTAGCTACTAAAGGGCACCATGACAAAGACTTGTGTGATGGTTATTGGCTGCCAGGATAATGTTTGCATAGCCTCATGGTTCAAGTAACAAAGTAATTTCAGTTGCCTTTGTCACATTCTGTTGTCACAAAGAGCGATGTTAGCATTTGGTGTAAAATTCACTGTACTCAATTTGGGTAATTGATTTCACAGTTATTAATTGAGAACACTGCTGATTATAAGTAACGAAAATTGTCCAAAATGTGCATCCTCAATAGAGACAGGTGTTAACCAACTGTGCTCTTTTTCCCCTCACAGTGCGGCCCAGCCCTCCAGTAACTCCTGAGGCCTACGATAAGACCAAGGACTCCATCAGCCTGAAGTGGCAGATGCCTCGCCATGATGGAAAAGGCAGAATCTTTGGTTACATAGTTGAGTACCAGAAGCCCGGAGCTGTGGAATGGACTCAGGCCAACGAAACCCCAGAGCAGTGCCCTGATCTCCATTATGTGGTGACGGGCCTGGCTGATGGACAGGAGTACAACTTCAGGATCTTTACCGTCAACGCTGCTGGCAGATCTGACCCATCCTACGTCAAACAGACCATCAAAGTGCACGACAGACTTGGTACAGGGATCGCTTATAACTGCCTAAATTTAGCTCATCATAATGGTTTTGACAAACATTTCCAAGTAAAAAACTACCCAACATTTTTTGTAGAATTTGCAACTACAGTATGTAATATGGTAAATGGTCTTCACTTATATAGCTCTTTTCTACCTTAGTGGTACTCAAATCGCTTTGCAATGTGTTGCTCATTCACCCATTCAGACACCAGTGGTGACAGAGCTGTCGTGCAATCGAAAGCAACTTTGGGTTCAGTGTCTTGGCCAAGGACACTTCAACATGTGGAGGGGCGGGGGGTTTTACTCACCAACCTTGTGATTAATGGACAACCTTCTCTACCACCGGAGCCTCAGCTGTTCGTATATCTACATGTCAAACACAGATCCACTAATGTCAGTGAATTTCTTGTTTTCCTTCCACAGAGGAGCCAGAGTTGCTGCTGGATGCCAACATGTCTCGTGACCACCTGGCTATGCTGGGCACTGACATCACACTGAGTGCGACCATTAAGGGTGTGCCAACTCCCACTGTCAGCTGGAAGAAGAACGACGGAGATGTTCCTTCCCACATCACTGTTGCCGTTACCGCCTCTGGCAGCAAGGTCTTCATCCCCAAGTGCGTCCGTGCAGACTCTGGCAATTATACCCTCACTGTGGAGAATGCTGCTGGAAAGAAATCAGCAACTGTTGCTGTGCTTGTGTTAAGTAAGTGAGATGTCCACCACTGCAGACAATTAATTATTGAATTCAGAACGTGAGAGTGTTCCTCTGACCTACTTCTGTCTCCACCAGACAAGCCCTCTCCTCCCAGAGACTTGGTAATCTCTGAGGTGACCAGCGAGTCTGCCTACCTGACCTGGAAGGTTCCAGAAGATAATGGTGGAGCCGTCATCTCACACTATGTTGTGCAGAAGAAGGATGTCGCAGCTGAGCAGTGGGTGCCTGTCGCTCCAGCCAATAAGAAGCTGAGTCTGATGGCCATGTACCTGATGGAGGGAATTCAGTACCTGTTCAGGGTGGCTGCTGAGAACCAGTTTGGCAGGAGCGACTTTGTTATGACCAAGACACCCGTCAAGGCTATCGATCCTCTCTGTGAGTAAAAGTTCAAGTTAATTTAAAATTATGAGGATCTTTGAGTAATTTGTCATGTAATCTGCAAAGATGGTCCGAAATTTAAATCCACTAATAATAAGCAATTATTTTTCCTTTTGCTAACACTTTCAGATCCTCCCGGCCCACCCAAGAACCTGCACCATACTGATGCAGAAAAGACAGAGGTGTGGTTGGCGTGGGAATGGCCTGACCGCACCGGAGGAAGTGAAATTACCGGCTTCATCGTGGAGCACCAGGAAGAGGGACAGACTGACTGGGTCACCTTCAAGACCGTGAGCAATAGCCACAGCCACGTCACAGGCCTTGTTGAGGGCAAGACTTACCGCTTCAGGGTCAAAGCTCAGAATGCTATCGGTGTAAGTCGTCCTGACACCAGCGTTCCCATCACGTGCCAGGAGAAGACATGTAAGATTCTTATGTGGTTGTTTTTATTGTGAATGCTGCTCACAGTCTCATGTACAGGCCTGAAAACATGCTAATACTGTTGCTCTTGTTTCCTTCAGTGCCACCTACTATCGAAGTTGATGTGAAGCTTATTGAAGGTCTCATTGTCAAAGCTGGCAGCCCAATTGCTCTTCCAGCCAAGATGACAGGCATCCCCCTTCCCACTGCCAAATGGATGAGCGAAGGCAAGGAGCTCGCATCAGAGGGCCGTTATCATATTGAGACTGCTGGATCCACGACCATCCTCAGTATCCCTGAGAGCCAGAGAGGAGACACTGGAGAGTACATCCTCACTGTGTCCAATCCTGCAGGCAGCAAGACCGTTGCTCTTCATGTCACTGTGTTGGATCTTCCAGGTCCGCCCATTGGACCTATCAATATCTTGGAGGTCACCCCTGATCACATGATGATCCAATGGAGGGCACCTAAGGATGATGGTGGCACGCCCCTCACCAACTATGTGGTGGAGAAGAAGGATGTGAAGAAGCCGTGGGAGCCCTGGTCTGTTGTGAGTTCCAGTGGCACCAGTACCAAGGCTAAGGTGTCCAGACTGGAGAAGGGCCGCGAATACATTGTCCGTGTTCGTGCAGAGAACAAGATTGGCATTGGTGCCGGGCTGGAGAGTCCTCCAACTATTGCCAAACACATGTTCAACCCTCCTGGTCCACCAGGCCCGCCTGAGTGTTCAGATATCACAGAAAATGCTGTAACAGTGGAATGGGCCTTGCCTGAGTACGACGGAGGAAGTCCTATTAGTGGCTATGTGATTGAGCGCAGAGAAATGACCGGAAAGTGGATTCGGGTCAACAAAACTCCTGTACTGGACCTTAGATACAGAGTCTCTGGCTTGTTTGAAGGCAATACCTATGAGTTCAGAGTGTTTGCTGAAAACATTGCTGGCATCAGCGAGCCTTCTCTCACCTCCGACCCCATTAAGGCCACTCGTGCCATCACCAAACCAGGACCTCCAGGCAATCTAAAGCTGAAGGACTGGAGTAAGTCGTATGCTGACATTTGCTGGACCAAGCCTACCAGAGACGGAGGCAGTCCCATTCTAGGCTATGTCGTGGAAGCTCAAAAGTCAGGAACTGCTCAGTGGGACAAAATCAACAAAGACCTCATCAAGATGTGTGCCTACAGAGTGCCAGGCCTCATTGAAGGACTGGAGTATAGAATACGCGTCAGAGCCACCAATAAGGTCGGAGACAGTGAACCCAGGGAGCTGGCTGAGACCATCTTGGCAAAGGACATCCTGGTGCCACCTGAAGTTGTTGTGGATGTGTCCTGCCGTGACTCTCTGACAGTCAGGGCTGGTCAGATCATCAGTCTGATTACTAGAGTGAAAGGCAGACCAGATCCAGAGATCACATGGTCCAAGGATGCCAGAGCCTTGTCCCGGGACAAGCGCACAGAGATTAACAACAACTACCCTCTGTGTGAGCTTGTCATCAATGATGCAGTCAGGTCAGACTACGGTAAATATGCCATTGTTGCCAAGAACAGCAGTGGGCAGGCGCAGGCTACTATTATTGTCAATGTCCTGGACACACCAGGAGCCTGCCAGAACCTTAAAGTAGCCTATGTGACCAAAAATTCCTGCATGGTATCCTGGGAGAACCCTGAGGACAACGGAGGTACTGAGATCACTCAATACATTGTGGAGTGCCGTCAACCAAGCCAGAGAGGATGGACAGTGGTGTCCAGTGACTGCACAAAGCGTCTGATGAAGGCTCCTCTCACTGAGGGCTGCGAGTACTTCTTCCGTGTAAGCGCTGAAAATAAGATTGGTGCCGGTCCACCCAATGAGACCAAGGCACCAGTGCTGGCAGTTGATCCCATTGAGAAGCCTGGCGAACCAATTGACTTCCAGATATCTGAGATTGGCAAGACCTTCTGCTTCCTCAAGTGGAAGAAGCCAGACTATGATGGTGGCAGTCGTAACCTGGCTTATCATGTTGAAAAGAAACCAAAGGAAGCTGAGGAGTGGGAGAGGATTCACAAGGGAGCCATCAAGGAGACCTACTTCATGGCTGACAGTTGCATTGAAAACCAGATATATCAGTTCAGAGTTCAGACAAAGAATGAGGGAGGTGAGAGCAACTGGGTTACCACTGCTGAAGTCCTGGTTAAGGAACAGCTGGTGGAGCCTGAGATCAAGATTCAACTGGATGGAACCCTTGTGGTGAAGGCAGGAGATTCCATTCCTATTGAGGCAACAGTGAAGGGCAAACCCCAGCCTGATGTCAAATGGACCAAGGATGAGGGCACAGCAGAGATCAGAAAGGGCCCTAGGCTTCAGATTGAAACTGGTGCAGACTTCTCTAAGCTGCTTGTTACCGGTGCCAGACGGACTGACAGCGGTAAATATGTTGTTACTGCCTCAAACAGTGCAGGAACTTGCTCTGCTCACGCTAAGGTCAACGTTCTGGATAGACCCGGCCCCATCAGGGATCTTAAGGTGTCTGGTATCACCACTGACAGATGCATTCTGACCTGGGAAATCCCAGAGGACGATGGTGGCTGTGATATTTACAACTACATTATTGAGAAGTGTGAGACCAAGAGGGGAGTCTGGTCGGTCCACTCCAATGCTGTCATCACCAACAAAGCTAATGTCACCCGTCTGATTGAGGGTAATGAGTATATCTTCAGAGTCCGAGCTGAGAATAAGATGGGTCCTGGACCTGCAGTACAAAGTGAGGCCATTGTTGCTGGCACCCAGTTCAGCGTACCTGATGCTCCCGAAGCACCAGAAGTCACCAAGATTGGCAAGGAGGAGATGACTGTTCAGTGGTCAGAGCCAGAAAAAGATGGTGGAAAGCCCATCACAGGATATCTGCTGGAAAAGAGAGAAGAACACGCCGTCAGGTGGTCCCCTGTCAACAAAGATCCGATCCCTTCAACTCATTTCACAGTTACTGGATTGCTGCCCCTCCATGACTACCAGTACAGAGTCAAGGCCGTGAATGAAATTGGCACTGGCAGCCCCAGCAAGGCTTCACGTGCCATCACTGCTAAGGATGCTGTTGGTATGTTACAACAATATCTACGGTGTGTTTAATACTGTTAGTATAGCTCAAACCAAATTCTTCACACACTCTTATGTCTTTTTACAGAGCCCCCTGCACCTCCCACTAACCTGAAGGTGTTGGACAGCAGCAAATCCACCATCACCCTAGGCTGGACCAAGCCGGTGTCTGATGGTGGAGCTCCCCTCATTGGCTACGTGGTGGAGATGAGAGCGCAGGGATCCGCCAAGAAGGGAGACGATGGCTGGAAGAGGTGTAACGTGGCCGCTCAGCTGGTCGTGTGCGAGTTTACAGTCTCAAGTCTGGATGAGAAGCTTGTGTATGAATTCAGAGTGTCGGCCCAGAACCAAGTGGGTATGAGCCTGCCTTGCGACCTGGAGGGTGCTGTGATCCCCAGAGAGATCCTAGGTGAGGACTTCATTGAATTTAAGATGGTTTTAACATTTAGCTGTGGTCTGTGCTCATAATGTCAAGATAACACTTGTACTGTTTGTTCCAACAGAGGCACCTGAGATTGATTTGGATGCTGACCTGAAACAGGGACTGACTGTGAGAGCTGGTTGTCCCATCAGACTCTGTGCCACCATCAGAGGAAGACCACCTCCCAAAGTCACCTGGAGGAGGATGGGTATCGATAATGTGGTCAGGAAGGGTAAAGTGGACATTATCGACACCATGACCTTCCTGGTCATTCCTGACAGCACCCGTGATGACTCTGGAAAATACTGCCTGACTCTGCAGAGCCCTGCTGGAGAGAAAGCTGTGTTTGTCAATGTTAAGGTTCTGGGTGAGTCCTGGATTTCTTTGTTTATCCTGCTGTAAAAAAAAAATGTTTGTCAGTGCTGCTTAAAACGAATCCAAAGGAAACTTAGGATTTATTGGGTTTCTCTGTATAATGTTGGAAGATTTCACCAAACTAGGTGAAGCATGTATAGGTTTCATATATTATGAATTGGGGCTATATGAATAAAACCTAACTGAATTTAAAAATCACAAAAACAATAAATAAGAATTTCAATTTGATTTCCCTTACAGACACTCCCGGACCTGTGATGAACCTGGAAGCTACAGACATAAAACAGACATCTGTTATGCTGTCCTGGAGTCCTCCAGAGAACAATGGTGGCAGCGACATCACACATTACATCGTTGAGAAACGTGAGATAGACCGCAAGACATGGGCAACTGTGAAGGCCGAAGTTGCGGTGGATAAGATTCCTTTCAAAGTCAACAATCTAATGCCAGGCACTGAGTACTATTTCAGAGTCACAGCGGTCAATGAGTATGGCTCTGGAGTTCCCAGAGTGTCGCCTACATCCTACCTGGCCTCGGATCCTGTCAGTACGTATCATATCTCAGTTACAAAATATGACAATTGAAATAAGAATTCAAGCAAAGACTATAGCTGCCCACTGTACTCATCAGTCGTTTTCATCAGTCATTAGAAGCACTTGGCTTACCCAGTACCATTTCTCTAAATAATATGCACTTCAGTTATCAGCTGGAGTACCTGGTTGTACCACCAGATGGAGCCACTTACTGATTAATACTGTAGTGACTACAGAAAGTTGGCACTTCGATGTTGGCAAGCAGAGCATTGTGGCAGTTTAGCAGTCAGGGACCACCATGACAAAAACTTCTGTGAGGCTTAATACCCTGTGGCCAGTGCACAAGGGTTAAATCAAGTTGGAATAAGCAACGACAGTGTTCTTATTTCTGATTGATGTATGGAACAGTTCTTGCTGTGGTCTGTTTAATGTTACTGTGTGACAACTGATGCAAACACAGAATCTTAGGGCTTAGTTTTCTGCCAGTACTGATCACGTTTTTGGGATTGAGCTGGGGACATCCCTAACCTGAACACCAACATCTGATTTCCTGTTTCAGGTAAACCAGATCCTTGTCAGAAGATCGATGTTCTAGAGATCACTAAGAACAGCGCCATGGTTGGCTGGGTGAAGCCCTTGCGAGATGGCGGTGCCAAGATAGATGGTTATGTGATTGAATACATCGAGGTCAAACCTCCTCCAGAGCCACCAGCACCTGTGGAGGTTTGTCATTTGACCACAGTTATTCTCCTCTGTCAGTCTTTTGCTCTGTCAAAATGGATGTGCTTAAAAAAAACTACCCTCACTGTCATTTTATGTGTATATTTTGCAATTCAAGCTCTCTTTTTAAAAAGTTTGAATCATTAATCTACAACCTCCCTCTATAACAGGTTGCTGAAGGAGAAGAAGCTCCTCCACCACCTCCACCTCCTCCTCCCGTAGAGGATGAAGAGGAGGCAGAACCTGAGAACGAAGTGTGGAATGCCTACACCACAGTTAAAGGTCTGACAATCAGTGTCAGTGGCCTCAAGGAGGGCAAGAGGTACCGGTTCAGAGTGGCTGCAAAGAACATCATGGGCCTGAGCTTGTTCACTGAGACCAGAGAGCCAGTGGAGATCAAGGAACAGATGTGTATGTCAGCATGTCTCAATAATAACAGATCTTGTTTTAGTTTTATGCATTTTTTTTCATCCTTGCTATGTCCACTTATTTCATAATCATGATTATTTCAAAATGGTGAATGTCGATGACAGTAACATGTAGGATCTAGAGATAATACTAAACATTACCAGCATTTGTTACCTGCTCATAGCTTCCTTTAAACATAATAAGTCTAAGTCTCTTTTTGTCACCTGTAGTGGAGCCAAAGATTGTCATGCCAGAGACAGCGAGTGCCAGAGCTGGAGCCAAGCTCAGAGTTGAGGCTCTTGTTTCAGGAAAACCTGCCCCGACCTGCAAGTGGATGCGTGGTGAGGATGCTGTGGTTCCATCCAGCCGTCTGGCTGTGCATCAGTCCGGAAACATGTGTGTCCTGATCATCAAAGACGTGTCAAGGACTGACACCGGAGAGTACAGCTTGGTGGCTGAGAACAGCTCTGCAAAGGTGTCCGAGGCTCTGAAGATCATCATCAGAGGTCAGTGTCACATACGACATGATCACAGGGGAAAATTAAATGAATTTACATTTTGAGACTCAACAATAGAGATTGAACACGACACAGCAAACTTCTGTTGTGTATTGCAGACATCCCTGGTCCTCCTGAGGGCCCTGTGGAGATCAGTGACATTGACTCTGATGCCTGCTCCCTATCCTGGAACAAACCACTGGAGGACGGAGGCAGCAATATCACCAACTACGTGGTGGAAAAGTGTGATGTTAGTAGAGGTGACTGGGTGACCGCCGTGTCTTCTTGCTCAAAGACCAGTTGCAGGCTGGGAAAGCTTATCCCTGGGAAGGAGTATGTGTTCCGCATACGTGCTGAGAACCGCTTTGGTGTGTCAGACCCCATTCAGTCTGACCGGATGGTCGCCAAGTTCCCCTTCGGTAAATTTAAATGAAATGTTACATATATACCTAAGATTCAAGTTTCGATCTAAAACTGACCATTTTTATTATTACAGGTCTGTATCTAATACAGAACACTAATTGTATCTGTTTTTTTGTCACTAGATGTTCCTAGTGAGCCGCTCAACTGTCGCATCAACAAGACCAACAAGGACTGCATGTTCGTGGCCTGGGATAAGCCCGAGAGCGACGGCGGCAGCCCCATTACAGGTTACTACATTGAGCGTAAGGAGAGGAACAGCCTGCTGTGGGTGAAGGCCAACGACACTGTCGTCCGCACCACTGAGTACCCATGTGCTGGCCTTATCGAGGGCCTGGAATACACTTTCAGAGTATCCGCCATCAACCGTGCTGGCCAGGGCAAACCAAGCAGGAAGACTGACTTTGTCACTGCCAGAACACCAGTCGGTAAGTTTGCCTCTAACACCTGTGCAACAGGCTTTATTTTATTTATTTAAATGTGTTTCTTACTTTGACTCATTTGTCGTTTTTGTGTCACAGACACTCCAGGCAAACCTGAAATCCTGGATGTAACTAAGAATTCTGTCACTCTGGTTTGGACCCGTCCCAAGAACGACGGTGGAAGCAAGATCATTGGCTACTATGTTGAGGCCTTGCGAGTGCCAGGAGACACTTGGGTACGCTGTAACACCAGCAGTCAGAATGTGCCAAGAGAGGAATACACAGTGACTGGCTTGGAAAGAGACCTGAAGTACCAGTTCAGAGTAATTGCCAAAACTGCTGTCAACATGAGCAAACCCTCAGAGCCTACAGACCCAGTCCTGGTCTGTGCTGAGAACGGTGAGAGGTTTTGACTTAAAGCCCTTATGACCATGCTGATAAGCCAATGTGCCTGAGCTGTGTATTTATTCACCTTATCATTTCAAAATGCAGTCCCTCCAAGGATAGAGCTTAATGCCAGGATGCAGAAGGGTTTGAAGGTTAAGGCTGGAACCACAATCCTCCTTGAGGCTGATGTTTTCGGTAAGCCAATGCCCAGAGTGACCTGGAAGAGAGGTGATGACAGCCTGAAGTCAGGAGAGGGCCAGGTAATCACCCAGCAGAGGCATCACTTCCAGCTGGAGATGACGGCTGTTACCAAGGAGCACACAGGAACCTACACCATCATGGCTGACAACGCCAGCGGCTCCAAGACCGCTGCAATCCAAGTTATCGTCCTTGGTGAGTATCATTGTTTTCTCATCATGGATAGCTGTTAAAACTGTACCAAGATGCTGAATGTTGTTTACTATCTACAGACTGTAGTCATATTAAATTCTTTGTCTCCTTAGATGTGCCCGGGCCTCCTGCCAGTTCCAAATATGTTGAGGTGTTGGCAACCAGCATCAAGTTGTCCTGGGAGCCTCCTCTGAAGGACGGCGGTGCCGCTGTTCATAACTATATTGTTGACAAGCGTGAGACCAGCAGAGCTGAGTGGGCCCAGGTCTCCGCCAAGATCAAGGGTGATGTCCTTGAGTTGAATGTAGGGAAGTTAATTGAAGGTCGTGAGTACCAGTTCCGAATCCGTGCTGAAAGCATGTGGGGAGTTGGAGACCCCCTGATCACCAACCCTGTCATCACCAAGAACCCATTCAGTGAGTTGCCACCAGCAATTTGTCTGAGTTCACACAAGACATGATAATATTAACAGAAGTGAAAGACTTAGTGCTACAGTTTGCTACAATTCTCATCACAGATTACAGATTTGGTTGCTTATTTTAAATTTGAAATATGTTATTGATGTTTGAGGTAGGGATGTTAACGATTAAACATTGATTGAATGCGGATCATAATTTAACCGATTACGAATATAAGGCAGAAGGCGAGGGACACTGATGGCCAAAGATATATTGGTCATTATTTGTAGCACCCGGTGGTTTTTATCACGTAGAACCTCTTACTGTTTAGTAAGGTGGAAGACTGCAGCTCATTTGCCTAAAATAATGTTAATGCTCAAATCCGCATTGTTAACTTAGTAGTTTCAAGTGATTAAGTTGTCTTGTTTACTTGTTTGAATTTTGATTGTTGTGTATGGGGGAGGTGGTTTTTGGCCTTTGTGGGTCAGTTAGTAACAGGTCAGTACGATGGAGTTCTGTGATGGTTAATGACTACCAGCCAGCGTCCATGTAGCGTGGGATGACCAGCATTCCTGGAGCTTAACATGTTGAGTGTGGAGGACGCTTGTTTAATTATGAGATGTTTCTCAGGTTTATATTCTGAAAGTTTCTTAAAAATTGTTCTGGTCTAGTAACTATTAATTGATATACAATATGGAACCTGGTGTTCGCTCTATCTATTCCTGATATCACTAATGTAAACCAGCTAAATTTGCAGCTAAAAGTAAGTGCCCTTGGTTAAAAATGGTTAAATCAGCATACTGAAAACAGTCAATTGTATTTTATTCATTTTGACGACTTGTTGATTGTTAATGTGGCTGATTATCTGTCAAGGAAAGAAAGTGAAATATGTATCCCCTAGTCTGAATTGAAACCTGTCCTCTGGTGTCACGTCCAGCTGTCCCTGGCCCATGTGAGGCCCCAGTAATCACCAATGTGTCCAAAGACCGTATGACGGTGAGCTGGAAGGAGCCTGCCGATGACGGAAAGTCCACCATCCTGGGCTACATGCTGGAAAAGAAAGAGACCAAGGACATGAACTGGACCAAGATGAACAGGAAGCCGATGACAGAAAGGAATCTGGAAGTTACTGGCCTCACAGAGGGAGTTGAGTACGAGTTCAGAGTCATTGCCGTCAACGTGGCTGGGCTCGGCAAACCTAGCGAGCCCTCTGCTGGTGCAACTGCAATGAATCCCATCAGTGAGTGCCAGCTTCATTACCTGTAAAAACCTCTGCATAGTTCTTTCTGTGTTGCTTGCTGCATGGAATCTAAATCAATGTGCTCTTTCCCAGCTCCTCCTGGACCTGTTGTGAATCCCAGTGTAACTGACACCACCCACAGCACCATCAGTCTCACCTGGACCGTCCCCGCCAACAATGGTGGAAGCCCCATTATTGGATACCTGGTGGAGTGCAAGAGGACTGACACCACAGATTGGATTCGCTGCAACGTCCCCAGGAACCTGCAGGAGACTAGCTATGTTATCCAGAACCTCATCGACAAGTCAGAGTACCAGTGCCGCATCACAGCCGTCAATAAAGTCGGCTTCGGTGAACCAGTTGAAGTACCCGGCAAACATGTTGCCAAGGACATCATCGGTACGTACAACTTTGATTTTCTGAGCTGTCTTTATTGTAATTCTGTATTACAGTGAATTTAAGTAGAACACAGTATCACTGATATAACAAATCTGGATTTTTTTTTTTCGTTGGTTAACCACCAAGCAATTTCTAAGTTTTTCTGGGTTTTTTTGGCTCTGTCTCATTTTTCTTCACTGGGGCTCACTTTCACTGTAATCTAAAGTCCTGCAGCTCTATGGAAACAGAACAACCACGAAGAAAGAGAGAGAAATCAGAAAGGTCTTTGTGCAGTATGACAAAGAATGACAAATCAGAAAAAAGAGCAGATTCTTTTTGGTAAATTTAACATAAGTTGAATGGAATCAACATGTCCAACATCTTCCCAGGTGTTCCAAACCCTGGACAAAAAGCAGGGCATCACATGCTGTAGTGATTTACCTATTTACATTTCCACAACCTCTCCAAAGTCTGTGTTTTTCACACTACTCTGCTCATCAGCTGTGGAAAGATGTTCACCATGTTGAATGTATCCCCAACAACTTGCTCCTATATATACTGTTCGTGAGCCAAACTGTATTTGTTTTGTTGATCCAGTACATTATATTTTCTTCTCAGTCTGTTTCGCCATTTCGTCCCAGCTATGGTAGTAGCAGTCCTCACTAAAAGCATCCTCTGTGTCCTAATGCAGTTGCTCCTGAGGCAGAGCTGAGTGCCGAATTGAGGGAGGGTTTGGAGCTGCAAGCTGGTGTCACTATGAAGCTGCAGGCCAACATCAAGGGCCGTCCCATTCCCAAGATCACCTGGGCAAAAATGAACACCAACATCAAGGACCGGCAGGGCATCGTCATCAAATCCAGCAATGTTGACACCATGGTGATGGTAGAGAATGTGAACCGATACGATGCTGGCAAATACATCCTCAACCTGGAGAGCACGGCTGGCATGAAGATGTACACCATCATTGTCAAAGTGTTGGGTAAGTTTAGAACTTATTTTTTCACATTTGCATAAAGCCACCGTGTGCTTGTTAGCAGTGATTATAATCACGGAAGTGACTAAAATGAGAAAACTGTTCTAGGTTTAGGAATATATTGTAAGAGATGCTGTTAAAAGGTGGTGTTGTATCTTTTCAGACACTCCTGGACCACCAGTCAACCTGATGGTGAAGGAATCAACTAAGGACAGTGCCTCCATTTATTGGGATACTCCTCTCATTGATGGTGGCTCTGAAATCACTCACTACATTGTGGAGAAGCGTGACACTGAGAGGAAGGCTTGGTCCATTGTCTCCAACAACTGCGCCAAGACGGCATTCAAGGTTCCAGACCTTGATGCTGGTCGGTCCTACTGCTTCAGAGTGTCAGCCGTCAACAAGCTTGGTGCTGGAGAGTGTTGTGAGACAGCTGATTCAGTCAGAGCATCAGGTAGGTTAGACAGTCACTGGTATTGTCAAAATTATGTGTCAGCAGCGTGCTTCTAGGACACTTGTTTTTCATGACAACCCCAACTTCTGAATTGGGTGATAGCTTAAGTGTGCTCAAATTCCACCTAAAATACTACTTTCTGCCCAGGTACTTACAGTTTTAAAGATATATTCAATCCAAGTAGTACTTCCTATCTGCAATTAACCTTGGTTGCTGAGTGCTACATGTTGACCAAATTCCATAATTAACATACTTAGGTCATTATCGGGTAAAATAACAATGCATTCATATGTTGTGGTTATTGTTGTCCCTAGATCTCAAACAGATATTTGAATGTTTGAGGAGAGGCATGACACGACCCTTCTTTCCCAAACTATCTGTAATTTTTCTGCCCAACTGTAGACATCAGAACTGTTGAAATTCATATTCCCACTATGGTCGTCCATCTTGGCCAGTAATGCGGCCTTGCTCCAATATGTGCTATTCTTGTAGTTATTGAATTCAGCAGGCAGCGTTGTTGTAAAAATGTCCTACATCTGTGGTTCTACAGCAGCAGCCCAGGAAATTCAATTCAATTCAATTCAATTTTATTTATATAGCACAAATTCACAACATATTTCATCATGTTGTCAGCATTTCAAAACGCAGTCTCCTGTGCGGCAGACATACACTGCTTGATTTTATACTTGTTCTAGTAAATATCACACTCACTTGTATTTACTTTTCCAGAGGAGCCTGGGCCTGTCATGGACTTCAAAACCCTGCTAGTTACTAGGGACTCTTGCACTCTGAGCTGGAAGAAACCCCTCACAGATGGTGGCAGCCGCATCATCTGCTACGTGCTGGAGGTCCTCAACGGTGACGACAAGTACAAGGAGCTTATGAGATCCAAGAATATGCAGTACAGTGCCAAGGACCTGGTGGAGGGCAGAGAGTACACCTACAGAGTCAAAGCTGTGAACGACTCAGGAGAGAGTGCCGCAAAGGAACTGACGGTGGTTGCTAAAGACCAGATCAGTAAGTGTCCATATTTATGAAAATTCTACACAAACAATTAAGTGAGAAAATATGTTTAGTGTTCAACATGGGGTATAACATATGTTTCCCTTCCCTCTGAAGTTCATCCCAGTTGTGACTTGAGGGAGTTGCCCAACATGTGCTACATTGCCAAAGAAGGTACCACCGTCCGTCTGAAGATCCCACTTATTGGCAAACCTACGCCCAAGGTCTCATGGAAGAAGGGAGATGATGAAGACCTGACAGACACCGGTCGGGTGTGCGCTGAGTCCTCTGCAGTCAACACCACCCTCCTGATCAGAGACTGCCAGAGGACTGATGCTTCGAAGTACACAATCACGCTGAGGAACAGCGCTGGAACCAAGGAGTCCACCATCTTCATCAGGTAGGATTCACAGAACAACCAGGGAAGAAACTGCAACACAACATGAAGAATATTTTCCTTAAAGTAGATCACACTGTCCTATCCATACACTGACTCTATTTAATCCTCTGAACTACAGGCAGTTTCTTGGCATTATTTTCCCCTGTCACATTTTTCCTTGCTGTGGCCTCATTTTTTACTTTAATCTAAAATCCTGCACCTCAGTGGAGACAGAACAACAATGAAGGAGAGAGAAGGCAGAAAAAAAGTTAAATGATTAGTTTTGTAAGAACTGAAAACAAAAATTAAATCAACATGTTCACCATTTTTCAAGTGCCCACAGGTGTTACAGACACCGGAAAGAATGGAGACTCCATACAACTGTTTCCATGTTGATAGTCTGCAGTTCACCTGAAAAGTCTCAGAATTTTGGTCATGACTGTTGGTCATAGCTGAGTCACTCACTGAGAATGATTTGAGCTGAGAATCTCAGATTTTTTTTGCTATTCCTTGTGTTTTTGGTGAATTTAATGAAATATCACAATTCAGTTGGACTGCACTCCATCACCTGAGCCACAATAAAGCTAAGAATGATTCCTTTGTCTCCTTTTAGGGTGGTGGGTAAACCTGGCATCCCTGTTGGACCAGTTAAGTTCAAAGATGTTACTGCTGACGGTGCTACGTTGAGGTGGGGAGCTCCCAAGGATGATGGTGGCTCTGAGATTACCAACTACATCCTGGACAAGAGGGATTCAATCACCAACATGTGGGTGACCGTGTCCTCCACTGTGGAGACCAACAGCATGAGGGTGACTGGCCTCCATGAGGGTACAGAATACATCTTCAGAGTTTGTGCTGAGAACAAGTACGGCGTTGGAGAGGGACTGAAGTCTGATCCGCTCGTAGCTAAACATCCATTCAGTAAGTGACAGGGCTTGATGTCTTTTAAAGCCCGAATTAGTGCTGAACTTAAAGACGTAACTTTTCTGACTATTTTTCAACAGATGTTCCTGACGCTCCTGCTCCTCCTGAGATCATGAGTATGCGCCACGATTCAGCTTACTTGGCCTGGTCTGACCCCAGGAAGACAGGAGGATCCCCCATCACAGGTATTGCCTCTTGGCCTACTTAATGTCATGCAGTTATTGCATTCTTTGTACCTTTTATATTAGCACTATTACTGACATCTGTATGAAGTGTACATATCATGACCAGAATGTGTTTTTTGTTCAGGTTATCATGTTGAGTTCAAGGAGAGGAACAGTATGTTGTGGAAGAGGGCAAGTCCAGCTGCTCTAAGGATGAAGGAACACAAAGTAACCGGGCTGACTGAAGGTCTGGAGTATGAGTTCAGAGTCATGGCAATCAACCTGGCTGGTATCGGCAGACCGAGCCCTCCCACCAATCCACAGGTGGCTTTGGATCCCATTGGTAAGTATGGAAAGACTGAGAGTTGGACAAGTATGAAAAATAATAATTCTGTAAATTATGCGCTCATATTTTTTATATTTGTATCAATAGATGCACCTGGTAAACCCGATGTTATCAGCATCACCAGGAGCACTGTGACCCTGCAGTGGACTGAGCCTCAGTTTGACGGTGGCCACAGGCTGACTGGCTACATTGTCGAAAAGCGAGACCTGCCTTCTAAGATCTGGGTGAAGGCCAACAACGTGAATGTTGTAGAGCCTGCATACACTGTCACAGATTTGCAGGAGGGCTGCAAATATGAGTTCAGGATCAGGGCAAAGAATTCTGCTGGTGCTCTCAGCCCACCCTCAGAGCAAACAGATACTATTATCTGCACGGATGAATATGGTGAGATGCAGACATTTAAACCCTTCTAAGCAAATCCAGTCACACAGTATGACACTGAGGTAGAGACTTGGCATACTGCATGAAAACCTAAATGTTTCCTGTTTTCTCCAACAGCGGCACCGACTATTGCTATCGACTCCCAGGTGATGGAGGGTCTGACTGTCCGAGCCGGTGATACTATTGTCATCACTGCCACAAGCATTTTGGGTAAACCTGCACCGACTTCCTGCTGGTCAAAGGGAGGGAAGTACTTTAAGCCCTCTGACATTGTTCACATTGAGACCACTGCCACGTCCTCCACTCTGTCCATCAAATATGCTAGCAGGAAAGACTCTGGAGAGTACACAATCACAGCCAGCAACCCCTTCGGTGTAAAGGAGAAAACTGTCAAGGTCAAAGTTCTGGATGTTCCTGGTGCTCCTGGACCTATCGAATGCAGCGGTGTCTCCTCTGAAAAGGTTACTCTCACCTGGACAGCACCTACTGAGGACGGAGGCTCTCCCATTAAGTATTACACACTGGAGAAGAGGGAGACTAGCCGGCTGCTCTGGACTGTCCTGGAAGAGAAGGTCATCAACTGTCACTATGTGGCCACCAAGCTCATCCAGGGCAATGAGTACTTCTTCAGAGTGTCTGCTGTTAACCAGTATGGTGCCAGCGAGCCATCTCACTCTGAGGCAGTCAAGATGGTGGATCGATTCGGTATGTACAGTTAATTTATGTGTTTCTTTGCATCTGGAAGATTACAGGCTACCACAGATTTATGAATATGTTTCTTTTTGTCTACATATGTAGGTCCTCCTGGTCCCCCGTCTAAACCAGAAGTGGACAAGGTTAATGGACATTCAGCAACTGTGACTTGGAGAAGACCGACTGAGGATGGAGGCAGTGACATCATAGGTTACTGTGTTGAGAAGAAGGAGAAGAAGGGTATGAGGTGGTTCCGGGCATCCAAGAAATCCATTACTGAACTCACCTACGAAGTCACAGGCCTCACTGAGGGTGTTGAGTATGAGTTCCGTGTTCTTGCTGAGAACAAAGCTGGTTTCGGAGAGCCAAGTGAACCATCTATGATGGTTAGAACAATAGTCATTGCCTGTAAGTAAAAATTTGCATTTCAGCTGTGAAAGCCATGTGGACTGCCAAAATTCAATATTATTATTCGGTGACTTTCCACTGCAGGAAATCAGTGTGAGGTGGAGTAAACGTTTAGAGGAACACCCTCTAAATGGCCCTTATAGCCTTTCTGTTTCTATTTAAAATCCAACAGCTTTGACTGCAAAATTAACTGCTGGTGCACTAAAACATATGGCCATTGTTGGGAGCAAACCTAATTCTATGTAGAAAATAGAACAATGCAGGTTTGTTATGTTAGAATGAATGATTATGTCAAAAAGGAGAAGACTTCAGGTGGTCAAGGACATTGAGAGGCCCAGAAAAATAGTGTTTGTTGTCCTTTCTGACTTTAACTAATTAGGATTTGTCTCTTGCGAATTTAACTGATCATGCATGTAAATCTACACAAAAGAATTTTGCAGCTGCTCAGAAGTACCCACTCTGGAATATTTACAATTTTCTCCCTGAAAAGAGTTCTGAAAGAGGTTCTACAGGGATAGTTCCTGTGGTCGAAACAGTCAAAGGTTTGATCCACCCTAAAATGACCTGCAAGTTCTTGCTGTGGAAAACTACCTATGGTTTCATATGCTTCGACTTAATCAAACAAAATCAGCAGTTTACACAGTTAAGTTTTTCAAAAACATTAACCACTTCTTTTATGTCTGTCAGATCCACCTGGACCGCCGGTCAATGCAAGAGTTACAGACACAACCAAAACCACAGCCACTCTGAACTGGGGAAAACCTCTTGATAATGGTGGACTTGAAGTCACTGGATATGTGATTGAACACAAGAAAGAAGGAACAGAAGAATGGGTTAAGGATACGCCATCTCCACTGAGGATCACAGAGTTTGTTGTTCCTGAGCTGGAAGCTGGTGCAAAATATTACTTCAGAATTAGTGCTGTGAATGCAAAGGGAGCAGGTGAGCCTGCTGAAACTAAGGAGCTGGTTGAGATTGTGGAGCGTGCAGCTGAGCCTGACCTGGAGCTGGATGTTGAGCTGAGAAGAACCCTTGTTGTTAGAGCTGGCTGCTCCATCAGACTCTTTGTGCCAATCAAGGGACGTCCTACACCAACAGTGACCTGGTCTAAGGAGGGAGGCCCTGTCCCACGTGCAGTCATCGACAGTACTGAATCCTTCACAATGCTGATTATTCCTGAGAGTTCAAGGATCGATGCAGGCAAATATGACCTTACCCTTGAAAACTCAACTGGAAAGAAGAGTGCTGATATACATGTGAGAGTTCTCGATTCACCTGGACCTCCACTTAACCTTAAACCAGTCAAGATTGACAAGGAAAGCATCACACTTCAATGGGAGATGCCTCTCATTGATGGTGGAGCCAAGATTACAAATTACATCATTGAGAAGAGGGAATCAACGCGCAAGGCTTTTGCTACTGCTATTACACATTGCCCAGCCACTTCAGTCAAAATTGACGAGCTGGGTGAAGGTTGTGAGTATTATTTCAGAGTATCTGCTGAGAATGAGTATGGCATTGGTGAAGCATTTGAAACTTCTGATCCAATTCGTGCATCCCAGGCACCAACTCCACCTGAAAGCATTATTCCTACTGATATCACCAAGAGTTCTGTCAGTCTCGTTTGGACTAAACCCAAGCATGATGGTGGAAGCAGAATTACAGGATACGTCCTGGAAGCCCAGAAGAAGGCAACTGATCAGTGGGCCCATGTAACAACAGTTAAAACCATGGATTTCACCGTGAAGAATCTCAATGAGAACGAAGAGTACATTTTCCGTGTAATGGCCGTTAACCAGTCTGGTAGAAGTGTTCCACGTGAGAGCAAACCCATTGTTGTCAGAGATTCTACTTCACTGCCTGAATTCGACCTGCGTGGTGTCTGTCAGAAGACCGTTATTGCCAAGGCAGGAGATGACATCAAAGTTGAGATTCCAGTTACGGGACGTCCTAGACCAACTGTCTCTTGGCAGAAGGATGGAGCAGCTCTGAAACTCACACAGAGAACTAATGTGGAAACTACAGCTGCTACTGTTACTCTCAGCATCAATGAATGCAACAGAGCCGACAGTGGTGTATACACCATGACGGGAAAGAACATTGTAGGATCTGTCACAGACAACATCATTGTCAAAGTGCATGATGTACCAGGGCCACCCAAAGGACCAGTTAAGATTGTGGAGATATCTCGTACCTATTGCATCTTTGCATGGGAAACTCCTGAGAATGATGGAGGTGTTCCCATCAACAACTATGTGGTGGAGATGAGAGACACCACCACCCAAACATGGACCGAGCTGTCTTCCACTATCATCCGCACAATGTTCAAAGCCATTCGGTTAACCACTGGATCAGAGTACCAGTTTAGAATAAAGGCTAAGAACAGATATGGTGTTGGACCTCCCATCACCTCAGAGGCGGTGGTGGCTGCCTATCCATTCAAAGCTCCTGGACCTCCTGGCACTCCTGGTGTTGTTGCATTTACCAAGGATTCAATAACGATTGGCTGGAATGAGCCTGTGTCTGATGGTGGAAATGAAGTCATTGGTTATCATGTTGAGAGGAAGGAAAGAAGCAGTATCATGTGGCATAAGATCAGCAAGGGTATTGTGAAAGGAAACATCTTTAAATCCACTGGGCTTGAAGATGGCATTGCATATGAGTTCCGTGTCATGGCTGAAAACATGGCTGGAATTGGTAAACCCAGCAAAGCCTCAGAAGCAATTCTGGCCTTGGATCCTGTTGACCCACCAGGTCAGCCTGTGCCAATATTTGTCAACAAGAACGTCATTACTATTCAATGGACAAAGCCTGAATATGATGGTGGCTTCAAAATCACCGGCTACACAGTGGAGAAGAGAGAACTGCCTACTGGTCGCTGGATCAGAGCCAATTTCACCAACATCATTGAGACAGCGTTTACTGTCAGTGGGCTGACTCAGGATGCCTCCTATGAATTCCGTGTTATAGCCAGAAACTCAGCCGGCGCAGTTAGCGTGCCCTCTGAGCCGTCAGACCCAATTACCTGCAAAGACGACATTATCGAACCACGCATTATGGTTGATGCCATCTTTAAGGATGTTGTTCTGCTGAAGGCTGGCGAGTCCTTCAGGCTTGATGCTGATATTGCTGGCCAACCAATCCCATCTATGGTTTGGACCAAGAATGGAAAGGAGGTGGAAAACACAATGAAACTGGACGTTAGGTTCACTGAATTGACAACCACCCTGACCAACAAGGATTCCATCAGATCAGATGGAGGAGAGTTTGTTCTGACTGCCACAAATGTTGGTGGATTTGCAAAGCACACCTTTAATGTTAAAGTCCTTGACAGGCCTGGACCACCAGTTGGACCTCTTCAGGTGTCTAATGTCACAGCTGACAACTGTGTTCTTACCTGGGCTCCACCTGCAGATGACGGCGGTGCCAAGATTGAAGGATACGTGATTGAGAAGCGTGAATCAAGCAGACTGGTTTGGACCAATGTGGCTTCAGACTTGCAAGTTACACAACACAAGGTAACCAAGCTGCTTAAAGGGAACGAATACAACTTTAGAGTTATGGCACTGAACAAGTATGGACTTGGCGAGGCCCTTGAATCAGAACCTACTATTGCAGACAATCCATATGTGATTCCAGATCCTCCAGAGAATCCTGAGGTGACAGCCATCTCTAAAGATTCAATGGTTCTTATTTGGCAAGCACCGAAAAGTGATGGTGGAACTCCCATCACCAATTACCATATTGAAAGAAAAGACAGAATAGGCCTGCGCTGGGTCAAATGCAACAAGAGAAAGGTCAAAGATCTACAATTCAAGGCAACAGGCCTTCTTGTTGGACATGACTATAAATTCAGAATAATTGCTGAGAATGCTGCTGGAGTGAGTGCACCAAGTGTGTCTAGTCCATTCTACAAGGCCACTGATGGACTCTACCAGCCTGGTGCTCCATGCAACCCCAGAATCTTGGACACAACCAAGTCTTCAATTACTGTTGCCTGGAACAAACCAGTGTATGATGGTGGTTCTGAAATCACCGGCTACATTGTGGAGACATGCATTCCATCTGAAAAGGAGGACGATGAGGAATGGACCATTGTTACACCCAAAGAAGGTCTCCTTGCAACCTCCTTTACCATTGTTAATCTGAAAGAGAACCAGGAGTACAAGATCAACATTTCTGCTGTCAACAGTGAAGGAATTGGAGAGGCAGCATCTGTACCTGGCAATCCCAAGGCAGAGGACAGGCTCCTCCCACCTGAGATCGATTTGGATGCAGAGCTCCGTAAACTGGTCAGTCTTAGAGCTTGCTGCTCACTTAGACTGTTTGTTCCTATCAGAGGCAGACCAGCTCCTCAGGCTAAATGGACCAAAGGAGATGGTGAACCTATTGAGAGGGCAACTATTGACAGCACAACATCATACACCTCACTTGTCATTGAAAATGTCAACAGATTTGACAGTGGGAAGTATAATCTTACTGTTGAAAATAGTTCTGGCTCCAAGACAGCTACAGTTCAAGTCAGGGTGCTTGATACACCAAGTGCTCCACAGAATTTGAAGATAACTGCTGTAACTAATGAAGCTGTCACTCTGACTTGGGATCCACCAATGAATGATGGAGGAGTTAAGATTAAGAACTACATTGTTGAAAAACGTGAGTCTACAAGGAAAGCGTATGCCACAGTCAATGCTAATTGTCATCATACCACCTTCACGGTTGATCAGCTCCTGGAAGGATGCAACTATTACTTCAGAGTTTTAGCTGAGAATGAATATGGCATTGGCTTGCCCATTGAGACTGGGGAATCAGTTAAAGTGTCAGAGAAACCACAGCCACCTGGCAAAATTACTCTCAAGGATGTCACCAAAAACAGTGTCACCCTCTCGTGGGAGAAGCCAGAGCATGACGGTGGCAGCAGAGTTGGCTGTTATGTTGTTGAGATCCAGCCTAAGGGTGCTGATAAATGGTCCCAGGCTGTGATTGTAAAAGAAACAGAAGCGACTATTAGTGGACTAAATGCAGGTGAAGAATACATGTTCCGTGTAGCAGCAAGAAATGAGAAAGGAACTAGTGACCCACGTCAGATTGGCGTTCCTGTGATCGTAAAAGATCTTGTGATTGCACCTGTTATCAAAATGTTGTTCAACACATTCAGTGTGTTAGCAGGAGAAGACCTGACAGTGGAGGTTCCATATGTTGCACGTCCCAAAGCAGCTGTATCCTGGGTAAAGGATGGTCAGCCTCTGAAAAGAACTACAAGAGTGAACTTTGGCGCAACAGCCACAATGCTGAACCTCACCATCAAAGAGGCTAGTAGAGATGATGTCGGACACTACCTTATTACTCTGACCAACACAGCAGGCGAAACAACTGCAGATATTGGCATTGTTGTTCTAGACAAACCAGGCCAGCCAGGCGGTCCGGTTAAGGTAGAAGAGGTCACTTCTGACAGTGTAACCATTTCCTGGAATCCACCAGAGTATGATGGTGGTTGCACCATCAAACACTACATCGTAGAAAAGAGAGACACATCTACAACTAACTGGATGATTGTATCTCCCAACCTAGCAAGGACCAAAATTAAGGCAGGCAGGCTGAAGACTGGCTCTGAGTATCAGTTTAGAATCACAGCCGAAAACAGGTATGGAAAAGGCCCAATTCTCCAATCAGAGTGTATTGTGGCTCAGTATCCGTATAAACTCCCAGGACCCCCAGGAACACCATCCATTGCAGCCTGCACTAAAGACAGCATGGTGGTGGCCTGGAATGAGCCTGTGAATGATGGTGGAAGCACTATCTTGGGCTACCATCTTGAGCGTAAAGAGAGAAATAGTATTCTGTGGGTGAAACTCAACAAGTCTCTTATTACTGACCAGACCTTCAAGACCGCTGGTCTGGAGCCAGGAATGGAGTATGAATACAGAGTTTATGCTGAAAATATTGTTGGAATAGGGAAAGTGAGCAAAGTATCTGAAGGACAGGTTGCTAGAGATCCTTGCGATCCTCCCGGCACTCCCGAGGCAACAAAGATTACTAAGGACTCTGTGACCATTGTTTGGACCAAGCCTGAGTATGATGGTGGTGCAAAGGTTACAGGCTACATTGTGGAAAAGAAGGAGCTTCCTGAGGGTCGTTGGCTGAAGGCTAACTTCACTAATGTCATCGAGACAGAATATGTAGCCACTGGACTTGTGCAGGATAATCAATATGAGTTCCGTGTTATTGCCAGAAATGCCGCTGGTGTTTTCAGTTTGGCATCTTTCAGCACTGGCCCTATCACTGCTAGGGATGAGATTGAACCACCACGCTTCAGCATTGACCCAGAGTACACACAGACTGTTGTGGTTAATGCTGGAGATAACTTTAAAATTGATGCAGATGTTAATGGAAAACCACTGCCCTCTATCCACTGGATGAAGGGAGAGTTGGAACTGGGAAACACTATTCATAGAGAGATTAAGAACACACCCACCAAAGCTTTTATATCTGTCAAAGAAGCAAAACTTTCTGATGGAGGTGAATACACTCTGCTGCTGAAAAATCCTGGTGGAGAAAAGGCTGTACAGATCGATGTGGTTGTTCTAGATAAGCCTGGGGAACCACAAGGACCCCTTGTTGTTACAGGAATAACCAAAGACCGATGCTGCCTTGCATGGAAGCCACCACTGCAAGATGGTGGCAGCAAGATCTCTCACTACGTTGTGGAGAGAAGAGAGACAAGCAGACTTGTATGGACTGTTGTGGACCCAAAAGTGGAAAATATTTGTCTAAAAGTCAACAAGCTCCTTGAAGGAAATGAGTACATCTTCAGAGTTCATGCTGTCAACCAGTTTGGAATAGGTGCACCACTTGAGTCTGCTGCTGTCGTAATTAAGGATCCATACCTGCCACCTGGATCACCGAAGGGCTTAGAAATTTCAGATATTAAAAAGGATTCAATGGTGCTCACCTGGGAGGCTCCTTCTGAAGATGGAGGCAGTCCAATCACTGGATACATAATTGAGAAGCATGACAAAGAAGGTGTGAGGTGGACGAGATGCAACAGGAAAACTGTCACTGATTTGACTTTCAAGGTCACTGGACTCCTTGAAAGCCATAGTTACGAATTCAGAGTTGCAGCTGAAAATGCTGTTGGTGTAGGTGACTCAAGCTCCCCAACTGTATTCTACAAAGCTCTTGATCCCATCTTCATGCCCGGCCCACCACACAATCCAAGAGTCACTGACACAACAAAAACATCAGTGTTCCTGTCATGGGGAAAGCCGGTGTGTGATGGAGGCTGTGAGATTCAGGGATACATTGTTGAGTGCTGCACTACCACAGAGGCAGCAGAGCCAACAGAAGCACCAGCTGCAGAGACAGAATCCACAGATGCACCAGCTGTGGAATGGACAATGTGCACGCCACCAACAGGTGTCAAGAAGACAAAGTTTGAGGCTACAAATCTGAAGGAAAACCAGGCATACAAGTTTAGAGTATGTGCTATAAACAAAGTGGGTGTTGGTGAACATGCTGATGTCTCTGGAGCTGTTGTTGCCCAGGACAGGGCAGAGGAGCCAGACCTTGACATTGACCCAGAGCTGAGAAAGATTGTGACCATTAAAGCTGGCACCTCTCTTAGACTGTTTATCCCCATCAAAGGAAGGCCCGCTCCTACTATCAAGTGGGACAAAGATGAAGCTGCGCTCAAGGAGACTGCTCAGGTTGAGATTACCAGCAGTTATACATCCCTTGTAATTGATAAGATGAGCAGAAATGACAGTGGAAAGTACACAGTCACTGCTGAGAATTCCAGTGGAACAAAATCTGCTTTTGTTGTTGTCCGTGTTCTCGACACACCCAGCGCTCCTGTTAATCTTAAAGTCAAAGAAATTACAAACCAATCAGTAACACTGGTGTGGGAACCACCTCTGTTGGATGGTGGATCCAAGATCAAGAACTACATCATTGAAAAGAGGGAAAGTACACGCAAAACATATGCAGCGGTTGTAACAAATTGTCATGCTCTTTCATGGAAGATAGAACCACTCCAGGAGGGCTGCAGCTACTACTTCCGAGTCCTCGCTGAGAATGCTCATGGTGTTGGCCTGCCTGTAGGAACTGCCGATGCTCTTAAAGTCTCAGAGGTGCCCCAGACTCCAAAAAATCTGAGTGTTACAGATCAGACCAAAACAAGCATCTCTTTGGCCTGGGAGAAGCCTGAGTATGATGGTGGTAGCAGAGTCATGCAGTATTTACTCGAGGTGCAGCTGAAGGGCCAAGAGAAATGGTCTGGTGTCAACACGTTTAAGACAATGGAGGCCACTGTTGCCAATCTGAACCCAGGAGAGGAGTATTTGTTCAGAGTAACAGCAATCAATGATAAGGGAAAGAGTGACCCCAAAGTCCTTGCAGGTCCAGTGATGACCAAAGACTTAGTCTTTGAGCCAGATGCCCGTCCAGCATTCAGCAGCTACAGTGTGAATGTGGGCAAAGACATGAACATTGACATTCCCATCTTTGGACGTCCTAAACCTGCAGTTACATGGACTAAAGATGGAGCTCCTCTAAAGTTCACTACCAGAGTCAACATTCTCAATACACCAACACATACAACACTGAGCATTAAGGAGGCAGCAGGTGATGATGGCGGCATGTATGGCATCAATGTTGCAAACTCAGCTGGAAAGAAAGATACAACAGTTGAAATCATTGTACTGGACAAACCTGGCCCTCCATCTGGCCCCGTGAAGTTTGATGAAATTACAACACAGAGTGTTACAATTTCATGGGAACCACCAAAACACAATGGTGGATGCCAAATTTCAAACTACATTGTGCAGAAGAGAGATACTACTACAACAACATGGGAAAATGTGAGCATCAACTGTGCTAGAAACAGCATCAAAGTGAGTAGACTGAAGACTGGAGCTGAGTACCAGTTCAGGATCATTGCCCAGAACCGCTATGGCAAGAGTCATGGTCTGGATTCATCTGCTGTTGTAGCTCAGTACCCATACAGAGAGCCAGGCCCACCAGGCACTCCTTTCATTTCGTCTCTATCAAGGGACCACCAGATTGTTGAGTGGCATGAACCCGTATCAGATGGAGGCAGCCCTGTTCTTGGCTACCATCTTGAAAGGAAGGAGAGAAATAGTATTCTCTGGGTCAAGATCAACAAGACACTTATCCATGATACCAGTTTCAAGAGTCACCCATTGGACGAGGGTGTTGAGTATGAATACAAAGCTTATGCTGAAAATATTGTTGGTATTGGCAGGAGCAGTAAGGTCTCAGAGGGCTGTGTTGCTCGCGACCCATGTGATCCTCCTGGCACACCAGAAGCCATCCATGTGACCAAAGACACTATTGTCATTGAATGGACTAAACCAGAGTATGATGGTGGCAGCAATATCACTGGCTATACTGTAGAGAAGCGTGATCTGCCAGAGGGCAGGTGGGTAAGGGCAAACTTCACTAATGTGATTGAGACACAGTTTACTGTCACTGGTCTGACTGAAAATGCACAGTATGACTTTAGAGTCATTGCTAAGAATGCTGTTGGCACCGTCAGCAAGCCGTCATATAACAGTGGACCCATCACTGCAAGTGACAAGCTGGAGGCACCCAAATTCTCCATTGACCCTGCATTTACTAAGACCATTATCATTAATGCTGGAGAGACATTCAGGCTAGATGCTGACACACGTGGCAAGCCACTGCCTACAATCCAGTGGTTCAAGGATGAAAAACCCATTGAAAATACACTAAGACTGGAGATCAGAAACACAGAAAACCATGCCATGATTGTCATTAAGGACGCTGTTAGAGTTGATGGTGGAGTTTACATGCTGCAGCTGACAAACGAGGCTGGCAGTGAAACTGTTCCATTCAAGGTTGTGGTCCTGGATAAACCCAGCCAATGTGAAGGTCCCCTCCACATCACTGGAGTCTCTGAAGATAGATGCACACTGGTATGGCGTGCTCCTCTACACGATGGAGGTAGTCCTATTTCACATTACGTCATTGAGAGAAGAGAAACCAGCCGTCTAGCCTGGACTGTAGTTTCCAGCTCATGTAAAACCACAAGCTACAAAGTCACCAAACTACTGGAAGGAAATGAATACATGTTCCGTGTCATGGCAGTCAATGGTTACGGTGTCAGTGAGCCACTAGAGTCTGGTGGAGTGATCATGAAGACTCCATTTGTTCCTCCTGGTTCACCTCACATTGAGGATGTATCCAACATTGCCCATGATGGTATGACCATCACTTGGTCTGCCCCTGAGACTAATGGCGGCAGTGAGATTATCAGTTACATCATTGAAAAGAAGGACAGAACTGGAATCAAATGGACCAGATGCAACAGGCAGAAGGTCACAGATCTGTCATTCAGAGTTACAGGCCTCACTACAGGTCATGAGTATGAGTTCAGAGTGGTTGCTGAGAACATAGTTGGAGCAGGAGAACCAAGTCTTCCAAGTTCTTACTACAAGGCCTGTGATCCAAAGTACAAACCCGGTGCCCCAGCATATGTGAACGTGATTGACTCCACAAAGACTTCAATTACAGTCTCATGGGGTAAGCCTCTATCTGATGGCGGCAGTACCATTCAAGGATACATTGTTGAAGTCTGCAAGGCTGAAGAGGAGCAATGGACCATGGTCACTCCACCCACTGGCCTGCGTGTCAACAAGTATGAAATCACCAAACTTACTGAGGGCCAGGAGTACAAGATCCAGGTTTGTGCTCTGAACAAACTGGGAGTTGGCGAGCCGGCGTCTCTTTCTGGAACAGCTAAGCCAGAGGAAAGGGTAGAACCACCAGAGATCCATCTTGACTCTGAGCTGAGGAAGGGCATCGTAGTGAAAGCAGGTGGATCTGTTAGAATCCATGTTCCATTCAAGGGCAGGCCAACACCTGAGATTAAGTGGACCAAGGATGAGGGTGACCTGAATGAGAAAACAGTGGTTGAGAAAGCTCTTAACTTCACACAGCTTTCTCTTGACTCATGCGACAGGAGTGACTCTGGAAAATATGCCCTTAGCCTGACCAACAGCAGCGGCACTGCGTCTGAAGTTGTTTCAGTTAAGGTCCTTGATACACCTGGGGCTCCTCAAAACCTTGTGGTTAAAGATGTCAAAAGGGAGTCTGTCACTCTTGTATGGGATGCTCCACTGATTGATGGAGGTTCCAAAATCAAGAACTATGTCATTGACAAACGGGAATCAACCAGAAAAGCATATGCAAATGTGTCTACAAAATGCACCAAGACCACATTCAAAGTTGAAAACTTGATTGAAGGTGCTATGTACTACTTCAGAGTCATGGCTGAGAATGAATTTGGAATTGGCCAGGCTGTTGAAACAAAGACTGCCTCCAAGGCCTCTGAGGTGCCTCTGTCTGTTGGAAAGGTCTTCCTCACTGATGTCACTAAGGCTACTGTTTCACTGGCCTGGGAGAAACCTCAGCATGATGGAGGCAGTAGAATTGGTGGATATCTAATTGAGATGCTGCCTAAGGGTACAGATAAGTGGGGAGTTGCCACAAATACAAAAACATGCGACGGAACTGTCAAAGGCCTCACAGCTGGAACAGAATATCTTTTCCGTATCATTGCTTACAATGAGAAGGGAAAGAGCGAGCCAAAAGCATTGGCTGCACCAGTTATTGCAAGTGACATGACCATGGAACCAAGCATTAAGGTGCAATTCAACACTTACAGTGTACTTGCTGGAAAAGATCTGAAGTTAGAGTTTCCTGTGCTTGGCAGGCCCAAACCTAAAGTCACCTGGACCAAGGATGGTCAGGCTTTGAAGGTGACATCCAGAGTCAATGTATTAAACACTCCAGAAACAGCTGTAATTCAAATTACTGAAGCATGTAAGGAAGACTTTGGCAAATACTCAATTACAGCCACCAATAGTGCTGGCACAGTCACTGAGGATGTGGCTGTCATTATTCTTGACAAACCTGGTCCACCAACGGGTCCAGTCAAGGTTGTTGAAGTGAGCAACACTTTTGTCCATCTGTCATGGGAACCTCCAGAGTACACCGGTGGATGTCAGGTAAAGAACTATATAGTGGAAAAGAGAGACACCACCACTACAACATGGCAGCCAGTCACCACACAGCTAGCTAGAACAGCTTTCAAGGTCACCAAGTTGAAGACTGGTGCAGAGTATCAGTTCAGAATCATTGCTGAAAACAGATATGGAAAGGGCGTGTCTCTGGACTCCAAGGTCATTGTGGTGCAATATCCATACAAAACACCAGGACCTCCAGGAACGCCATATATCAAATCTGTGACCAAGGAAATGATGATCATTGAATGGAACGAGCCAGTCAATGATGGAGGAAGTGCAGTTATCGGCTACCATCTGGAAAGCAAGGAGAGAAGCAGCATTCTGTGGAACAAACTGAATAAGACTCTCATTGCTGATACCCAATTCAAGATATGCAATCTTGAGGAGGGTATTGGATATGAATTTAGAGTTTATGCAGAAAATATTGTTGGCATTGGCAGATGCAGTAAAGTGTCTGATTCCTTTGTTGCTCGCGACCCATGTGATCCTCCTGGTGCTCCAGAAGCTATAACTGTTTCCAAGAACCTTATCAAGATTCAGTGGACAAAGCCTCAGTATGATGGTGGCAGCAAAGTAAATGGATATATTGTGGAAAGGAAAGATCTATCCTCCCCTGATGGGCGCTGGGTAAGAGCTAACTTTACCAACATAATTGAGACAGAGTATGCAGTCACTGGTTTGACAGAGAATGAGCAATATGAATTCAGAGTTATTGCAAGAAATGCAGCTGGAGTCTTCAGTGAGCCATCTGACAGCTCTGGATCGATTACTGCTACTGATGAACTTGAACCACCAAGGGCCTCAATGGATCCAAAATACAAGGATGTTATCGTTGTCAATACTGGCGAACATTTGCTTCTTGATGCAGACATCTATGGAAAACCAATTCCTGATGTTGCCTGGCTAAAGGAGGGCAAGGAAATGGACAAAGCTGTGCGCATTGAAGTGAAAACTACACAGAAACGTGCAGCCATGACTATTAAAGACGTGACCAAGCTTGATGGTGGCCACTATGACCTTGTCCTCAAAAATCTGGGTGGTACAAAAGTTTTGCCTATCACTGTGAAAGTCCTTGATAAACCGGGTCCACCCACTGGACCCATGAAAGTGACAGGAGTCATGTCTGACAGGTGTATCATTGCCTGGTCTGAGCCAGCTCTGGATGGTGGGGCCAGCATCAGTCGCTATGTCCTGGAGAAGAGAGAAACTAGCAGGTTGTCCTGGACAGTGGTTGCACCAAACATCAAGGGTCTGTACCACAAAGTAACAAATTTGCTTACTGGTAATGAATACATCTTTAGAGTCAGGGCAATCAATAAATATGGTGTTGGTGATTATCTCGAAAGTGAACCCATCACTGCACGCAATCCTTACAAACCACCTACTGCTCCCGGAACTCCAGAAGCAAGTCAGATAACAAAGGAATCTATGGTTCTGTCATGGACCTCTCCAGAACAGACTGGTGGAGCTGACATTGAAGGCTACCATCTGGAGAAACGTGACAAAGACAGTGTAAGGTGGACAAAGTGCAACAGACAGAAACTGACTGACACTCACTTCAAGGTCACAGGTCTGCTGACAGATCACTTCTATGAGTTCCGTGTTGCTGCTGAGAATGAGGCTGGAATGGGAGAGCTCAGTGAACTGTCCCTGTTCTACAGAGCATGTGATGCTACAACACCACCCGGACCTCCACACCATCCAAAGGTGACAGACTACTCAAAGTCTTCTGTGTCTCTGTCCTGGGGCAAACCTGACTTTGATGGTGGGGCCTATGTCAAAGGCTACATTGTTGAAATGAGGGAATATACACCATTGCC
The DNA here is from genome assembly GCF_022539595.1 of Amphiprion ocellaris. Classification (NCBI taxonomy): domain Eukaryota; kingdom Metazoa; phylum Chordata; class Actinopteri; family Pomacentridae; genus Amphiprion; species Amphiprion ocellaris. Next base: position 36,116,814 of record NC_072776.1, on the reverse strand, counting down.
AGAGTCAACAGAGGAGGCAGAAGTAGCACCAGCAGTAGAACCACCAATTGAAAAGGAATGGAACATGTGCACTCCACCTACTGGTATTCAAGCCACTAAACTCACCATCGCAGACCTGAAGGAGGGTGGAGAGTACCAGTTCCGTGTCTGCGCTATCAACTCAGAGGGAGTGGGAGAGGCTGCTAATGTCCACGGCACAGTGGTTACATCTGACAGGGCAGAAGCACCAGAGATCGAGCTCGATGCTGATCTCAGAAAGGTGGTATCAGTCCGTGCTGGTGGAACTCTGCGTCTGTTCGTCACCATCAGAGGAAGGCCTGAGCCTGCTGTGAAATGGGAGAAGGTTGAAGGCACTCTCACAGAGCGCGCTGCAATCGACACCACCACTTCATACACCATGTTTGTCATTGACAATGTTAACCGCTTTGACAGTGGCAAATACTCGCTGACATTGGAGAACAGCAGTGGCACAAAGTCTGCAGTTGTTGCTGTGAGAATTTTGGATACACCAAGTGCACCACAAAAGCTTGCTGTGAAGGAGCTTAAGAGGGATTCAGTGACTCTTGGCTGGGACACGCCACTGACTGATGGTGGTTCTAAAATCACAAACTATATTGTGGAGAAGAGAGAGTCTGTCAGGAAGGTGTATACTACTGTCACCAGCAACTGCACGGTCAACTCATTTAAGATTGAAGACTTGCCCGAGGGTGGAATGTTCTACTTTAGAGTCTGTGCTGTAAATGAATATGGCCAGGGACAGATGGTTGAAACTAAAGAAATCAAAGTGTCTGAGGTACCTCTTCCACCAAACAAGGTTACTCTTGTAGATTTGACCAAGACTAGTGTGTCACTGACTTGGGAAAAACCTGCTCATGATGGTGGAAGCAAAGTAATGTGCTACAATGTAGAATTTAAGCCTAAGACTGGGGATAAATGGGGCACAGCATGCACAGTCAAGGTGCCAGAAGCAACTGTTCCCAATCTGACTCCTAACGAAGCCTATTTATTCAGAGTTGTTGCAATCAATGAGAAGGGAAAGAGTGAGCCAAAGGATCTTGGTTTGCCTGTAGTTGCAAAGGATGTTGGAATTGAACCATCGGCCAATTTACTGTTTAACACCTACAGTGTTAAAGCTGGAAGTGACCTCACTCTTGAGGTTCCAATAAGAGGCAGACCAAAACCTGTTGTTTCCTGGAAGAAGGACGGCCTTCCCCTGAAGCAGACATCATCAGTGACAATCTTAAACACTGCAACCTCAACCAAAATTGTCATCAAAGAGGCTACCAGAGAACATGTTGGAAAGTATGAAATCACTCTGGCCAATGCAGCAGGAACTGTCTCATCAGATATCGGAGTTGTTGTCCTCGATAAACCAGGTCAACCAAAAGCAATAAAGGTGGATGCTGTGACCTCAGACAGCATCACACTCTCCTGGTCCCCACCAGAATACGATGGTGGGTGCTCTATCAGCAATTACATTGTGGAGAAGAGAGACACAAACACACAGGAATGGCAGATGGTGGCAAGTAATGTTGCCAGAACAGCTTTCAAGGCTGGCCGCCTGACACACGGAGCAGAGTACCAGTTCCGTGTCTATGCAGTTAATCGCTATGGAAAGAGCACGTATCTGGATTCACCTGGAATCACTGCTATGTATAACTTCAAACAACCTGGACCCCCTTCCACACCCATAGTGAAACTGGCCACCAAGTCTTACATGTTGGTGACCTGGAATGAGCCGGTCAGTGATGGTGGCAGTCCTGTTTTGGGCTACCATCTGGAAAGGAAGGAGCGTTCTAGCATTCTTTGGACAAAGATGAACAGAGGAATGATCAAAGATACAGAATACAAAGTCAATGGAATTGAAGAAGGCATGATGTATGAATACCGCGTCTATGCTGAAAATATTGCTGGCATTGGTAAATGCAGCAAGGCCTGTGAAGCTGTAGCAGCCAGAGATCCATGCGATCCCCCAGGCACACCTGTGGTTACTGCAGTTACCAGATCATCTGTGTCCTTATCTTGGGATAAACCAGAGTATGATGGTGGAGCCAAAGTTTCTGGTTACATTATTGAACGCAGAGACCTTCCTGAAGGACGCTGGACAAGGTGCAACTTCACAAATGTGCCTGAGACCCACTATGAAGTGACAGGCCTTATAGAGAACAGCCAGTATGATTTCCGTGTGATTGCAAAGAATGCAGCTGGACTGTTCAGCATACCATCATACAACACTGGTCCTATCACTGTGAAGGATGATGTGGATCCACCTCGCATCATGATGGATGTGAAGTTCAGAGAGACATTGCATGTAAAAGCAGGAGAAACTCTGAAGATTAATGCTGACCTGGTTGGACGTCCTGCTCCTGTCATCTCCTGGACAAAGGATGGCAAAGAGATTGAGTTGAGAGCCAGAATCCAAATTATCTCAACAGATACCAACACATGTGTCATTGTGAAAGACTGCATCAGAAGAGATTCTGGACAGTATGCCTTGACTCTTCAGAATATTGCGGGAGCAGTTACCATGCCGATAAACTGTGTAATTCTGGATAAACCAGGACCCTCAGCAGGACCCCTACAAATCACTGGTCTCTCAGCTGAGGAGTGCACTCTGTCATGGGGTCCTCCTCAGGAGGCCGGTGGTGCTGACATCACTCATTACATTGTTGAAAGGCGTGAGACCAGCCGCTTGGCATGGACACTGGTGAAGGGAGACGTCAAAAAGACATACTTCAAAGTCACCGGCCTGCTCAAGGGCAATGAATATATCTTCAGGGTTCTGGCTGTCAGCAAGCATGGACTTGGCGAGGCACTGGAGAGTGATGCTGTAAAGATCACAGATCCCTACACATTCCCCTCCGCTCCAGCAAGTGTTGATGTAACTACTATAACCAGCGATTCCATGACCCTCACCTGGTGCAAGTCAGCTAGTGATGGAGGCAGTCCCATCACTGGATATGTGATTGAGCGCCGTGAGAAGACGGGCATGCGATGGGTTCGTGTGAACAGAGATCCAGTTGTTGAATGTACTGCAGTAGCAACCAAACTGCGCAAGGCTTGTGAGTATGATTTCAGGGTCTATGCTGAAAATGCAGCTGGTTTGAGTCCCCCAAGTGAACCATCTGCAACATTCAGAGCATTGGATCCTCTGGTTGTTCCATCTCGTCCAACCAAGCCAAAGATCATCAGTTCAACCAAGGATTCTGTGTCCATTGTCTGGAAACCTCCAGCAGATGATGGTGGTGCTCCCATCCTTGGATACAGTGTGGAATACAGAGACTACATCCACAAACCAGAGCCAGAGGTTGAAGAAGAGGAGGAAGAATATGAGGAGGAAGAGGAAGAGGAGGTACCCGAATCACCTGAAGAACTTGCAAGATGGATTGAAGCTATCCCTCTTACCAAGAGCTTAGAGTTCACAATCACTGGATTAAAGACAGATGCAGAATATGAATTCTGTGTTAAGGCAATCAACAAAGTTGGCAGCGGTGTGCGTAGCCCATATTCAGATGCAGCTGCAGCAATGGACAGAACTTCAGAGCCATCATTTGACGCTGATATCGAGATGCGGAAAGTACTTATTGTTAAGCACGGCACTGCATTTACACTCAATGTGCCATTCAAAGGAAAACCTGTGCCATCAGTAGCTTGGGCCAAGGAGGGTGTTGACCTAAAAGTCAGAGGAACCATCGAAGCAACAGAATCCAGCACTTCACTCACTATTGAGAAGTCAAACAGAAATGATTCTGGAGAGTACCATGTTACCATTGAATCTCCACTGGGAAAAGCAACCCTGCCCATTGTTGTCAAAGTGCTTGATTCTCCTGGACCCCCAGTCAATGTGAAAGTTTCAGCGGTGACCAGGGATTCTGCTACCCTCATGTGGGCGGCTCCAGAGAATGATGGCGGTGATGCAGTAAAGGCATACCATGTTGAAAAACGTGAGGCCAGTAAAAAGGCCTGGGTATCTGTGACCAGCAACTGCCATGATCTGACTTACAAGGTGGAAGACTTGCAGGAGGGAGCCATCTACTACTTCAGAGTTATTGGAGAAAATGAGTATGGAGTGGGCGAGCCTCAGGAGGCCAAGGCTGGAACAAAGATTACAGGTAACATATGAATGAACTGAGGGATTGTAGCTTAATTTTATACAAACTTCAGTTTCCCAACAGAATGTACTGAACAAAATGTCTTGCTGTCTTTTACAGAGGTACCAAGTCCACCTATGAAACTTGGAGTTGTAAACGTTACCAAGGACAGTGTTACAATTGCCTGGACGAGACCAGAGTATGATGGCGGCAGCAGAGTCACTGGCTATCTTATTGATGCCGTGGAGAAGGGACAGACCAAGTGGGTGAAGTGTGCCACTGTGAGGACGATGAATCACACCATTAAGAGCCTGAGGGAAGGTGCTGAGTACTTCTTCAGAGTCCGAGCAGAGAACCACGCCGGACTCAGTGAACCCAAGGAGATGATCGTTCCTGTTATTGTCAAGGAAATACAAGGTATTATCTCCAGCTTTACTAATACATTTAATTAACCCGCTGAACTCTAGGCAGTTTCTGGGGTATTTTGCTCCTGTCATATAATTCCTTGCTGCAGCCTCATTTTACAATGCAATGTAAAGTCCTCTAGCTCTATGGAAACAGCACAACTGTGAAGAGAGAGAACTCAGAAATGTCCTCTGTGGAGTGTGACACAGAATGACAGAAATCATAAAAAAGTTGTCATTATTTGATTATTTACACTCAAACATCTGAAAAGAAATCCAACATTTTTCTGGGTGCCCAAAGATGACCAAAATGCGTGAAAAAAGTAGTTGCTCCACATACTGTAGATATTTTACTACTTACATTTTTATTTTGTTTCCATACTTCTTTTCTCTCTGCTATGTGTAAACACAACCTGCAGTTCAGCCAAAAAAATTCTGGAAATTTTGTGTTGTGACTGTTGGTAACAGCTGAGTCATTAATGGCTTCATGGTTGCGTCAAGGAGCACTGAACTTTTTAGTTTTTTACAGAAATCAGTTAATGCACACATTATTTTTGGAGAATTTTAAAATGAATCATGTAAATAGACATAAATACATTTTGAGAAAACCAGGTTTGGGTGCCAATCAATTAGTATGCCACAAATGAGTAGTTTAATTCACTTCAGTAGGCTGACAGGCAAATTCTTTGTGGTTTTAGAGTTTCTGGCATATAAATGGTGTCGTTTGTTTTGCCAGTCAAATAGCTATTAGGTTATTTTTTAAAAGCTACTGAATTTGTAGTAGAAAATTTAGGCAGGACTGGTTTTGTGGCTAACTTACTGACATCCGTTCTGTCTGATTATTTCAACAGAGGCTCCTGAGTTTGACCTGACTAACTACCCCAAGAATACAGTTTATGTGAAAGCAGGAGCCGACCTGACCTTTGAGATTCCTCTCACTGGCAGGCCTATACCAAAGGTGACCATGTCTAAGAACAATGTTGCTATCAAGGGATCCAATAGACTGTTGACAGAAGTGACTCCAGACAGCTTAATTATTACCCTAACCGAAAGCATTTCCAGTGATGCTGGCAAATATGAAATCACCGCCTCAAATGCAGGAGGTACCACCAAGATCTTCATCATCTTTGTTGTGCTGGACAAACCCGGACCTCCTGTTGGTCCTGTTGAGATTGGAGAGGTTGGAGAAACGACAGTGTGTCTGAAATGGGCTCCTCCAGAGTACGATGGTGGCAGTCCAGTTACCAACTACGTTGTCCTGAAGCGTGAAACCAGCACTCCAATGTGGACAGAGGTGTCCGCTAGCATTGCCAGAACCTCAATCAAGGCAACTAAGCTGACCAAAGGAGAGGAGTATCAGTTCAGGATCAAGGCTCAGAATCGCTTTGGTGTCAGTGACCATATTGACAGCAAGCCAGTCACGATAAAGCTTCCCTACAGTAAGTCAGTCGACCTAAGGCTGTCACAACTTTTGTTTTATGGCTGGTGGATCTTTTTGAAGATACACTAACATATTTGTTGTGTTTTGCAGCCATCCCTGGACCTCCATCCACCCCATGGCTTGGCTACGTATCTCGTGAGAGCCTAACAGTGTGCTGGAATGAGCCTGTCAATGATGGTGGAAACCCTGTGTTTGGATATCATCTCCAGATGAAGGAGAGAAGCAGCATCCTCTGGCAGAAGGTCAATAAGACAGCAATCCCAGCTAACCAGTGGCGTGTCACAAACATCTGCCCTGGCCTCATCTATGAATTCAAGGTTGCGGCTGAAAATGCTGCTGGTATTGGAAAGTTGAGTAAGACTTCTGAAGAGGTGCTTGCTATTGATGCCTGCGGTAAGTAAAATCATCTTCTATTTGTGTGCTATACGTGTGCGTGCTTCTGCAGTTGTGTGCATATATGTATATATGGAGGGAGGGAGGGATGGGTTTTCTTGTTTTTAATGTTTTTAATGTTGTAAAGCACTTTGCGTTGCATTTTTAACTGTATGAAAAGTGCTCTATAAATAAAGTTTGATTTGATTAGATTTATTTCCTGTAATAAGGGAGCATATAGAGCTAAATAATTTAAGAGCTCACTCTAAATACTGTTGTTCAGTTAATCTTGCATCTTTCTACCTGTATTGTCACAGAGCCCCCAGCAAACGTCCATGTCACAGAAGTGACCAAAAACTCTGTCAGCCTTGCCTGGCAGAGGCCTCCATTCGATGGCGGCAGCAAGATTACTGGCTACAGCGTGGAGAGGAGGGAAGCTCCAAGTGGCAGATGGGTGAAGGCAAACTTTACAAACATCATCGAGATGGGCTTCACTGTGTCCGGACTGAACCAGGATGAGTCTTATGAGTTCAGAGTGTATGCAAAGAATGCTGTCGGATCTGTCAGCAACCCATCTCTCATTGCCGGCCCTGTCACTTGCGTCGATGCCTGTGGTGAGATTTCTGGCCACAGTGATGTGTCTTGTTTACTTTTACTGGATTTTTTTGGGTTTCTCACATTAATGTCTCATGTCCCACAGGTGCCCCAGCCATCGATCTTCCTCCAGAGTATCTGGACGTGGTTCAGTTTAAGGCTGGAGTCTCAGTTAAGCTCAGAGTAGGGATTATTGCCAAGCCTCTCCCAACCATCGAGTGGCTCAAAGATGGAAAAGAGCTGGTAGCAACCTCCAAACTGTCTGTGGAAAGCACAACTGACTCTTCTGCTGTTCTGATCAAGGACGCAACTCGCTTCGACACAGGCTCATATGAGATCAAGATTAAGAATGTTCTTGGATCAGCATCTGCAACCATCAGGATAGAAATCCTCGGTATGTCAAAATTTTTGTCTGCCACTTCCATATCTATTTAATTCGTAATTGCTGATCAGTTGGAATTTTCAGTAAATAACCTGAAACCACTGTCTGTACTTGGTGTTCTTGTGCTCTTCCCTTTTTTTTAACCTACCCATAGACAAACCTGGTCCCCCAGCTGGCACCATTAACTTCAACTCCATCACAGCTGACAAGATCATCTTCAGCTGGGAACCTGTGCCCGAGTCTGACCAGGGTGGTTCTAAAGTGACCCACTATATTGTCGAGAGGCGTGAAACTAGCCGAGTGGTCTGGTCGACAGTTTCAGACAAGTACGAACAGACACACATCACTGTCGGCAAACTGGTGCGTGGAAATGAGTATGTGTTCCGCGTCATGGGTGTTAACAAGTTCGGACTAGGCGAGTCACTGGAGTCAGAGCCCGTCATCGCTAAGAATGCCTTTGGTAAGTGATGGTGGCATTGAGTCCTTTCTTTACTAGTCGTCAGCAATTATCTGGTGTGTTCTTATTTTTCCTACACTTCTTTTTATGACAGGATTGCTGTTGTTTACTTGACATTGGCATTTTATCTATTTCTACAGTAACTCCTGGCCAGCCCCGTACTCCTGAGGTGAACACCATCACTAAGACCACCATGTTGGTAGAATGGGACAAACCAGGTGTGGACGGAGGTAGCACCGTGACCGGCTACTATCTGGAGAGGCGAGATAAGAAGAGTCTGCGCTGGATCAGGGTTTACAAAGATCCTGTTACTGACATCAAACAAACTGTTTACCACCTGACTGAAGGAAATGAGTATCAATATCGTGTCTGTGCCATTAACAAGGCTGGAGAAGGGCCATTCTCTGATGTATCAGATTACTACAAGGCTGCTGACCCAGTTGGTAAGTGGACCAAAATTCATACATTTCCAACGAAAACAATGAAGATTAATGTATGCCTCACCTAATAAATACATTTCACTTACAGATACACCTGATGAGCCTTGCAAGTTGAAGGTGGTGGACTCCACGAAGACATCCATCACCTTGGGCTGGTCCAAACCAGAATGGGATGGAGGCAGTGAGGTCACCAGCTACCTGGTGGAGAAGCTTGTTGAGGGAGAGCAAGAGTGGGCCATGATTACCTCCAAGGGAGAGGTCAAGACAACAGAGTACATAGTTCATGACTTAAAACCAGATATCAACTACTTCTTCAGAGTCTCTGCTGTCAATTGTGCTGGCCGTGGTGAACCTCTGGAGATGACCGAACCTGTGCAGGCCAAGGATATCCTGGGTAAATTAATCAATCTGATACTAAAACTGATGTGTTCGGTTTAGTAATCATTGTTTTGTTCACACATTGTTCATGTTGCATTTTTTACCTGTTGTACACAGAGGAGGCCCAGATTGACTCAGATGTTGCCATGAGAACTCACTACATTGTGAAGGCTGGAAAGGATGTGGAGCTATCTGTTCCTCTGAAGGGCCGACCTGCTCCCACTGCCTCCTGGAGCAAGGGAGAAGAATGCATCGACCGCAATCCCCAATACGAGTTCCACCTCTCAGACACGACCACAGTCCTTGTTATGCGTGAGGTGACCAGGCTCGACACTGGAAACTACACAGTGAAGATAGAGAATGGTGTTGGAGAGCCCAAGACTCTGACCCTGTCTGTGAAAGTCCAGGACACACCAGCTCAGTGCAGGAACCTGGTCCTAAAGGATGTGACCCGTGGAAAGGTGACTCTCTGTTGGGAACCTCCACTCCTCGACGGCGGTGCTGAAGTCACAAACTATATTGTTGAGAAGAGGGACTCCTCCAAGAGATCATACTCTGCAGTGACAAACAAATGCACAGACACAACATACACCATTGAAGATCTCTCTGAAAAGACATCCTTCTTCTTCCGTGTCTTAGCAGAGAACGAGAATGGTGTTGGTGATCCATGTGATACACTTGAGCCCGTAAAGGCTACAGAGACACCGGGACCAGTCAAGGAAGTCTGTATGAAGGATTCATCTAAGACCTCTGTCAATTTGCAGTGGCTGAAGCCTGAATATGATGGTGGCAGCATCATCTCTGACTATGTTATTGAGAAGAAGCTGAAGGATGAGGAGTGGTCATTGGGAGGAACCAGCAGGCAGTGTGAGTTTGAGGTCAAGAAACTCAAGGAGCACACAAATGTGTTCTTCAGAGTTGCTGCCAGGAATGAAAAGGGACAGGGTGACTTTGTTGAGGTTGGACCTATCAAGGTCATTGATTACATTATCACACCAGAGGCAGACCTTTCAGAGTACCCAGATGGCAAGATAAGCATTCGCCTGGGTCATAATGTGCACATTGAGCTACCATACAAAGGCAAACCCAGACCTGCTGTCCTGTGGCTGAAGGACAACCTGCCTCTAAAGGAAAGTGACCAAGTGCGCTTTAAAAAGACAGAGAACAAAGCCACTCTGATGATTAAGAATGTGAAAAAGGAGAACGAGGGTAAATACACTCTCACCCTTGACAATAAGGTCAACAGAAGATCCTTCCACATCCATGTCATCACACTCGGACCACCATCGAAGCCTGTCGGACCCATCCGACTGGATGAAGTGAGGGCTGAGAGCATCATGATCTCCTGGGATGAACCCAATGATGACGGTGGTGGAGATATCACCTGTTACTCTGTGGAGAAGCGTGACACTTCCCAGTCTGACTGGAAGATGGCCTGCTCCAGTGTGGTGGGCACTCAGTTCAAGATCCCCAACCTTATCAAAGGTGTCCAGTACCAGTTTAGAGTGTGTGCTGAGAACAGATATGGTGTCAGCGAGCCTCTGATTTCACAGATGGTCATCGCCAAGCATCAGTTCAGGCCTCCAGGCCCACCAGGCAAGCCTGTGGTGTACAACATCACAAATGATGGTATGACCATTCAGTGGGAGAAGCCCATCTATGACGGTGGAACCCCTATCCAGGGTTACCATGTGGAGAAGAAGGAGAAGAACAGCATCATGTGGCAAAAGGTAAACACCATGCTGATCAAGGACACAGACTTCAGGATTTTAGAGCTCATTGAAGGCCTGGAGTACTCCTTCAGAGTCTATGCCCAGAACGATGCTGGCTTCAGTCGAATGAGCGATGAGAGCAAGCCAACCATGGCTGTCAGTCCTGTTGGTGAGTGCTCATTTAGACCATTTCTGTTTCCTTCTTACACTTCAAACATACAGTATGTTCAGCAAAATAATGCCTTTCTTAAAACCTGACTGAAACATAGTCAGCATGAAAGTACTTGGACAAAACTAAGTTAAAAACTGTACAATGTCTTCCAGATCCTCCTGGCCAGCCTGACTACACTGATGTGACCAGTGACTCTGTGACACTGAAATGGGATGCACCAAAACGTGATGGTGGCAGCAAGATTACTGGCTATAACATTGAAAAACGCCAAGGAAAGGGCCGCTGGTTCAAGGCCAACTTGACAGACGTACATGACTGTCAGTACACCGTCACTGGGCTGGCAACAAATGAACGCTACGAGTTCAGAGTCATTGCTAGAAATGCCATCGGCGTTGTCAGTCCCCCGTCCAACTCCTCTGGCTTGATTGTTGTCAGAAGTGAGAACGGTGAGTACCATTAGAAGCAGAATTATTTTATTGATCCTCGAAGGGAAATTGCTTAATCAGAACAGCAAGAGCTGACAGGGTTGTGATGTTGAATTACAGGACTAACGGGTAAATAATACAGTTGATGACAGTGACAGAAGATGTATTCATATTCTTTATTTAGGTAAAATATACTAACACAGCAAACAAAAAGTACAAGTAAAAGTCCTTCATTTAAAATCCTTCTTGAGTAAAAGTACACAGCTGCAAAAGGTGGTTCAAGTATTGCAGTAAAAGTCCTAGTTTGGTCCCTCTGATTGAGATACTATTATATTTGACATAAATAGATTTTTAATGGTGAGGCATCAGTGTATCAGCAGTATAGTTTTGATCCACAAATGTGTTTTCAGTTGTAGTCTCTGCTCTGATTTTTGCGCAGATATCACTGAGATCATTGGAACATTTACTGAAATAAACAATATGAGAAGGTTAGAGAGAAATATCTTTATTTGGTGGAGCTGTTAACAACCCACAGACATCGGAATTGTTAATATGCTCTTTCAGATGCCAAAATGGTCATGAAACACAGGTTTATATGCAACCATATATTGCATTTTAAAAGCTTGTTATATTATCCATTGTCAAAACTACTCTTTACAACCAGACATATCACACAAAGAGACACATAAGAACCACAAAGAGACTCCACATAAACACAAAACAACACAAGAGGTCGGAAACCACTGGTACAATCGGTACCTATTTATTGTATTTTAAAAGCTTCTTATTTCATCTGTTGTGTGAAATATGCATCTAAAAAAGGCTGTCAGAAAATGTGGTGGAGTAGAAAGCAAATGGTTATTTATCTTCACCTATATAGCACTTTTCTAACTAAGGGGTGCCTAAATTGCTTTACAACAGAATAAAGCTGTACACTGTAACTCAATGGCCTTTCTCTCAATTCCAGCTACTCCAAATATCGAGTTTGGCCCTGAGTACTTTGAAGGTTTGACAGTCAAGGCAGGAGACATCATCAGACTGAAGGTGACCATTACTGGACGCCCAGTTCCCAAAGTGGTCTGGTTCAGAGATGGCATGCAGATCACCAAAAAAATGATGGACATCATCACTGTAGCTGGATCTAGCACTCTATTCGTCAGGGATGCTGACCGCACCCATCGTGGCCTTTACACTGTAGAGGCCACCAATGGATCTGGAACCAAGAAGGAGAACATCCTGGTCCAAGTCCAAGGTATGCAGTTGTCTTTTTATTTGCAGTGTACGTGTTTATACCATTCTCTGTGTCCTAACTTAAATTGGTTACACCTGTGTTAATCAGACACACCTGGGGAGCCAGTCGGTCCCATCACCTTTAGCAACATCTCAGAGGGCAAGTGCACTCTGTCATGGAATGCACCGGAGAACGACGGCTGCTCTGACATTTCACATTACATCATCGAGAAGCGTGAGACTGCCAAAATCTCCTGGGCCCTGGTGTCTGATGAGTGTAAGGAGTGCACGTTCAATGCCAGCAAGCTAATCAAGACCAATGAATACCAGTTTAGGGTGTCTGCTGTTAACAAGTTTGGAGTTGGCAGACCTTTGGAGTCCAGCCCCATCATTGCACAGATGCAGTATAGTAAGTGGAAAGACTTTTGAAAATATATATTTAAAATAAAAGAAACATTATATTTCCACATTATTTGTATTCAAGTCATTCATCTTTGAAAATTGTTTCTCCCAGCTACTCCTGATGCTCCAGGCACTCCTGACGCCACAGACGTGACCGGAGAGAGCATCACCCTGTCCTGGACTCCTCCAACTTCTGATGGAGGAAACCCCATTCAGTACTACATCCTTGAGAAACGAGAGAAGAAGACTGTCCGCTTCTACAAGGTGATGACCAAGAAACCCATCACTGAGTGTGCTCACAAGGTACTCAACCTGACAGAAGACATGGAATACGAGTTCCGTGTTATGGCCGTCAATGACGCCGGTGTCGGAACTCCAAGCAACATCTCTGTGCCCATCAAAGCTGCTGAGCCAAAGGACATTCCCTGTGCTCCATCTGTGGTCTGTGTGTCCGACTCCACCAACACCTCCATTAGCTTGGAATGGACCAGGCCTATGGACGATGGAGGCATGGATATCATTGGCTACGTTGTTGAGATGGTTAAAGGAGAGGAGACTGAATGGAAGAGAGTGAACAAGGAGCTTGTGCCAGAAACTCATCACGTAGTGACCGGTCTACAGACAGGAGCTGAGTACAAGTTCCGTGTGGCAGCTGTCAATCACGTGGGTAGAGGTGAGGACAAGGAGATCCCAGAGCCCGCTCAGGCTGTTGATAGGCTGACACCTCCACAGGTAGACATCGATGCCACCTTCAAGCAGACACACATCGTAAAGGCTGGAGGTTCAGTGTGCCTGGGTATCCACTTCAGAGGAAAGCCCATTCCCACCGCCACCTGGGTGAAGGAGGAGGGAGAACTTGGTGCCATGTCAGAGGTCAGAACAACTGATGGTTATAGCTCTCTCAGTATTGAAAACTGCTCTAGAACTGATACAGGCAAGTACACAGTTAACCTGGAGAATGCCAGCGGCAGCAAGGCCATTACCTTTGTTGTAAAGGTGATGGACACTCCTGGGCCTCCACAGGCTGTGGCCTTCAAGGAGGTATCCAGAGGCTCAGTCACACTAATCTGGGAGCCTCCTCTCAATGACGGTGGAGCCCGAGTCCATCACTACATTGTTGAGAGGCGTGAGGCCAGCCGCCGTACTTGGCAGCAGTCTGGTGGTAAGTGCACACAGCACATCCTGAAGATCCAGGACCTGCTGGAGGGAGTACCATACTTCTTTAGAGTCTCCGCTGAGAACCAGCATGGTATAGGCGAAGCGTTTGAGCTGACTGAGCCTGTCATTGCGACTGCAGAGCCTTCAGCTCCAAAGAGAATGGACATCCTGGACACCACAGACAGCTCTGTTTCACTGGGCTGGCTGAAACCAGAGCATGATGGTGGCAGTCGCATCCAGCAATATGTCATTGAAGCTAAGGCAAAGGGTACAGACAAATGGATGGTGGTTGGCAACACCAAGAATCTCACCTACGTGGTTGAAAAGCTCAACAAGGGTGACGAGTATGACTTCCGTGTGAAAGCTAAGAATGAATCTGGGTACAGCATCCCGAAGGAAACTCTGGCTCCTGTACTGGTGAAAGAGCCTCACATTGAACCTGCTGCTGACCTCAGTGAAATTGCCAACCAGCTCATCACATGCAGGTCTGGCAACACCTTCACTATCGATGTTCCTATCATTGGTAGACCTGCACCTAAGGTAACGTGGAAGCTGGAGGAGATGAGGCTGAAGTGCTCAGACAGAGTATCCATCAAAGTAACCAAGGACAGAACCAGCATCTCAGTCAAAGAGTCCATGAGAGGAGACGGCGGTAAATACTACCTGACTCTGGAGAACGTGGCAGGAACCAGAACCTTTACTATTGAAGTGAATGTGACAGCCAGACCAAGTCCTCCAACTGGGCCCATTGAAATCTCTTCCATCACCTCTGAGTCTTGTGTCATCAACTGGCAACCACCAGAAGACGATGGTGGCACCGACATCACCAACTATATTGTGGAAAAGCGTGAGTCTGGTTCCACAGCCTGGCAGCTCATCAACTCCAGTGTAAAGCGTACGTCTCTCCACGTCAGTTACCTGACCAAATACATGCAGTACACGTTCAGGGTCTCTGCTGAAAACAGATTTGGTGTCAGCAAGTCCACAGAGTCTGAGACTATCATTGCAGAGCATCCTTTCAGTGAGTACTAATCCATAAATCATTTTTTATTGTAAACACTAATTTATCACGTGAATGAGAAAATATTTTAATACAGTTTAACACTTACTGTACTCTATGTAAAAAATGTGTCTTCTGTTAAACAAGACTGAACAACAACATTTAATTATGTATTACAGCACCTCCGGGTCCACCAACAAAGCCTTCGGTCTTCAATGTCACTGCTAACACAATGACCCTGAAATGGGAGGAGCCCTACCATGATGGTGGCAGCAAGGTGACAGGCTATTGGATTGAGAAGAAAGAAAGGAACAACATCCTGTGGGTGAGGGAGAACAAGATCCCATGCTTTGAGTGCTACTACAAGGTGGAAGGTCTGGTGGAGGGTCTAGAGTATCAGTTCAGGGTTTATGCAATGAACAGCGCTGGACTGAGCAAAGCCAGCGAGGCCTCCAAGGGAGCAATCGCTCAAAACCCAGTTGGTGAGTTTTGACACAGTATAGTTTTACGCCATCTGGTGTTTTTTGTTTACCATTCAAGAGACATGTCTGACATACATTTTTGATGTGGTGTTTAGATCCGCCAGGTAAACCTGAAGTCACAAATGTTACAAGAACCACTGTGTCGCTCAAATGGTCAGCTCCATTGAACGATGGTGGCAGTCCCATTGTGGGCTACATCATTGAGCGTAAGCCATACACTCTGACTGGTGAAGGTCGCTGGCTCAAGTGCAACTACACCAACGTGACTGACAACTTCTACACTGTGACCGCACTGGGAGAGGGAGAGCCCTATGAATTCAGAGTTATTGCCAAGAATGCCAACCAGGTCTTCAGCACGCCCTCCGAGTCCACCGGATCTGTGCAGTGCAAGACCGACTTTGGTGAGATTTGTCACCTTGACACCATACCACCAATACAGCACACTTTAACACCCTTAACGGAACTCATCTCAACCTTCCACACTGCAAAACCTGTACCATGATCAGAACACCAGGCTTAAATGTGTAAATATATTTCAGTAAAGTTTCATAATTAAGCTCTTTGCATTCATTCTGCAGAGCCTCCAAAGGCCCAGCTGGACAGCAAACTTCTGTCTGAAACCGTGATGGTCAGAGCTGGTTCAGACCTGGTTCTGGATGCTGCAGTTGGTGGAAGGCCTGACCCCAAGGCTTCCTGGTCCAAGGGCAACAGGGAGCTAGATCTATGTGAGAAATACTACCTGCAATACACCCCAACCAAGGCCATGGCCATCATTAAATTCTGTGACAGAGATGACACTGGAAAATACATCCTAACTGTCAGGAATGTAAGCGGAACCAAGACTGCTGAGGTCAACGTCAAGGTGCTTGGTGAGTGATGGTTTGTGTTTAACGGTTAAATTACTGCAGCTACACACATAAATTCATTTGTATACAAAGCAGCTGAACACGAGGACATCTATTTTTTCCAGACACACCTGGAGTATGTGAAGGCAGCATTGAGATTAGCAAGATAACAGAAGAGTCATGCACCCTGAGCTGGAAACCTCCTCTGGAGGACGGCGGTGATGATGTCGCTTACTACATCGTGGAAAGGCGGGACACCAATAGACTCAACTGGGTTATCATGCACGCTGAGTGCAAGGAGGTGACCTGCAACATCACCGGACTGTTCAAGAACACAGAGTACCTGTTCAGAGTTCGCGGAGTTAACAAGTATGGACCTGGCGTCTACCTCCAGTCAGAGCCCATGGTTGCCAGGAACACATTCAGTAAGTACAGTCAGATTGCTGTCACGTATCTCCTACAAACTACTAGTCAAAAGAAAACAATGCATATACCTCTGAGTTCAAACAGTTCCTGCTAAATTTAAACAAAACAGCAAGAGAAAATATGAAAACGTAACCACTAACGAGATCTTCAAATCCTCCTAACACTGAATTTATCTTCTCCAGCTGTGCCAACACCTCCTGGTGCTCCGGAGATTCTGGTATCGGGAAAGGACTTCGCCACCATCGAGTGGCTGAAGCCGGAGAGCGACGGCGGCAGTCCATTGATCCACTACCTGGTGGAGAGACGTGAGAGAAAGAGTGCCCGCTGGGTGAAAGTGAACAGAGACGGTGCTCACCTGGACACCACTCTGAAGGTGTCCGGCTTGACTGAAGGCAACATTTACCAGTTCAGAGTGACAGCCATCAACAAGGCCGGGGAGAGTGAGGCCAGCGAGGTGTCTCTGTACGTCGTGTGCAGAGTGCCCACATGTAAGTCCAGTTTGTTCAGTACTTTGATCTGTTCAAATCTGTCTTTCGTGACACAGTGAAGTTTAATGATTCCATCGTCTCTAAAACCAGAGGTATTCTTTCTCATATCATCTCCTCTCAGGCACCCCTGCTCCTCCTTCTATCCCTCGTATTACCGACACCCATGCCAACAGCATTAGCCTGGCCTGGTCCCGACCCGTGGAGGATGGCGGAGCCGAAGTGATTGGTTACATCCTCGAAATGCAGGAGGCTGGAGCAGAGGAATGGAAGAAGGCCCATGAGAAGACCCTGCGTGCCACAGAGTATGTGGTGACTGGACTCTCTGCAGGCAAGAAGTACTGCTTCAGAGTGGCCGGCATCAACATCAATGGCACAGGAGACTTCAGTGAACCCTGTGCTGAGACTGAGCCAGTGGAGAGAATCGGTAAGCAAACACCTGAAACAGCATTCAGACAAGATAACAGTTTAATGATTTCCAGGCAAAGAAGTGTACATAAACATACGACACAATAAACAACAAATGAAGAAAAAGAGATGTATATGTAGAGCAAAGTAGCCTAATAAAGAAAACTAAAGTGATCCTTTTAAGAGGCAAAGCCCCATAAATATTTACAATAATTAACTGAGTGTGACTTTGTCTCTTTTGTGCTTTGCAGCAAAATACCTGCATTTGTAATTTTACTTCTTACAGTAGTGTTTTTCCTTATTTGGCATTTTTAAATATCCAGTATTAAAAACCATATCCTCAATATCCCATCCTCTCACACAGAAACTCCTGATTTTGAGCTTCATGATGACCTCAAGAAAACCATCTGCCTGCGCGCTGGTGGCTCACTCCGCCTCTTCGTCAATGTCACTGGTCGTCCTGCTCCTGCTATCACTTGGAGCAAGCCTGGCATCGTCCTCCAAAATAGAGGCTTCGTCGAGGTCACCAACACCTCCACCACTCTCATCATTGATAAGGTTCATCGTTACGATGCTGGAAAGTACACACTGATGGCTGAGAACTCTGCCGGAAAGCAGGAAGTCAACATTCTGGTCAAGGTGTACGGTAAGTTCATGATACTCTCTGAGACAAAAGGAGATTTTCAAAAGTTAATTTCACTGAGCCATTAATTTTGATTTAATGTGGCACAACAGCTTCAAAAAAGTTACAAAATCTATTTCTATTCTTAGATACTCCTGGACCAACTGGACCTATCAAGATCAAGGAGCTGACCAAGGAGTCTGCTACCATTTCTTGGGAAGCCCCGACCGTGGATGGTGGCGCTCCCGTCAACAACTACATCATCGAGCGCCGTGAGGCGTCCATGAGAGCCTACAAAACTGTCACTTCTAAGTGCAATAAAACGTCATACAAGGTCGATGGCCTTATCGAGGGCATGCTCTATTACTTCCGTGTCCTCCCTGAGAATATTTATGGTGTTGGTGAGCCCAGCGAGACTCCTGATCTCATCCTCGTTTGTGAGGTGCCTCTGCCACCACACAAGCTGGAGGTGATTGATGTCACCAAGACCACCGTCACTCTTGGCTGGGAGAAGCCCGAGCACGATGGTGGCAGCAGACTGACAGGCTACGTCATTGAAGCTTGTAAGTTCGGCACTGACAAGTGGATGAAAGTGGCCACACTGAAGCTCACAGACTTTGAGCACACCATCGAGAAGCTGACTGAGAACGAGCAGTTCATGTTTCGAATCAAAGCTGTCAACAGCAGAGGAGCCAGTGAGCCCAAAGAGCTTGTTGCAGCAGTCACTGTACAGGAACAAAGAGGTAAGAGATAAAGCAAAACTGTGCTATCTGAAGTTAAACTTAATACAATATGTAGGGCGGAGCAAAGATAAAGTATGCAGTTATCAGAAAACTCATTGCTGGAGTTCAGTTCACAATCTTCTGTTTTTCCCCTCCAGTGATGCCTGTGGTGGACTTCTCCAGTATTCCTCAGAAGGTTGTCAATGTACTGGCTGGTAAGACTCTGGATCTGGACCTGCCTATCATCGGCAGGCCTCCTCCCATCTGCTCCTGGTACTTTGCTAACAACAAGATGAAAGTCACAGACCGCGTCAAGATCAAGAGCACTGGCAAGTTCTCCAAGCTGACCATGTCTGACACCACCATTGATGACACTGGTGACTACACCTTGGAGGTGAAGAATGCTGTTGGTGTCATCACTGAGATCATCAAAGTCATCGTTCTCTGTAAGAAATCTTCATTTTTGTTCTTGTTTATTCATTTGTAGACTGCCAATACCACCAAATATGTAATTCATTTACCTTTTAGTGATGAAATCCTTCTGTCAATCTTTTACCAGCTAAACCTGATGAGCCCAGTGGACCAGTTAGGTTTGATGAGATTGATGCCAACACCGTCACCTGCAGCTGGGATCCTCCAGTCAGAGATGGCGGCGCTCCCATCAGTGGCTATGTGGTGGAGCAGCGTGATGCTCATAGACCGGGCTGGGTGCCTGTCTGTGACTCCGTCAGTCGACCATTGTTCAAGTTCGTGAACCTGATTGAAGGAGATGAGTACGTCTTCCGTGCAGCTGCTGTAAATCGATATGGCACCGGAGAGTTCCTGCAGTCAGAGGTTGTCTCTTGCAGAAGCTTGAAGAGTAAGATTATTGGTTTTATTTAAGATAACAAAGCAGCTAGTAACATACAAGTAGAATTGCATCCACAGCAGAAGGCTAAAATGTTTTTCTCCCTCCACAGATGTACCTGGACCTCCTGGCCGCCCAACTGTCTTTGATGTTTCACGTGACGGCATGACAGTGGCCTGGAATCCACCAGAGGAAGATGGTGGTCTTGAGGTTTCTGGATATATCATTGAGCGTAAAGAAGTCAGGTCTGACAGATGGGTGCGTGCCAACAAGAACCCCGTCACCATGACCAGATACAGGTCGACCGAACTGATTGAGGGCCTTGAGTACGAGCACAGAATCACTGCCATCAATGCCAGAGGACTGAGCAAACCCAGTCTGCTATCCAAACCAGCTGTGGCAACAGATCCAATTGGTAAGAGACAAGTTTTATAGAAAGTTTAGATAGATGACTTTAAGATACAAGAGCAAACACAATAGCAATTTATATTGAAGGAGCAACAGTAGATACTAACATGCTTCTCTTTCTCACTCAGATCCGCCAGGCTGTCCACAAAACCCAAGAGTCATTGACACTACCAAGTCCTCTGTGTCACTGGCTTGGAGTCCTCCTGATGATGAGGGCGATGCTAGAGTGGATGGTTACCTGATTGAAATGCAGAAGGTAGGCACCATGGCCTGGATCAAGTGCAACACCACACCTTCTCTGATCTGCGAGTACACACTGACCAAAATGCCACAAGGAGAGGAGTTCAAATTCCGTGTGATGGCCTGCAATGCCGGTGGCTCGGGAGAGCCTGCTGAAGTGCCAGGAACAGTGACTGTGACTGAAATGCTCGGTAAGGATGCACTCACTGCAGCTGCACTCAATCATGTGTTTATGTTTAAAACTGATACTGAGAAAGCTGACTTTTGTAACCATCTCTGTTCTTCAGAATCTCCTGACTACGACCTGGAGCTGAAGTACAAAGATGTGTACGTGGTTCGCCATGGAGGAGTAGTCAGACTCTCTGTGCCCATTAAGGGTAAACCTCACCCAGCCTGCAAATGGTCCAAGGATAGTGGTGCCATCTCCACCAAGGCCATGATTGCCTCCACTGAGGACACCAGTGAACTAGTGATCAAAGGAGCTGAGAGAAGTGACTCTGGTGTGTATGATCTGCTGCTTGAGAACAAGGTTGGTAAGAAGAAAGCCCAAATCAAAGTAAAGGTCATTGGCCGCCCTAGCGCCCCAGAGGGACCGATGATCTTTGAAGAGATCCAGGCCAACTCTGTCAAGGTTTCCTGGAAGGCTCCCACAGATGATGGTGGCTCAGAGATCCTCGGTTATATCGTAGAGAGACGTGAGGCAGCAAGAAACGCCTGGTACACCGTGGACTCCAGAGTGACTGAAACTCAGCTTGTTGTTAAGGGCCTGAAGGAAGGAACAGAGTACCACTTCAAGGTCACCGCTGAAAACTCCTTTGGTATCAGTGCATCTCTGAAGTCCGAGCAGCCACTTGTACCAAAGACTCCTCTCTGTAATTTTTAACTTTTTCTCAGTATCCATGTCTTTGCGCAGCACAAGATCATTCAGTAATGACTCAAATTCTTCTGTGTTTTTTATACCAGGCCCCCCCGAACCTTCAAGCACCCCACCAGAGATCATGGACGTTACCAAGAGCTCAGTGGCACTGGCCTGGTCCAGACCAAAGGATGATGGCGGTTCTGCCATTACCGGCTACTTTGTTGAGTACAAGGTGGTGTCTGCTGAGGCGTGGTCCCGTCACGGCACCAAGATCACTTCCACCATGTTTACTGTGCCTGGACTCACCCCTGATACAGAGTACCAGTTCCGCATTGTTGCCGTCAATGACATAGGCGAAAGCGAGGCTGGTCCTGTGTCTGATCCAGTCACCTGCAAAGATCCATTTGGTGAGTTTCTAAGTGGTCTTATTGATATTTTTTTTTAACTGTATTTTTATTGAACATAAAAAGACATAATACAAACCACAACATTCCTTGACAACATCACAGAATAAGTATGACAGTACAAGAAAGTAAGTCCAGAAAAGAAAGAAAAAAAAAACAAACCTATTGGGGCCCAGAAAACTTAATAAAATCAATGAATGAATAAAAATTAGATGGATAGTGAAGACATTTCAGCATAGTGTGAGGTTCCCCTCAGTCAGAGAGGTATCTTGCTATAGGTAGCCACCTTCTCACAAATACATCAGCCTTTAATTGTAATTGAGCAGTCAAAGCCTCCATTCCATACACTTCCCTTAGCTTCTGTTTCCACTGTGCCACTGTAGGCGGCTGTGGATTCATCCATTTTATTGTCACCATTTTCCTAGCAATCATCAAAAGTATATGTAACAGGTGTTTTTGGTCTCTGGTGTACATGTCTTCAGGAGTCTGATCAAAAAGAAACTGACTCGGGGTGAGTAGTAAATCAGATCCTATAACTTTGTCTATTTGTCTCTTTACCCCCTTCCAAAAAGGAAGCATCATTGGGCAGTCCCAAAATATGTGTGAGTGGTCGCCGACCATTCCACATTTTCTCCAACAGTATATTGCAGCTTGGTTATCTGTGAATTTGGAAACCACTGAAGACGTCTTAAAGAACCTTGTCTTCATCTTCCAATCAAACTCCTTCCATATGTTGCTATTAATACCCTTATGACATCCAGTACATATTGTTTCCCATTCTTTATCCTCAATTACAATGTTTAACTCCAGTTCCCATTTATTTTTAATATGAAGAGTATTGTCTGGCATATCCATTAACAGATATCTGTATATATGGGAAACATGTTTTTTGTTGGGTAGCTGATGTTTAATTATATTAATAAAATGTCTCTACGTTTGTTGGAGCATTTTTAATTATATCCCAATCTTTGTGGCTTGTAATATAGTGTCTAATCTGAAAATACCGGAACAAATCACTTCGGGGTAGAGAAAATTTGTCTTGGAGATATGAGAATGGGTGTAAAACGTTGTCATAGAACAACTGGTCAATGACTCTTAGGTTTCTGTCTGCCCAGTTCTTAAAAGTGATATCTGTTATTGAGGGGGGGGGAGTCCAGATTTCCACCAATCTGCATAGCCCGTGAAAGAGCAGCCGTCCCTCTAATTCTCTTTTGGATTATCGACCATATTTTTAAGGTGTGTTTCACCCATACATTTTTAATTTTCAATTTCTCCTGGGACTGCTTGCTCAGAAACACTAGAGCAGAAAGAGGTACAGTTGGCAGTGAGTTCTGCTCTATGCTTACCCATCCAGACTCCACATCATTGTTAATCCAGGTTACCACTGCTGTTAATTGTGCTGCCCAAAAATAATATTTTATGTTGGGGAGGCTGAGTCCACCCCTATTCTTCCCAAGAGTGAGCGTTTTAAGTCTCACTCTTGGTCTCTTATTTTGCCATATAAATCTGGATATAAGCTTGTCCAGTGTATTGAAGGCTGATGTTGGGATCCCGACTGGGAGAGACTGGAACAAGAACAGGAGTCTGGGGAGTAAGTTCATTTTAACCGCTTCTACTCTACCCAAAAGTGATAACGGTAGTACATCCCATCTTGCCAATTCATTTCTGAATATCTCAAATAATTTTTTATAATTAGCCTGGTATAGTTGTGCTACTTGGGGAGTGAGTATGATTCCTAAATATCTGAAGCCCCGTTTGGCTCTGTGAAAGGACACCACATCGTCAAGCTGGCTGGGCCATGCCCCAGACACCATCATTGCCTCTGATTTACTGGTATTAACTTTATACCCCAATACTAGACCATATTCATTAAGATTTTGTAGGAGAGCTGGGATTGAATGGACGGGGTTTTCAATAAATAATGATATGTCGTCCACGTATAGAGCTATCTTATGTTGGTTTCCACCCTCATCTCTAATTCCTTGTATAAGGGGGTTACTTCTAATCAAGGGGCTCAATGCTGAGAGCGAACAGAGCTGGGGAAAGTGCATCTCCCTGCCTCGTCCCCCGTCCCAGATCGAAAAAATCAGAGCATTGGCCGTTAACTCTAACTCTTGACCGCTGGTTCATATAAAACACTCCAATCCAACTCACAAAAGTTTCATTAAAACCCATATGAGCCAGTGTTTGCTGCAAAAACATCCAGTCCAATCTATCGAATGCTTTCTCAGCATCAAGGCTGAGAAGCATTGACGGAGTCTTTCTATGAGAAGCAATAGATTGTAGATTTAGAGCTCGATGAACATTATTGGTGCCCTGCCGCCCGTTGATGAATCCCGTTTGGTCTGAGTTAACTAATTTCCGAATGTGTTTTTGTACTCTATTTGCCAAGACAGAGGTCAGGATTTTTAAATCCTGACAAAGCAAACTTATAGGCCGATATCCCATGCACTGAGTGAGGTCCTTTCCGTCTTTATGTATGACTGTGATGATTGCCTCTGACCAAGTTTTTGGGGGATCTCTTTCATCCAGTGCATAATTATATACCCGACATAAAATTGGGGTTAACTCCTTAGTGAAAACTTTATAGTATTCCCCAGAGTAGCCATTGGCGCCCGGGGATTTACTATTCTTTAACTTACTTATACTATCTATTATTTCCTGTACTGTTATGGGGGAACATAGCATCTCAGCCTCATCTTGTGATAATCTGTTCAATTGGATCGAATTCAGAAGTTTTGTTATTTTTTCCTTCTTCCCTAGTAATTCTTGGCCTTCATATAATTTTTTATAGTATGCAGCGAACGCCTCTGCTATTTCTTTTGGTTGGGAAGTAATTCTATTCGTGTCAGGGTGTTTAATTTTAGGTACCACACGGTTCGATTGAGCTGTCCGTAACTGAAGAGCCAATAACCTACTAGCTTTATTACCCATTTCATAATATTTTCTTTTAACGAATCTCAGCATTCCCTCTGCTTTATATGTAAGTAGGTCATCTAATTTTTTTCTCTCCTGTTTTAATAATTATAAGGTTTTTCTTCTTCTTGATATTTTGTGTTCCTTTTCTAAATTCCTAATTTCAGTCTCCAATTCAAGTCTCCTGGCTTCTCTTTGTTTTTTTTATTCTCGAGGTAATTTGAATGATATTTCCCCTCATAACTGCTTTGGCACCATCCCATAGAATAGATGGAGTAACCTCCTCATTGTCGTTTATATCCATATATTCTTTTAGTCTGTCATGTAGTTCCTGTTGAATTAGGGGGTCATTCAGTATTGAAACATTAAGTCTCCAGTATCTGAATTGTTTTTTCTTGACCTAAGTTTATTTTCATCTTAATGGGGACATGGTCCGATAAAGTTATAGGTTCTATCTTACATTCTGTCACTCTATGTACATCAGCCTTTGACACAAGAAACATATCCAGTCGGGAGTAACTCCCATGAACATGGGACCTATATGTGTAGTCTCTGTCTCTGGGATGATGATATCGCCATACATCGGTCAAGCCCAATCCGTCCATCATTCCCAGGACAGTAACTGATTTTCTGGTTCGAGGTCCCTTTTCAGCAGGTAGTCGGTCTATATTTGAATTTAGTACACAGTTATAATCCCCCCCCAACCACTATGATTCCCTCCCCTTCATCTGCCAATTCGGAAGCTATTTTCTTAAAAAAAAATCTGGACAGTCCTCATTTGGTGCATACAAATTCAAGAATGTAAATCTGTTTTCCCCAATCGTACCTATCACCATGACATATCTGCCTTCCTTGTCTTTCAGTACTTTTTCACTGTTAAAAAAAACATTCCTTCTGATTAAGATAGCAACTCCGCTTTTCCTCCCTCCTTCATGAGATGCACTATATATTTGTTCTACCCAGTCCCTCCTTAATTTCAGGTGTTCTGCCTCAGACAGATGTGTCTCTTGTGACATTGCAACTGAACATTGTAAAGCTTTAAGTTGATTGAGTATTTTCTTTCTTTTAACTGGACTTCCCACACCCTTTATGTTGTAGCTAACCACAGTCAAACCATCCATATAACACTACTTTTAATCCTTACTGTCATAATGCTTTGTATTCATCTCATAAATGCCATATGCTTCATCACCTGTTATAAAAGTCCTATTAGTTGTCAAGGAAGTAACACAAAACAGAACAGAAACACTGAACATTTCCCGATAAAGAACATCAGGAATCAAACATACCAAACTGTCTTCCAAGTCCTCAACTGGCCTACCTCCAAAAGTGACCAGTTCCCATGTGGAACCGGGCGGAGGGTGGTGGATGTCACATTGTGCAGCAGTCCCGCTCCATCGGGTATATTGCTGCGGCCCTATGATGGCTGAGTGTAAATCACTCATATTGAGTCCACTGCAGCTGATGCCACAAACCAAAACGACCAACTAATATGCTGTTATTACATTCTGGACTCGGCAAAATATAAATAATAGTAATAATAATAAAAACATGTATATATGTATACATATACACATGCACACATATTATGTACATATGTATATCTATGTATCTATAGATTCATATAAAACCCACAACACAACTATAATAGGAGGGTAATAGGAACATTTAGCTTTAACCTAACATAAAATTATCCAGAGCTGTTCATAGTTATCTAAGTTAAACAAAATAACCAAAAAACACCTTATTTTTGTATAATCTGCCCAGTCATTTCAAGGAAAGAAAAACCTGCAGTCTTTTTTCGTAAACATGTTCCGACCACCTTGGTTGGCGTCCCGTCTCTCCCACCTGTGTCTGGCCAACTCTCGCTCCACTTTGTCCCACTCATCAACTCGGAACTGCATGTTCAGGTCCTGAAGCACCGGCGCTGCATCCATTACCGTCTGGAAAGTTATTTCCTCGGAGCCCACCGACATCCTTAATCGTGCTGGATACAAGCACTTCACTTTAATACTTTTCTGCTTCAGCTGTTTAACAACGTATCTGACCTGGGTGCGTTTCCTCTGCAGCTCAGGTGAGTAATCATTATCAAAGTAGATCTGCCTCTCACCCATCTTCACTGTGCGCAGTTTCCAAGCTTGTTGGAGGATCTGTTCCTTCACCGTGTAGTCCGCAAATCTAATCACGATGGAGCGAGGGGGGTCATTTTCTTTCGGTTTCGGCATAAGCGCTCTGTGCGCCCGGTCAATCCTGATGTCATCTTCTTTTAGCGGTAGATCAGTCAGCACCGTCGGCAGTAGCTTTTTGATGAAGGTCACCGTGTCTCTTCCCTTGCTTCCTTCAGGAACCTGATACAGCCTTAAGTTTTGTCTTCTCTCCCGGTTCTGAAGATCCTCACATCATTCCACAAGTTCCGTCTCACGCTGCAGGAGGAAGCCGATGGCTTTTCCGTGAGCCGCTGTGGTCTCCTCTGTAACTGTTATACGCTCCTCTGCGTCAACAACCCTCTTTTCTAACTTTGTTAGTTGTGCACTTAAACCTTCAACTGATGTTTCAAGTTGCATGAATGATTCCTGGGATTGGCCTTTGAATTCCTTTACATCCATCCTCATCTGGAGAATGTCCCCCTGTATTTCTCGGTTCGATTGGACGATGACTTGCAGCATCTCCTCCATGGTTTTAGCAGCATGTTCAGTATATTTGCTAGCGCTAGCTGCGCCCGGCTTAGCAGGCTTGTTAGCTTCAGTTGTTTCCGGCAATTTTTCGTCCCCTTCTTTGTTTCTAAACTGGTATCTGGAGAGTCTGTCTCCGGAGCTCGTCTTTGCGGTGTTGTTGGGCATGTTTATTGCCGAGTTTTGTTCAAATGTCATTTGATAAGTTGGTTAATCAGCAGAGCTCAAACTTTTGCATCCTATACGAACATGGCGCCACCGAAAGTCCCCTATTGATGATATTTTAATGCACATAGTACCACCAAATGTCAATACTTTCTCACAGTAAATCAAAGTAAAACCTCACCAACTAGGTTGGAATGGAAACTCTTATTCAATTTTACAGACAAAAATAGTCAAAAAATATACACTGTTTATTGTTTCAGTCAAAAAATGACTGTTAAACACACCGAACATTTCTTTATTTTGCCTTTGTCCTTTCAGACAAGCCCAGCCAACCAGGGGAGATTGACATTGTGACTGTGATGAACAACTACATCACAATTCGCTGGCAAGCTCCAGAGTGCGATGGTGGAAAAGAGGTCCTGGGCTACTGGATGGAGTACAGAAAGTCCATCGAGAGCTCCTGGAAGAAGTGTAACAAGCAGCGGTTGAAGGAAAAGGAGTTTACCATGCCTGGACTGGCCGAGGCTACAGAGTACGAGTTTAGAGTGTTTGCTGAGAATGAGACGGGAATGAGCAGACCTCGTAGGACTGCCACTTGCATCAAGACCAAACTCAGTGGTAAGTACACTGAAATACTCTGTGTGACGATTACTTGCAGACTTTTTTTCCCAGAGTGATTTCACCAACATAATACCCTATATGTGTTTCATGAATATACATTCTGGTTTTATACCTACAGTTGAAACTAAACCAAGCCTGAGAAAGGAAATGGATGAAGTAACTGTTAAGCTTGGTCAGCCCGGTGTGATGAAGTGCCAGATTATTGGCAGACCTGTCCCCAATATTAAGTGGTATCATGCTGGCAAGGAGGTTGTCGAGTCTCGCAAGTACGAGATGAGCTCTGATGGCCGCAACCACTCCCTGTCTATCATGACTGACCAGCAGGAGGATGAGGGAGAATATACCTGCAAGGCCATCAATGATGCAGGAGAAGCCGAAACTACAGGCACTCTGGTGTTGGAGGCTGCTCCATCCTTCCACCCCGACTACCCACTGAAAGAAACCTACTACGCCGGCTTGGGAACTACTCTACGCATCCACGTTGTCTACATTGGCCGCCCTGAGCCCAAGATCATGTGGCTGCATGGGGCAAAGACCCTGGAGAACTCGGACGACATTAGCATTGAGACCACTGAGCACTACACGCATCTTGTCCTTAAGAATGTGCAGCGCAGAGTCCATGGAGGCAAATACAGGATCAGACTGCACAACCACTTTGGCAGGGCAGACACTGCCTTCAGTGTTGAGATCTATGGTATGTTGCTATATATTACCTGCAGCAAGTGCAACAATGCGCACACCTGTAAAGGTAGTATCATCAGATTTGTAAATGAAACATTTTATACTTCTCTCACAGACAAACCAGACATGCCTCAGGGTCCCATCATCCTGGATGCTCTCCTAAAGAACTCAGTGATCATCAGCTGGAAGCCTCCGAAGGACGACGGTGGCTGCATGATCACCAACTACATTGTGGAGAAGCGCGAAGACAAGGAGGGCACCGAGTGGGAACTGGTATCATCATCCATCAATGGCACATCTTGCCGTGTGCCCAACCTCATCGACAGTGCTGGATACTTCTTCCGTGTCTATGCCCAGAATCGCTATGGCAACAGTGAGCCACTGGAGCTCACATCCCCCATCCTCATCAAGAGCCAGCTGGGTAAGTTTGACAAAGTCTTCAGTTGTGTTTCATAAGTACTGACAATGTTGAGAAAGATCCATTCATAAGTAAAGAAATATCTAGGTACACTGTGTAAAAGTACTGACAGTGTTTTTGTGTTTACACGTTCCTGTCTACAGAGAAGCCATCACCACCTCTGTCACCAGTTGTTTCTGGAATTACCAAGGACTCCTGCGTGGTTTCCTGGAAGCCTCCACTCAGTGACGGTGGATCTAAGATCAAGAGCTACTGTCTTGAGAAGAAGCACAAGAAGGACAAGAAGGAATGGACTGAATGGACTCCTGTGACCACTGATGAAATCAAACAGACAGTGTTCTCTGTCAAGCATCTGACAGAGGGCGTTGAGTACATCTTCCGTGTTAACTGCGAGAACCTTGGAGGACAAAGTGAGTACAGCGAGGAGACTGCACCCATCATTCCGGCTACAGCTGTAGACGTCCGTGCTCCAGCCTTCAAGGAGGAGCTGAGAAACATGAGTGTCAAGTATAAGAGCAATGCTACGCTCGTCTGCAAGATCCTTGGACAGCCCAAGCCTGTGATTAAATGGTTCAGGCGAGGAAAGGAGATCCACTCTGATGGAAAGAAAATCAAGATCCAGGAGTTTAAGGGAGGTTACCACCAGCTGGTCATCACTGAGGCAGATGAGGAAGACTCTACTGTTTACCAGATTAGGGCCACCAACCAGGGAGGCTCCATCTGTGCTACAGTGTCCCTGGATGTTGAAAGTAAGCTTGCAAATACTTAGTCTCTCTATCAAAACCAATGTCTGCATAAACTAACTTTTAAATTCAAACAAATATGACAGTTATATTTTTAATACTTCAGTCTTACACTGTACTTATACTTGCATTTCTAGTCCCTGCCAAGATCAACCTGCCAAAGACCCTGAAGGACAAGGAAGCCATCCCCGCCCTGCGTGGAGAGGTGGTCAACATCAAGATTCCATTCGGCGGCAAACCAGATCCTGTCATCACATGGCAGAAGGGGCAAGATCTCATTGACAGCAATGGCCACTACCAAGTCATCGTCACCAGATCATTCACCTCGTTGGTGTTCCCCAACGGTGTTGAGAAGAAGGATGCTGGTTTCTACATCGTTTGTGCCAAGAACAGATTTGGCATTGACCAGCAAACAGTTGAGCTAGATGTAGCTGATGTGCCTGATCCTCCACGTGGTGTTAAAGCTAGTGACATCTCCAGAGACTCGGTCACTCTGAACTGGGTGGCCCCAGCCAATGATGGTGGCAGCAAGGTCGTCAGCTACATTATTGAGAAGTGCCCTACCACAGCTGAGAGGTGGCAACGTGTTGCACAGTCCCGTGACACCCGCTACACTGTTATCAACCTGTTCGGAGGAACAAGCTATCAGTTCAGAGTTATTGCTGAGAACAAGTTTGGACAGAGTGCCCCATCTGAGTCCAGTGGACCTGTCATGACCAAAGAGGACAAGTCTAGAGTCCTGCTCTATGACAGAGAGGTGGACGATACTGGACGTGTTCCCAAGGGCAAGGCTCCACACGGTGATGCCAAGAATCTGCACAACAAATACTCCATTGCAGAAGAGCTAGGTAGAGGTCAGTTTGGTATTGTCCATCGCTGTGTTGAAACCAGCTCTGAGAAGACATATATGGCTAAATTTGTCAAAGTGAGAGGTGCTGATCAGGCAATTGTCAAGAAGGAAATTGCAACACTGAATCTGGCCAAACACACAAACTTCCTCCTTCTCCATGAGTCCTTCGACAGCCCTGAGGAACTTGTGATGATCTATGACTTCATCTCTGGTGTTGACATCTTCGAGCGCCTCAACACAGCTGAGTTTGAGCTGAATGAGCGTGAGATTGTAAACTACATCAGGCAGATCTGCTCAGCTCTTGAGTTCCTTCATGCTGAGAGCTATGGACACTTTGATATCAGGCCTGAGAACATCGTGTACACCACCAGAAGCAGCTCTAATGTGAAAATTATTGAGCTTGGACAGTCCAGACACCTGACTCCTGGGGACCAGATCAAGGTTCAGTACACTACTGCAGAGTACGCTGCCCCTGAGATCCACCAGTGTGACATGGTGAGCACAGTCACTGACATGTGGTCAGTTGGTGTCCTTGCCTATGTGCTGCTCAGTGGACTCAATCCATTCACAGCTGAAACCAACCAACAGATGATCGACAACATCTCCAATGCAGCCTACAGCTACGATGATGAGTCCTTCAAGCAGGTCAGTGTGGAAGCATTGGACTTCACCGACCGTCTCATGACAAAAGAACGTAAGCACCGTATGAAAGCAGCTGAGGCTCTGGCACATCCTTGGCTCACCAAGCCTACTGAGGAGCTCAGCGCCAGATCAATTCCATCTGGAAGGCATAAGAGATACTACCAGACAATGCTGAAAAAAGAGTGGAGCACTGTTGTATCTGCTGCCCGTGTGGCCAGTGGCGGTTCCATCAGATCACAGCGTGGCGTCTTCGTTGCCAAGGTGAAGATTGCTCCGTTTGAACACGGCCCTCTTGCAGGTCAGATTAGCCACGCTATGGTGAATGACGGGGACAGTGTGAAGTTCATCTGCAACATCGACAATTATGACAGCACCACTGAGGTTACGTGGTACTGTGGCGTCAGGCAACTTGAAGCTGGTGACAAATATGAAATTGAGTATGAGGATGGTCTGGCTGTAATCACTGTCAACAAGGTTACAAGAACAGACGATGGAACATACAGGTGCAAGGTTGTGAATGAGTACGGTGAGGACAGTGCTTATGCAGAGCTGTTTGTCAACACTGTTAGATCATACCGTGACTTCTTCACCACCCGAGTGGTGAAGAAAACAAAGCGCAGAGTAGACACTGCCAGAATGCTGCAGAAGCCGCCAGAGTTCACCCTGCCTCTGATCAACCGCACAGCGTACATTGGTGAGGATGTGCGTTTTGGTGTCACCATCACCGTTCACCCTGAGCCTCGTGTCATCTGGCATAAGTCTGGACAAAAGCTCATCCCTGGACATGATGACAGAAAATACACTTTCATTAGCGACAAAGGTTTGTACCAGCTGATTATCCACAACCTAGACAATGAGGATGATGCTGAGTACAGCGTTGTGGCTCGTAACAGGTACGGTGATGACAGCTGCAAGGCTCGTCTCACCGTTGTTCCTCGACCTAAACCAGCAGATCTCACTCTGAGGCCCATGTTTAAACGCCTTCTCGCTAACGTTGAGTGCAAAGAGGGCCAAAATGTGCGTTTTGAGATCAGAGTATCTGGCCATCCCACGTTGAAGTGGGAGAAGGATGGCACTCCTTTAGCCTTTGGACCCTCCATCGAGGTCATCCACGAGGGGCTGGACTACTTCATCCTTCATGTGAGAGACACTCTCCCCGAGGACTCTGGTGTTTACAGAGTTACTGCTACCAACTCTGCTGGATCTGCAAGCTGCCAGGCCACGCTCAAGGTGGAGCGTGTTGCCCACGTAAAGAAGGATATTGAGACCAGTGAAAAGGAGAAGGAAAAGGCCGCTGGAAAAGAGGAGTTAGATAAGAAGGTGAGGCTGTCTCAGATTTTGTCTGGAACTGTTGTTATGCCTCTGCCACCTGCAGCAGTACAGGCTGTAAGAGAGGCAGCCACCATGTTCAAACCTGCTGTCACCACTAAGAAGGGCGAGAAGACTGAGGCCGAGATCCAGAAAGAACAGGAGGAGAGGAAGAAGAGGGCCGATGAGAAAAGGCTGCGTATGCCCTACGTCGTCCCCACGCCTCGTGTCATTAACCCTGCTGTTCTGGAGGAGGATGTGGAAATAAAACACTTTAAACCACTCTCTGACATGAAATGGTACAAGAAGCTGCGGGACCAGTATGAGTTCCCTGAGCCGATGGACAAAATCAAGCAGAAGAGGATGAAGCGTATCCGCCTCTCCAGGTGGGAGCAGTTTTATGAGGTGCCCATCAGGATCAAGGACCAGTACAAGCCCAAATGGCGGATCTCATCCATGACCCAAGATGACTTAGAGACAGTGAGGCCTGCAAGGCATCGTACACCTTCCCCTGAGATGGAGGCTTACCACAGGATCAGGAGGAGGTCCCTGGGTGACTTGTCAGATGAAGAGCTGCTGCTGCCGGTGGATGAGTACTTGTCCATGAAGAGAACTGAGGAGGAGAGGCTGCGTCTGGAGGAGGAGCTGGAGCTTGGTTACTCTGCCTCTCCACCAAGCCTCAGCCCAGTTCGCTTTGAGCTGTCTGCACTGCGTCCTTCTTCTCCAAGAAGAGTCTATAGCGATGATGAAGAGGGAGAAGAAGTCCACAGGTATGACTCCTACCGAATTCCATCTAAATATGAGGCTGGCCCAAGCTTTGTTGACCTCCGCCAGCGTCACGACAAAGCCACATACAAACCTCCGAGACAGAAGCAGAGGGTGTATGAAGAAAGAGAAGATCAGGAGCTGCTGCGTCCTCACACCACCGCCCAGAGAATCTCTTCTTACAAGAGTGAACTGAA
Organism: Amphiprion ocellaris; assembly: GCF_022539595.1. Lineage (NCBI taxonomy): Eukaryota > Metazoa > Chordata > Actinopteri > Pomacentridae > Amphiprion > Amphiprion ocellaris. The sequence goes on along the minus strand of NC_072776.1, from coordinate 36,083,430 downwards.
ACGCATGGAGTTTGAAGACAAGACCCGAGCCTCAAGAAAGGAAACAACTGTTACCATTTCAACAGTCTCTGAGGCCATGGAGTCTGAACACCTAACGACTTTCACCTCAGAATATATTCCTAAACCAATCAAGAAGCTCCCAACGCCTGAACCTGTAAGGAGGAGGTCTCCAACCCCAGAGAAAGCTGCAAAGACAGACGTCAGCTTTCCTAAAGTCGACTTCATGTCCAGGTACGAAGAGAGAAAGCAGGCTCTGAGATCAGAGAGAAGATCTGTGGAGAGGAAGGTGGAGGTGGTTACACAGACTCCCTTTAGCCTTGATCACGCCCCTCGTATCACCATCAGGATGCGATCTCACCGTGTGCCCTACGGCTCCAACACTAGGTTCACCCTGAACATCCAGGCCAAACCTGAGCCAGACGTCAAGTGGTTCCACAACGGAAAAGAGATTCACCAGAGCAGCAAATACCACATGACCAACATCAGCGGAGTTCTGACTCTCCAGATCATCAGATGTGTGACTGAAGACTCCGGAACTTACCGTGTGGTCTGCAGGAATGCCAAAGGAGAGACTTCTGACTATGCCACATTGGATGTAGCAGGAGAAGAGTATGCCGCCTTCTCTTCACTCCGCAAAGATGAGGAGCCTCCGTCTGCCCATCTGCCCGAGATGACCAGAACAGAGGTGTACCACATGTCCTCCTCCAAAACAACGGTGAAGGAAACTGAAACAGTTAAAGAGACCACCACTGTTGTTGAAAAGCTGAGGGAGAAACCCAATGTTCCCGCCAAAATCCTGACCAAACCACAGTCATTGACAGTGGAGGAGGGAGACAATGCCAGGTTTGACTGTGATGTAGATGGAGAACCGGCACCAGCTATCACCTGGCTGCATGAAGGTGCTGCTGTTGGTCCCTCCGCTCGCCACCACATCGTCTCTACTCAGTACAACTCCTCCTTCGAGATCTCAGCTGTAGAGGTGTCGGATGAAGGCAGCTACAGTCTACTTGTGGAAAACGCTGGAGGCAAACAAGAAGCCCATTTCACGCTGAAGATCCGGAAGTCTGAGTCAAAGGACAAAGTGGTCTCCACAACTAGAGTCACCTCTCCCGAGGCTAAATCCCCTCTTCCCAAGTCTCCTGAGCCAATCAAATCTCCACAGAGAGTCAAGTCTCCAGTCTCCCCAAAGTCCCCGACACCGAAGTCCCCAACACCAAAGTCTCCTACTCCCAAATCCCCAACTCCATCTGAGAGGGAACGAGTGATTTCTCCAACAAAGCCACCAAACAAGAAGCCGTCTTTCTCTGCTCTACTGAGCGACGTCGCTGCAGCTTCCGACTCGATTGTAAAATTGTCAGTGAAGCTGACAGGAGAGCCCAAACCTGCAGTCTCATGGATGAAAGACGGAAAGGTAACATATTCAAATAATTTCACTGCTCATTTTCAGTTAACAGGGAAAAGAGTTGTGCCAACATCACAAATTCATTGTGTAATGATTGAATCATATTTTCCTGTTTGACAGGTTCTCTCTCAGGGTGGGAAGTACGAAATATTTGAGGATTCTGGCTCTGCATATCTTGAGATCTATGAATCTGAGGTCTCTGATAGTGGGGTCTACAAGTGCACTGCTTCCAATTCTGCTGGAGCAGCATCGACGACCTGCACTGTCACCGTACGAGGTAAGTAAGGAAATGTCCTTACCTTGTTCATGAGTCACAACATACCACTATAAATGTGGTGCTAGATAGAGTCCTAGGCTGATAAATCACATTCTCCAGACATGGGGGACATGTTTGGTACAGACTATCAAAAAATCACATCATCGTTTTTGCACAATCCTCTCTGCTGTTGCAATACTGCAAATTTCCCTGTTGTGGTAATAATAAAGGCTTATCTCACCTTATCTTATATATTTTTTTGTGAAAAGAAAAGCACAAGTTACCATTCCCGGTAGAATCATGACTCATGTAGCATATGATTTTTCTGCATCGTTCAGCCCCAGACATAATCATCCATCACCCTGCAGCTGCAACTGTTCCCTCCAATAAACTTTACATTTCTTTCTGTTCCAGCCTCAAAGAGCTCCAAAATAACAGTCTGTGAGGACATCATTAAAAAGGAAACAGTTCTTGAGGAAGTGTCGTCCTCTTTGAAGGAGGTAAAGTCCTCCCACAGCCAGATGTCCGTCACAGAGGGCCAGTCTCTGACTCTGAAGGCCAACATCCCAGAGGCCTCCAACGTCAGATGGATCCTGAACGGAGTGAAAGTGGCAAACTCAGAGCAGTTCAGATACGGAGTTTCTGGAAACGACCTGACTTTGACCATCAGGTCTGTCAGCCAGCACGATCAGGGGATCATCACGTGTCAGGCTCAAACATCGCGAGGCCTCGTCAGATGTCAGTTCAACACCACAGTCACGGCCAAGCGTTCAGACGCACCACACTTTTTGGTGCAGCCCCGGTCCCAGAACGTGGACGAGGGACAAAATGTTAAGTTCACATGTGAAGTAGCAGGAGAGCCTTCTCCTGAAGTGGAGTGGCTAAAAGACAACATGATGGTTAGTAGCTTTGTAATTAGGACAAAATACTATCTGGAAGCCACCACCCAATGAAATCCTGTGTAGCTGGCTTAACACAGTCCTGTCTCTCTCTCTAGATATCTGTCACATCAAACATCAGACTGAGCCGCTCTAAGAACGTTTACACTTTGGAGATATGTGAAGCCACGGTTGCAGACAGCGGGAAATACACAATAAAAGCCAAAAACCAGTTTGGACAGTGCTCTGCGACATCATCCCTCAACGTCCTCAGTAAGTAACAGCTGTACTTCTAATCACTGTAGGTTTGATGGCTTGAATACTAAACTTTGTGATGAATAATGATACTTGGATTGCACCAAAGCCAACATTTTAAATTTAATTAAACATTCAGACTTTTGAGTGTAAATCCAAGGCTTCCACCATCTGCAGACTGTCTGCAGTACTTCATCCAGTCATGTGAGCTGTGTGCTTGTCATTTACATTCTCACAGCTCTTGTTGAAGAATCAACAAAAATGACTGTTGTGGAAAAAAGAGCTTCTACTGACGCTGCGAGCATGCACGGAGGTTTGGTGGCCTCGTCAGTTCGTATGGAAGCAGCTTCCATGCAGGCCAGCAGTTACAGCAGCAGCTCACGCTCTGCTGCTGAGCATTCGTTTGAGAGCATGTCTGCGACTAGCATGTCTGCCATGATGGCTAAGTCAGTGGTTTCTATGAGCTCCAGCAGCCAAATGATGGAAATGTCTACACTGTCGCATGCTGAGGCCTCCTCCTCCTCGCTGAGGACTCTGACCACCAGGGTTAAAAGAGGTGAGCTGCACTGAACAGTTAACTGAAGGTGAACTTACACTGAGGGAACCAGAGGTGGCCTGAATGAGTGGAGACTCTCTGTGAGTAAAGGTGGTGAAGATAGCTTCACTGGGAGAGTGTTTTGTTGTTTGTTTTCCTCAGTTTGATCTGCCTGTGATCATCAGCGGACATCTGAGACATTTGTTCTGATGTTTATAACAGTGCTGGTTTGAAGACTCTCAATCAGTCCGTTAAGCAGATTTTTGTCTAATTTTACAAGCTGGGACTGTTTTCCAACTACCTGCTTGGATTTGTGACAGATTTCTGGAACCATCCTCAGAAAAGTCTCAAAAATAAAACCGTTGATGTGAAAGAGACAAACTGAAGCTGACAGACTCTTGTCTACGTTAGAAGGTCCTCACTGGCTGCTCTCTCCACTGACAGGTTCTCCACCAAAGATCGAAGCTCTTCCGCAGGACATCAGCGCCGAGCCAGGGAAGTCCCTGACCGTGGCGGGGGTGTTCTCTGGAGACCCTGCCCCCTCCGTCCAGTGGCTCCGTTCGGGTCGAACCCTTCCCAACGGGGACGAGCGGTACCATGTGGAGAACTCGACCGACCTGTCCACCCTCCTGATCTGTGCGGTGAAGGAGGCTGACGCCGGAGCTTACACCCTCCGACTGTCCAACGAGTTCGGCTCCGACTCTGCAACCGTCAACGTTCACATTCGGTCCATGTAAAAAAGGGGGAAAAAAAGTTAATTTCTATGCCCCCTTTCCCTCATCCAGAACTTTTTTATTTAGTGAATGAGCAACAATAATCTACTGGATAAAGATCTGGATTTCTGTTCTTGTAAATATAAACTATTTTTGTACCAAACTTGACATTAATTTATGCCAAACTAGACTAAAGTCTAAAGTTGTTATAAAATGTGCCATATTGGACAATTATGACTTAGGATTATTGAACCACTTTTCTGTGACATGTACATAATGTATATAGCCGAATTTACCGGTTATGGGAAATGTATGCATTGTTATTTATGACAATAATATTAACAGAAACAAAAGAACAACTGCAGTCTAACAGGAGAAAGTTCCAGCAGGAACGAATACCCTGTTAGACTGAGAAACTAAACTCTGTGCCTCAACGATAAGTTGAAGTCTTAAGATTGCCTCAGCAGGTAGAGAGGCTCCCTGCTGACGTTATGAACCGCAAACAGAAAGACAATGTTGTTGTTTTGGACGCGCATCTGCGTGCGATATTACACTTTCCTATGAGTTGTACCATGAGTGTAAGACCCTGAGTGCTGTTTGCATCACCCTCATGTAAGCAGCATGAACGGCCTTGTGCTCAGACTGACTGTGTCGTACCACCGTGATTTGATGACCGGCTCAGAGTGCAAGCGGCCTGCACTCTCAGCGCTTAGATCATTTAACAAAGAGCGCTGCTTCTGGCGCAGCACGGCCAGATCGGCTTCTCAAAACGAAACATCTCCTGGCCATGAACGAACAGAAAGCCGATGCCGGCTCTGCTGTGCAGAAGCAGCGCCGTCTCTCGGAGGATAGTTAGCAACGTGTTGTTTGAGTGTGAGTGTTTGTAGCTTTTAGTCCTTCCAGCTGTTAGTCAGAGCTTCTTCAGCCACAGCGACGCCACCTGCTCTGGACAGAGAGAGAAGCAGCTCTGTTTCACGCTGCACTTTGATTTATTGATCTGTTGACATAGAACCATATTTCATCCTCCTCGAGTTTGATGTATTACTGATTTATTAAAGCATGATTTCAGCACTACACATGTCCTCAGTGTGTTTCCTGAGTCTGTGGTGGAGTTTATGATGAAGTACATTTACTGCCTTCACTGACACCTGAGTACAGCTTTGAGGTACTTCGTGTTTTTACTGCTAGACGACACTTTTTAGAACAGAACATTTATAAAAGCCACTCTTGCTGCTCTTTAAAGACAAACAGATGAGCTGTTTATGAAATAAAAAAGTTAAACTACGCTGTAAAAACGTTAATGTTGGAGAAGAGAAGATGTTCTACAGTATGATGCTTTCAAGACTCACTGCACCACAGTGTTTCTGATGATATACTGTTGAAGATTATTTTTGGAACATTTTTTAACTTTTAGCGAAGTGCAGCTGAGGAGGGGAAGAAAAAATTTTTGAGGACAAACTATATTATGATATTTTCCATAAAATACTACTGTTTTTTGACAACATTGTTTTTGTAATTTAATTTACTGTAACGTTTATGCTTTACTGAAAATACTTTACAATATACTAAAATGCTTTGACATTGCTTCATATTCTGACTTTCTGATAGTAAATGAAATGAATAGCAAAAACAAATATGTTAGAATCAAAAAAATATCAACCAAATGTTTAGAAAAATAGCAACAAATCCAATAACAGTATGAAAACAAATAAAATGCCAGGAAATGTCAAAAAAAATTAATAAAATATCAAAAACAATAATACAGAAAATATCCACAATTACTTATTAATTAAAGATACTAACAAAAAGTGCACAAAGTATAAATCAAATTAATGAAAATAGAATTTCAACAAAAATATTAGAAAAATTATTATAAAATGCCCAAAACAGATAAAACAGCAATCAAATTAACAACAGATAAACAATATTATCAGAATGTTAAGAAGATATTCATGAAATTTCCCCAAAAAAATCTTTAACATATTATCACAGAATATAAAAAATGTTAACTAAATGCTTAAAAATGGTAAAATTCTCAGAAGGAAAAAACAATTTTGAAGAAAATCCCTTTATTGATATGTTTTGTAGAATTCCATTAATTTTCATTGAAAACTATTTTAAATAACAAATGTCAGAATAAGACCTGCCCAGCTGATTACAGACTTTAAGACAATAATTGTTTTAATTTCAGGTTTTCTGAAAGAAAGGTATTATCTCAGGAAATATGGACTAATTGGACAGAAATCTGAATTTTGGATAAAACAGCTTCTTTGATTTGGTCTTTATTTTTTTCTATCCTGTCTGCTGCTGGAACTGCAGTGTTTCCTGCTGACGGATTAATAAAGGACGATCTGATCTGAACTTATCTTAAAATGTTTCAGACTTTTTAACGAAGGCTTGAAAGACGGCCGTCAGACACGCAGCTGGATGGAGGTTTGCTTCGCGTTTCCAGATTTAACATCCAAACCTCCAACGGCGGCCAGCAGACTGTTTGTTGAGTTAATATCTGCAGCTCCACTGAATCTGAAAACTGACCTGAGAAGATGAAGAATCAATGATCAAAAACCTGTTTAGAGGTTAAACATGAAACTGAGCTAATTTTTTCTGTGCTTTTAAAGCATTTTTCTGAGGAACAAACTGAAGTAAACCAGAGTTAAAGCTTCAGGTTTTCTACAGATTCAAACATGATTGGTTTCCAAATCTGTGGGATTCAAGCAGCGTTTGAACACATTAAAGTCCAGAGACGGCAGGTAAATCTGTGACGAGTCAACAGCGACACCTGGAGGATCAAACATTAAACTCAGGAAAAGTGACGTTACAACATGTAAGATTGTTTAGAGAATGAATTAAAACCTGATCATTCCTGCTGCATCATATTCTGTTAGACTAGACTAATGTTGACACCAGATTCATCTCTGATGTTCTCAGTCTGAAACAGAACCAACAGAACCAGAAGTGATCTCTATCAGAGGAGAACCTAAACACTCAAATCAAACTGCTTTATTAATGAGATGAGAACATGAGAACATTAATGTTGTTTCTGCATTTAACAACCAGAGCATACGTTAGAGTATAACTGCTTTAGACAAGGCTTGAAATATGTCTAAAATGACTCAATGTTGTTCAAAATGTCTTTTAAATTGTGCAAAATTACTTGAAAATTCTTTAATAACTCAAATACTGTCCAAAATTACTTAAACATTTGTTTAAAATGACATAAAATGATCCAAAATTACCCAAATATGTCCAAAATTAGTCAGACGTTGTCCAAGTGGGCTCAACATTTGTTCAAAATCACCTGAAAATCAGTCCAAAATCATCCAAAATAAATTTTTATTTTACTATAATAGTCCTGACCAACCACCTATCAACATGCTGAGCCTTCAAGTTTACCCACAATGACCTTTTAAAGGTTTTCTTTGAAAATTACTTTAAAATTTGCTCCAAATGACATAAAAGTCGTCTAAAATCACACAAAAAATTGCCCAAAATGACTGTTTTGTGTTTTTTTTTTTTTTTTTTAATAAAAAAAGGCTTTAAATGTGTCTAAAATGACTCTGTTTTGTTCAAAATGTCATTTATAGTTGTTCTCAATTGATAAGACACTGTTCCTGAAAAATAGTACACATTTCCCAAAACACTGCACTCTATTTTCTTTATTTGAACACAATTCACAAAGCACTGCACACTTGTGTCAAAAGCACACTTTATTGTCAAAATCTGAACTTTGTTTTCAAAATTAAAACACATGAAGCAAAACTAGGACACTGCACTGCTAAATACAAAACACTCTTCTCTCACTGTGTTTTCACAGTCCTCAAAAATGACAAAAACACAAATGTATCCTATAAATGAATCAGAGGCCATTGCAGTGCTTGACTGTACATTATAAAATAAAAATAATTTTAGGCAAACAACACAGCCCTGCATTGTACACAGTACAGTCTGCAGATATTTACACCACGTCTGCATCAATTCTTTCAGCCTGTTCAGACCTCAGGACCTCATCAACATCACAAGCTGTGTTTTCTCTGGAAAGAAAGAACTAGGCCGTTTCTCAATTCTAAGTACGCAAGTCTGTACTCACGGACTTGCGAGAACGGACTTGTGAGAACACATCGAGGCTAAAGTGCATTTAGAACACCTGCGTACCTGATGACGTCACCGCCTCGGTTCATCTACTCCGGTTATCGTTACCGTGAAAAACAACAAAAGAGAACATATATAATAACACAGCCCTGCATGTTCACGTTTTAATGTTAAAACAGTTATTATGTATATATATTCAGGTTTGTGAGATCGTTATAAATCTTTTTTTTAATGGTTTAGAGCCACTGATTTATTGACAGCTGTAGTTTGTGAGGAACTGAACCGTCTCATTCTCAGGTCTATCAGTGGATCCACAAAAACCTTTCAGAAACTGATCACTGAAAAATATTAAACCTTCACCAGGACACCTCCTAAACAGGATGGATGGTTTACAATTTTATTATTCACATGACTCAAATCCATGAGTCTACATTCTACATCCAGAACTGCTGTTTGTCCTCCAACATCCAGAGGTTTATAGTCTGACAGATACACAAACATCGCTACACTTTAATGTGATCACCAGGACTTCTGCATGCTGAACATCATCACTGATGAATGAGAGAATATTTCATGTCAACTACTGTGCTCAGAACCTGAATACAGGTGAGTTCCTACAGGTGAGCTCCTACAGGTGAGCTCCTACAGGTGAGCTGCTACAGGTGAGTTCCTACAGGTGAGTTCCTACAGGTGAGTTCCTACAGGTGAGCTGCTACAGGTGAGCTGCTACAGGTGAGTTCCTACAGGTGAGCTGCTACAGGTGAGTTCCTACAGGTGAGCTGCTACAGGTGAGCTCCTACAGGTGAGCTCCTACAGGTGAGCTGCTACAGGTGAGCTCCTACAGGTGAGCTGCTACAGGTGAGCTGCTACAGGTGAGCTCCTACAGGTGAGTTCCTACAGGTGAGCTGCTACAGGTGAGTTCCTACAGGTGAGCTCCTACAGGTGAGTTCCTACAGGTGAGCTGCTACAGGTGAGTTCCTACAGGTGAGCTGCTACAGGTGAGTTCCTACAGGTGAGCTGCTACAGGTGAGCTCCTACAGGTGAGCTCCTACAGGTGAGCTGCTACAGGTGAGCTCCTACAGGTGAGCTCCTACAGGTGAGCTGCTACAGGTGAGCTCCTACAGGTGAGTTCCTACAGGTGAGCTGCTACAGGTGAGTTCCTACAGGTGAGCTCCTACAGGTGAGCTCCTACAGGTGAGTTCCTACAGGTGAGCTGCTACAGGTGAGCTGCTACAGGTGAGCTCCTACAGGTGAGCTCCTACAGGTGAGTTCCTACAGGTGAGCTCCTACAGGTGAGTTCCTACAGGTGAGCTGCTACAGGTGAGTTCCTACAGGTGAGCTCCTACAGGTGAGTTCCTACAGGTGAGCTGCTACAGGTGAGTTCCTACAGGTGAGCTCCTACAGGTGAGTTCCTACAGGTGAGCTGCTACAGGTGAGTTCCTACAGGTGAGTTCCTACAGGTGAGCTCCTACAGGTGAGTTCCTACAGGTGAGCTCCTACAGGTGAGTTCCTACAGGTGAGCTCCTACAGGTGAGTTCCTACAGGTGAGCTCCTACAGGTGAGTTCCTACAGGTGAGCTCCTACAGGTGAGTTCCTACAGGTGAGCTCTTCTTCTGCCTGTCAGGTAGTAAAACAGAAACCTTTTCAAACATCAGCAGCATCTGATCAAACAGGTCTGATGTTAGAGGAACATTTACTTCTGGTTTCAACAATTCAGTTCATGTTTTGAACACGTTTGAAAAATATTTAATTGCAAAATGCTTCAATACATTTCAACATTTTCTATCCTTCAGTTTCCATGAACAGCATCCTGCTGGTCCAGATGCTGAAGATGCAGCTGCTGATGTTCTGTCTGTGGAGTCTCCCAGCAGTCAGGGAGGATTTGGGTTTCTTCAGATGTTCCTCCAATAAAATATTATTAAATGTTATTTTTAATGCACAGTAACAGTCATAAGAATAGAACAAAGTTGTACTACAGGTAATGAAGACAGATAATAGTTCAGAAGAACACAGTCAGTGATCGTATAAAACATTAACAATATTATGCTATGAATATTAACTTTAACTTCTTTCAAGCCCATTTTTCTCTGAACAATAAAAAAATACACCATGAGGCCAAAGTGTGACCATTAAATAAATGTAAAACTACTTATATCCCGTTTAACCGCTATAGAACCATCAGAGCCAGTGGCAGATTTCTAAAAGTCTTGCCGACATCAGGCTGCCCTCTGACCGGCAGCTCATAGCCGTCTAACCTGGACGCTCACAGCTCTGAAACCGTTGGACTGAATTTCTAATCAGGCTTTATCTGATAAACTGACCACTTATTTGACGTTTAAACAACTACCTTCTCACCTGAAATAATCTGAAAACTACATTTTGTATCATGATAACAGTAGTATTCTCCAAAAATATCTCTGTTACCTCTGAAAGTTTCCTCCTCGGCCTTTGACTGCAGGTTGGCGCGAAATGCATTATGGGTATACTGCATGAAAGGAGGGATATTTCTCAGTAAACAGCACTGAAGATTTCCGTGGAATTTCAAGTTAGTGGCAGTAAACTGCAATTTGTAGACAGCACAAAAAACTACTGAGAAATGCCAGGAATTAACGTTGACGGCTGATGTCCCAGGGGGGGAGCTTTCCAGTGTCAGTGAAAATGCTGTGAGCTATACAAATGCAAATCAGAGTGGTGTGTGTGTGTGTGTGCGTGCGTGCGTGCGTGCGTGCGTGCGTGCGTGCGTGCGTGCGTGCGTGCGTGCGTGCGTGCGTGTGTGTCTGTGGTGGGAGAGTTGGTGGGTTTGGAGGTGTAAGGTAGGGGGGTTAGGGGTGGGGGTTGACTTTTCACACTTGCATTAGTTTTTTTTAAGAGAAAAAGGACACAAACAAAACTATACAGTTTATACTTAATTTGAATCAGGGTTCATACAGCTTTTATAAAAATAAATAAAAGCACATCACAGGCACTTTTCAACACTGTCAAAATCCTAAATCTCAAACACCATGCAGAGCAGCATGACTACAGTCACCTTTTCTCTTATGTTGCTTAACTGTACAGTGGATGTGTTTACCACATATCTTCCAGCAATGCCCTCAACAGGTAGAAATGATGATGGACATGAGGTGTCTGTTCCCCTCAAGTTCCAAACTTCTACCGACTTTCCATAAAAATGTCTGTTGGGATGGTGATGAAGCTTGGAAACTCCTGCAATTACGCGTCTATATATAGTACTCTCTGACCTGACATTAATAGCTATGAACTGCTTCATAATGGCTGGTCTTGTTTCTGTCAGAGGTTCAAGGATGGATTCCTTAAAAAACACCATCTAGCAAATACATATGCTGACCTTTCTGCTCTAAATCTGTCATTCAAATATGTTACAAGTTTGCATGAAATGGCAAAATGATCAACTGTAGTTACAGTGTACAGGGTTCATCTGATGATACATTATCAACACTGCATGCACACTACCAGACAAAAGCTTGGACACACCTCATTCAATGGTTTTTAGTTATTTGTATTATTTATACATTGTGGATTGATACTGAATATTAACTCTTTTTGTTTACAACATAATTCCATATGTATGTATGTACTGAATGAGAAGGTGTGTCCAAACTTTTGACTGGTAGTGTAGATCAAGCTCATCTAGGATGATATGACAGAGGCATCACAGTAAAGGGCAAAGCCTTTTCTTCTTTTGATCAAAGAAGTTCATCTTGCAGGCATAGAGAAAATCTGTTGACCTGGAGAAGTCGGCATGTTACTTTAAGGAATGCTGCGTCACTGACGTCATCACGTTAGAGTTGCTCGTCCAATCACACGCGTCGTCTCGCAAGAACCGCGCGATACACGAACAGACACAATGGCAATGGCGGCCCGGTATCGCCATTCCGACTCACCACAAACTCCTCGCATAGAACAGCCTGGACATGACCGACTGGTTCCAGTCAGACCCGCGACAGACACTGAGAAGAAATTATTGAGCGTTATCAGCCGGCTGTCTGGTCAGAGAGGACCGCTGGAGGAGAAGCTGGAGGAGAGGATAGCCGCCATGGAAGCCAAATTAAACACTTTCTCCAGCGGCGAGGAAATTCAGCGGAAAAGAGGAGAGCACAGTCCTAAAATTGTGGTAAGAATATATTCCATTTGTGGGATATTTTTAGTGAGTTTTAGCACAATGCTCTGAATTGGTAACGTTAAGCAGTGATAGCATGTTGTCCTCCATCTTTGTTAACAAACGTGACTTTATTTTTGCCTTTTTGTACTTTTAGGAACAAGGGTGAGACTGTTTATTCTTTTTTCTTTTTCGTTTCTTTTTTGTGAGAAAAATGTTTACTGTAAGCATGTATAATAATTCTTTGTCAGCTGAATGCACACAAATTGTTGTACTGTAGATTGTAAACAATTCATGCATCCATTCAAATTGTGTCTGCTAATTTAAAACTGTTTTAAATGACTTTACAGTTGACTGCAGTTATTCTGTAGTGAGTAGTAAATGAATGTTCTGATTTATTTTCACAGACTGGGCTCACCTCACAATGAGACAGTCAGGACATATTTAGTTAAAACTTTGGCTGAAGTCCAGATGTGGAGGATGTGGAGACAGACGTCCTTCTATGTAAGTATCCTGTTTAAAATTGTTCTAAATTTTTCGATTTCATCAACAGCAACAAAAGCTAACAATAGCTGAAAATAGCAGGAAATAATAATAAAGCTAATAACGGCTTCATTTAACTGTTTTCCAGCTGATTTTAAAAAGCATTTTGAAACTCTACGGAGGAACTACCGCTACATTCAACCCAACATGGCGGATCAGGCAGAGGCCATAAAGGCTTCTGCCCGGAGTCACCACAGAAGAAAGAGGGTAACAGATATTAGTTTGATTCATTACATTGTGTGTTTTATACAAAATGTGGTTAGAATAGTATTGCTGGTCACTATGACATTATTTTTCTGTTAAATTATTAAATGTATTGATTTCCTGTACTGATTGTGTTCACAGCTGCTGGATGCCAGGAAGACAGTCCTTGCTCCAGATGAAGAGGACTTCTGGAAGGGCATCACAGCTGACATGATGTCAGATGAAGAGGACGGCAGCGTTGACGGAGTGCGTGGATGGATAGTACGGCCTCCATCCTTCCACAGCCAGGAGCTTGCCAACCTGTGTGCAGCCCTACAGGCTGGAGGCTGATGTAAAGTACACAGCTCTACATCACAGGTGTTTTCACAATGGACAGCCGTCTGATAGACATAAGTATGACACAGCAGCAGCAAAGAGACATTTTAAGCCAGAGCTGATGCCTGAGACCAGCTCAGTGTGAGAGACCAACTTGCCCATTTTTTAGTTATTAATTTGTTTTGAAATATTTATTTAATTTTTTGGTAAATTTTATTTTTTTTAAAGAATGGTTTATCTTGTTTTAATTTTGGATTTTGGGAACTCTTACAATCTATACTGTTCAATAAAGCTGTTGTTTTTCAACATGTCTCAACATGTCATATTTTTTCCCTCCCAATAAATTAATGTCATTGATTGTAGGATAGCCCATTGGATAACAATAACAAGTATGCAGGTTAACTAATTATACACTTTACATGGCCCATATTTATTGAAGTATAAAATATTATTACTAATAATAATAAACATTATTATTATTATTGTGTGTGACTGGGGGTGAGGAGGTGGGAGGATAAAGGGGTGGGGGGGGATTTCATGGCCCAGGGGGTGACCAATAGCAACAGATCTTTCAACCAATCATGACACAGTTTTTTTCTGCTGTCATGTCTTGTTTGATCCAATCGGTGTCCTGAGTCATGCTAGACAGGCAGGCTAGATGCTAATTAGTTTTCACACCTCTGCCATTGCCCAGGTGTGAAGTCTCACTCCCCCCTTGCCCCACACACCCACCCCCCAACTCCACAAACATGATTCATTCAAGGTATTTCTCCTCACCCGCCAACTACGAGTTCACAGCCTGTGAACAACCAATAACTGCGGGGAACTTAGTAGGTTTTCAGTAATTCACAGGGTCGATAATCTAGTTTTTCATGCAGTATTTGGCTGCCCCAAGTCCACACAAGTCTGGTCCGATGCAGTCTCGATAAATGTGGGTGGAGCCAGAACACTTCCAGGTATTACTTTCGTTCTCAGTCAAGTGCGTTCTTTGAATTGGAACAGAACTCGGTCTCTAACTGATGACGTTTCACGAGAACACGAGACCACAGGTACGGACAAGAACGCACATTGAGAAAAGGACCTAGTGTGTCTGATCCAACCCTGACTTGCATCAACAGAAACATCACCACATGCCAAGACCACTGATTGACAGAGATTTTCCCAAAGTATGGCTGCTGCTCATATACCTTCCACCTCCATGTAGAGAAGAATTCTTCTATAGGATTCAGAAAGGGACAATATGGCGGCAGAAAAACCACAATAACTTCAGGGTTCATATTGAAACATTCCTGAATCAATAGTCCTCTATGAAAACTAACATTGTCCCAGATGTATTCATGTTTATCATCAGAATCCAACTGAAAAACTCTCTGGAACAAACACAAACCAAACACAGAAAAAGTCAGTCATGTACACTTTCTGTAATTTTACCAGCACTTGTGAATCAGAATTATGCATTAGATTTTTTACAGTATTCTCAGAACATTTCTGACTGCTTGTATTGTTCCAGTATAGACATGTCACTGAAGTGACAAACAACATTTACACACCATGTAAAGTGGTCCAGGACCAGTGCATGGGCAGGTCCAGGTTCTGGTTCTGGTTCTGGCCGTGGTCTGGGTCGTCCACGTCCTCTTCTTCCAACATGACCTCTTGCTCCTCTGACATCCATTCTGAACAGCTAATTCTGCTTCCCAGCAGGTTTTATTGTGTGCAGTTCATTGGTAAAAGTGTTTTCGGTTTTGACCTGTTGTGTCTTAATTGTGACAGCAGTGTTGGAACAGTGTCCCAATTCTGCTTCCTAGTGTTCACTGTTTGAAAAATGTGTGCTATGAGTGAAAAAGTGTGTTCAAATGAGCAAAAAACGTGTTGTCTTTTGCAAAAAGAGTGCAAGAGTTTTGGAAACTGTGTCCAAACCATGAATAGTGTCCAAAATTTTGACAGCAGAGTCCTGTTTTTGAGAAATGTGTGCAGTCAGTTGGTGGCTGTGTGCAGTGAATGGAATTTAGTATCTTATCGATTGAGAAAAACTGTAATACGACAGTATGGTTCCTGTCTGCTGTTGTAAATTAACATGTCTACGCGTGGATGATAACTTCTGTTAAGCTGGAACATAACATCTATGTTTATGTGCTATATAAAAGAAGCTAACATTAGCTATGGAAGAAGCTTACTTCCATTTTAGCATGTGATTTGACAGAAACTAACATCAGCTATGAACAAAACTAACATCATTGTTAGCTTCCGATTTGACAGAAGCTAACATTCACTATAAAAGATGTTAACAAGGGAACTGGATTCTTACTATGACTCTTTCAAACGCATTTTGTAAGAATAAATATTTGTATAATACTATATTCAAGATAAAAGGCAGAGGTGGGTAGAGTGTCCAAAAATTGTACTCAAGTAAGAGTAACGTTACTTCAAAAATAATATCACTCAAGTAGAAGTAAAAAGTAGTCATCCCAAAAATTACTCAACTAAGAGTAAAAAAGTATTTGGTGAAAAGACTACTCAAGTACTGAGTAACTGTTTGATTGTAATGTCTGATTTATTTTTTTAGAAATGATGTGATCAGACAGAAAAAAATTTAAAATAATGTGCAAATTCTGGTATTTCTAAACAATAAAAAAGGCAAAAATAAACATCTTTACAAAATGACAAGTTAAGGCACAAGAAACACAAATTTCCAAATCTCAGTTTTTCACAACATAAAGCTTTTGAAACAAATACCTGTAATCAGGTAACATTTGTATGTTTGAACAGTTCAAACTACTTCCAGTGACAAGATATACAGCATGTTTATAGACTGTATGTGCATACTGCACGCTTCACTTCGCCCAACAGCAGACGAAAGATGGAGATATCCATGCTAATGCTATGCTAATGTTGTCGGACTCCGAAGCAAGATCAAACTTCTCTAAAATGCCCCCGTTTTTTTCATTCCCTGTCTGCTATGTGTGTAGAGTTTGTGCCGCTATGCCGGCACAGTTCATATGAGGTCATGTGACCATAGGGTGACGTCTGGTGAAACGGAGTCACGTGATGATTGTTGCTTCGTCTGATTGGTGAAACACAGTCATGTGGTAGATCCACTGGGGGCATCTCTGGCAAAATAAAGCAGCTCTAATGTGGTAAATAAAGAAGTAACGAGTCGAGTATAGCCCAGTGTAACGGAGTAAGAGCAGCGTTTCTTCTTCACAGATCTACTCAAGTAAAAAGTATGGCAGAGAAAAACTACTCTCAGAAGTACATTTTTTTTGAAAAAGTTACTCAAGTAAATGTAACGGAGTAAATGTAACTCGTTGCTACCCACCTCTGATGAAAGATCATATGTCTTAGTGAGCTTGTTAAGTAGCTAGGCTAGGCTAAGGTTAAATACAGCTCAGACTGTAGAAACACTTTGAGCTTAAAATGAGATTAAAACACGTAATATCACACACTTTTACAATATTCTGATTCACTGGGTAATAATACATAAAATATACTTACTGATGGAAGACAAGTCCATCATCCTTCAGCTCCTGGTTATGGATCATTAAACCAACTAAATCTACAAATGTCCCCATTATCACAAAGTTTAACAACATTATCTTCAACTTATTGATTGTTCAGTAAAACAAATTCATCATTATTATTCCATGAAGCTAATGTAGAGTTTACTGACAGAAAACTAACAAATGAACATGAAGTTTCACATTCTCAGACAACAACCAGAATATGTGCTAAAGCTAAAAGTACTAAAACTATCCATTCATCCATCATCTATACACCGCTTAATCCTCACTGGGGTCATGGGGGGGCTGGAGTCTATCCCAGCTGACTCAGGTGAAGGCAGGGGACACCCTAGACAGGTCACCAGTCTGTCACAGGGCTACATACAGAGACAAACAATCACTCTCACATTCACACCTACGGGCAATTTAGAATGATCAGTTAACCTCAGCATATTTTTGGACTGTGGGAGGAAGCCGGAGTACCCGGAGAAAACCCACTCATGCACAGGGAGAACATGCAAACTCCATGCAGAAAGATCCCAGGAAGGCCGGGACGTGAACCGGGGATCTTCTCGCTGCAAGGTGAAAGTGCTAACCACTACACCACTGTGCAGCCCAGGATAAAACTAGTGGAATCAATTAATGTACAGAATATCTACACAAGTACAACCACATGTGAGACTGACTACTAAAATAAAGCAAATATAAAACTCATTGTTAAGTTACTGGTACAATATCAACAAGAATAAACATCTATCTCAGAGATCATCAGATTCTATTTAGTTCAACAGGAATTTGAAGTTTTCAGACATATCAATGGAAGATAAGAAGCATCAAGTGGATCTTGGCCTTTTAAAGGATCCAGAAAATATCATTAAAATTATATAACCATATAGATGAAGGTATCATGATAATCTGATTTATTCAAACATGTAAACTGTTTGATACTATCTATCTATCTATCTATCTATCTGTCTGTCTGTCCGTCCCTCCGTCCGTCCGTCCGTCCGTCCGTCCGTCCGTCCGTCCATCCATCATCTATCTATCTATCTATCTATCTATCTATCTGTCTATCTGTCTATCTGTCTATCTGTCTATCTGTCTATCTGCCTATCTATCTGTCTATCTGTCTATCTGTCTATCTGTCTATCTATCTATCCACCTACCTTCTAAACTGCCCAGTCACCGCTGTGAACTCCGGGGGCACCACTGACACGATTTAACCGCTGCAGGACTACAATCCACGAAGAAGAAACGCTTCCGCTCAAAGCCGGAAGTGGCGCCAAAATCCAAAAGTTGTTATTCTTTTCCGCTGGAAGACAGAAGGACTAACGGACTATCTCCTCCACAGGAACCGGTCTGAACTAGTTAGTTTAGTATTTTATTTCCGCTGAAGGACAGAAGGACTAACTATCTCCTCGTCGGGAACCGGTCCGTACCAGTTTGTCCAGTTTGAGCTCTAAAATGGATCCGACGTCGCGGTTCTTCTCCAGACTGAGGAAGCTGGCGGTGACTCTGGGGTCCGAGACATCCAGACTCCAACAGGCGTTTGAAAACCGTAAAAACGAGCCAGACAGCGGTGAGTGAGACACACCTGCAGGGCCGTGCAGAGACCTGTGGAGGGGCTCAAAGTTAAAGGGGGCACATGGAGCATGAATTTGAAACTCCATACAGAAACATACCTGACAATATAACTGGCTGAATTGTAGCAACCCATGTTCAGGAAGAATGTCACATGGAGTCACAACGTACCAGATCATTGTTCACACTTCATATCTTTGTTAGGGGACAGTCTGTGTTTGACCTGATGGGGTTCATTAACAGCTTTTCTGTTGAGGGGGTTGGTGAGGATGATGATGATGACATCGCTGGAGGTGTGATGTATTGATCTGAGAGTGTAGACACTAAAAAGAGCACGGGAGAGACAGTAGCTGATTAAACAAATGTTCTGTGATCATGACAAGATGCAAAGATAACTAACACTGAAAATGTCTGACTGTGCCCTGCCATCCTACTGATTGTTTGTAGGAAACTCAGGCTGACTGAACTAAACAGAACTAGTTGCTGATTCGTAAACTAAAATGGGAACATTAATGGGGGACCAGAATAAAGGAGGGGTGGAGTTACAGCTGATATCCACAAAGCCATAATTCAGGCTGTGCATTAATTGAGGACATAGGAAGATAATATATATTAAGTTGAATTTACATCACCATTAGACACTGGACTGTTTAACTGTGGTTACTCTTCCTGGAGTCCTTGCTTTTAAATTTCATACCTTTTCCAGACATAAACTGTACAGCCACGGATTTGCTCCATGGTGCTGATTCATAATATGCCCTTTATTATTCGTAGTGCTAATAATAAAGTAGAAAAACCTAGTAAACCACTCAGAGAGCGCAGTACTCCTCCAAGGCTGTTCAGTTGACGTATCATTTCCGACGGATGAAATCTTTAATAAAAATGACCTTGTGCTAAGCACAAGCATATGTTATGCATGTGCATGTTACGTATGGATAACGAATTGTGTGTAAATTACTCTTATAAAAGTCTGTTGATCAGTTCATCACTTTTGACAAGGCTTTGTTGTCCTATTGTTAAAATAACCGTTCCCTCCATTCTTTTATTTTGAAGGCGTATTTTTAATGTTACAGGCTTTTACTTTGTCACCATTCCAGCGGCAGAGCAAGTGTTTATAATAATAATAATAATGGATTAGATTTAGACACTCAAAGCGCTTCACAATGAATCCATTATTCATTCACTCACACATTCTCACTCAGCGGTGGTAAACTACATTTGTAGCCACAGCTGCCCTGGGGCAGACTGACGGAAGCGTGGCTGACAATCTGCGCCTACGGCCCCCTCCGACCACCACCAACATTCACACGCATTCATACTCCAGTGTGAGTAGCAGCACTGGAGGCCAGGTGGGTAAAGTGTCTTGCCCAAGGACACAACAGCACATGACTAGGACAGAGAGGGAATCGAAACGCCGACCTTTCGATCATTGGACGACCCGCTCTACCACCTGAGCCACAGCCGGCCATTATCTAAGAAACGGTTTCTTGACATAATGAAGACGCTGCCGAAAAGTATGAAAAGTCCCGTAAAGATGAAAGACAACGGTTCCACGCTGTTGCTGTCTAGCAAAGGATGTTGTGTCTGAACTTAGAAGCTCCTAGCTGGGATGGAGACAAGCTCTGATGGTGTTTCCTGAAGAAAGGAGTGAAGGACAGAAAGGTGAATTTGTGTTCAAAATAAGGCTGACGGCTGAACTTAACGTTTTCTGGCTGGGGTTTGCTACATACGTGACCTAAATATGTAGTATATGTATTTATACTACAATAGTCCAAAATTATGTGAAAATGCATGTACATAGTTTCAGTGAAATAACATAACCTCTGCCTCATTGCCTCTAGAAACAGGAAACACACTGCAACTCACTGACGCAACCTGTTTTAAACAACAAAGGACGTGAATCTGTCTAGTCAGGAGTGACTCGGGATGTTATCGATGGAGAAACTTCATCACTGGGTTAGAGGTGTTTGATAAGTAGTGTACGTAGAAACTCTGGAACTCCAGTCAGTCAGAACTGAACAAGAACCTTGGAAGAAGGTGAAATATCTTCATGAACCTTCAAAAGAAGTCCAGTTGGTTTCTACTGAAGCTCTTGTAGGTTCTTGAAGATGTTCCACCTCTCCTCCAAGAGACTGAACTTCTCTGGTAGGTTCTTCAAGATGTTTTCATCTTCATTTATTTCTTTGACTGAAGCTGCAAAGTCCAAAAGTATTTCTACTCATTGAACTTGTTTTAAAGCTTCACCGCTGATCACTGAGGAAAGAGTATAAATACTTCTGTACATCATATTTGAAGTAAAAACAATGAAAAAATATCTGTCATTAATGTTTTCATCATTTAGCCTGATGAAATGTTTAGGTCTAATAAAGATTCCCTGAGGATCCATCTGTGGTTCTGCTATGAATCATTTTGGACGCAAAGATCTGAACTCCGTCATGTTTGTTGATCTGAACTCCTTCTTCTTCCAGAAACCACAGCGAAGGCGATGAGAACGTACCACGAGCTGAACTTCAACGTGGGGAGCCTGAAGGTGCAGTATCTGCTGATTAATGAGATGTTTTAAAGAAGCAGCACCGTTAAAAATTTATTGATCACGTCCCACTCATAACAGACTGCAGTGTTCAGGGATTTGAAGTTATTTAATCATCTGGTTCCTAACAGAGATGGAATCAACTCTCAGAACCATGTAGAAGTCCTATAAAATGTACTTCAAGTATCTGAGTAAAAATATTCTCGGTATTGTTGCTGATATTATTGTTCTTCATGGATCATTCCAGAACTGGAGAACGTTTTACATCCAATAATCCATGTAGAAAATCCTAAAACATGCAGTAGTTGCGTAAATGTTCTTTAGATTAGATTCTTTAGATTGTTCATTGTGGTTTTGTAGTATTTTGTCTTGTTTTTGTTGTTTTTTTTGTCTAACTTGTCATTTTGTGTTTCCTTTTTGTCTTGCTTGTGTTTTTGTCTTTTTTTGTCGTTTTGTGTTTGTTTTAATCTTTGTTTTGTTTCTTGCTTTTGTGCGGGGTTTTTTGTCGCTTTGTAGCTTTTTTGACTATTTTTTTTGTTTTGTTTCGTGTTTGTCTGTTGTTTTGTGTCTCATTTTGTAATATTTTGTTGTTTTGTGTCATGTTTTTGTCACTGTTTCTTGTTTTTGTCATTTTGTGTTTCCTTTTTATCTCGCTTCTGTGTTTTGTCTTTGTTATTTTGTGTCTGATTTTTGTAATATTTTGTCTTGTTTTTGTTGTTTTTAGTCTTGTTTTTTGTCTTTTTTTTTTTTTTTTTTTTTAAGTAAAATCCTCTGGTTCAGTTCCAGATGACTAAATGTTGTGTTCCTTTGTCGACACTGTGATCTGGAAGTTGTGATGTGGAAATGATAAACTGAAGCTGAATGTTGATGAAACTGAGTTTATTTTTCTTCATAAATGTCAGGATGTTCATGATGTTTAGTAAAAAGATAATTCCTTAAATGTGAACATTTCTGCGCTAAAACAAAGGAACCATTAGGAGTTGTGGTTATTTCTAGATTATTCTGCTGTAGTTTTACTGGTTTTACTGGAGATTAGATTGGACTGGATGTGGAACCTGAACTAAGATGAGTTGGACTCTTCTGGTCTAGATGTTTGAATCTGCTCTGGTCTCCTCCAGGTTCAGATCCAGGAGCAGCTGGTCCAGCAGAAAGCTTGCGAGAATGAGGTGGACAGCTTCATCCAGGCCTGTAGAATGATGGAGCAGAAGGTCAGCAGAGACGTCCAGACCCTGAAGGCTCACTGGGAGGAATATGGCTATCAGGCTCCAACCAGTAAGGACTGGTCACAGCTCACTGGTCCTTCCTGTGTAGATGTGATCTGAAGGTGTCTATGATTGTGGTTTCTCTTCTACAGAAGCTCAGGAGGCCGAGGATGAATGTCCTGAAGAAGATGGGGTTGAGTCAGCAGAGAGAGAAGCAGGAGGCCAGGAGGAGGATGGAGAGAACCTCAGCTCATCTCCTCCAGCAGCACCGACCTTCAGCGACGTGATGAGAACCCCTCAGCTGTCTGACTTCGGTCTGTCTGAGATGCAGCTGAAGAGAAATCTGGCTGGAGCTGAGTGGTGCTCTGAGGTTCCTCCGATGCCTGAGATGAACCTCCCTCACCCAGCGCTCTCCACGCCAGCTCCACCTCTGCTGCCTTTAACTCCAAAACGAGCTCTCCGGATGGAAGACGAGGAGCTCCAGACACCTCAGATGCACGACTTCGGCATCTCAGAGGACAACGACTTCACTACGAAGCTGCTCCAGAAGAACGCTAAGGAGCCCCAGAGGTGGAATTCACAGCTGCTGCATGTAAACATCTCTGACCTGCATGGACCTCTCACTGTTTCTGTTTGTTCTCCAACAGACCAGCGCAGGACCAACCTGGACCACCAGAGGACTCGGTGTTGGACCGTTTCCAGACCAGAGGTATGAAACCATCAGAGCTCTTCTGTCTAGAACAACCTGGAACCAGATATTTCCTCCTGTTGAAGCATAAAAAAAGCCAGGAGGTTTTCTGTTCTTCTGTTTTTCTTCAGCCACGTCATGAAGGACCTGGTTTCTGCTCCTCTGAGGACTTTATTCTAAACACCAGGGGATCTTCTAGTGCCAGAAACTCCAACACAAAGTCCACTCACCAATGTTCTCTGAGCAGAACGACACAAAAACAAACAAAAGAACAGATTATTTATTTTACAACCAACACTGATCTCCATCCAGATGTTTTATTCTGTATTTTAACATCTGTCCTCTCTGTGAACTTACTGAACGTCTGTTGGCTGATTGTTGGTGTCTTAGTTCTTGACAGTCTTGACTGAGCACAGAAGTAGTTTGGGCTGATTGATGTTTAGAATGAAGTGGTTTTATGGAGTTCAGCTCAGGTTCTCCTTCCAGCAGAAGACGTCAGCTGGAGCTGGGAAGTTCATGGCTTCGATAAGTCATTTATTTTTGGCTTCTTTTTATTTCAGATTTCTGTCAGGCCCTCCAGGTGGTTCCAGGTTCAGGTTTAAAGTGACTAAAAACCAGAATGATTAAAATGTCTCCTCAGACTTATCCTGCAGATGTTAAACTCCTGATAAATGTCAGGAACACGTCGCTCCTCAAACACTGAACCTGACTTTGTTCTTTGATCTTCAGCTGAAATCCTGGCATCTCCAGAGCTACCAGTTCTCTGCACTCCAGGACTGAAGATCAGAAAGACCAACGGTCGGAGCTCCTCACCTGAACCAGACTCAGAAGAACCAGAATCCCCCCCTGGACCCAACCTACCCAGCACCCCCCAGGTCCCGGCCTTCCAAACCCCATATATGACCCGACTGGTCAGCACCAAGGAGGTATGGAGAGGAGCCAGAGGAACCTTCATGTAGAGATGAAGTTCTGCTTCCAGACAGAAACTCAGATAAGAGATTTTATTTATTTAGTTATTCACACCACCATTTAAAGGTCTGGAGTCACTTATTTTTGAAAGAAAAGCAATTTTTCTTCAATGAAGATCACATTAAATGAATGATAAATCCAGTGCAGACATTGTTAATGTGGTAAATGACTATTGTAGCTGGAAACAGCTGGTTTTTAATGGAATATCTCCATAGGGCTACAGAGGGGTATATATATCTATATGTGCTATCAGTCAAAAGTCTGTACACACGTTCTCATTCAGTGCTTTTTATTTATTTGTATTATTTTCTACGTTGTAGATTAAAACTGAATATTAACACTTCTTTTATTTACAACATAATTCCATCTGTATTCTTTTATAGTTTTGATGTCAAAGCAAAGTTTTACTCAACAAGGAATCAACCTGCAGAGAACCCACTCTGAACGAGTGACTGATAAAGAAACAGCTTTTATACAGAAACAAGTTACAGTGGTGTTACCAGTTTATTATCAGTTTATTACAGTTTATTACCTGTTTATTGTCATTTTATTACATTTATTATCACTTTATTACGTTTATTATCAGTTTATTACCAGTTTATTAGCAGTTTATTACCCGTTTATTATCAGTTTATTATCAGTTTATTATTAACCAACTTGTATTTTCATGGTCAAAGTTAATCATACATGGGGTTATATGAGTTCAGTCACACAGTTCTACAGTAGTTTGAAATAATAAAGAGCATTTAATCAGAGCATTATGATAATTTATAACAAATGTATAAAATAATGAAGTAAAACCACTGAGTGAGAAGGTGTGTCCAGACTGTTGACTGGTCGTGTACGTTTGATTCATTTTTAAAATGGGACAGTTCATATTAATGAACATTTTCACGTAAATACTGAGATTGTGCTATTAGCAGGTTAAAAAATTAAAAAATTACAATTAGCATAAAACCAGAATTGAACAAAGACACAAACAACAACACATCGTGCACACAAACCAACAAAAGCTGGAGGACAAAGGCAGCTACCAGTCAGTAATTAAAGAACATTTACACATGATTCTACTGCAGATATCTATCAGTATTAGATATTGTTCTACTACACTAACCCCTCTGTCTCTATTGCACATATTCCTGTCTTCATTACACTCAGAATTAAACTACACGTGTCCCTTTAACTCTACTACACATGATTGTACTGGACAAAGCCCACATCTACACATTTAAACTAATCAGTCCTCCAGAAGAAGCTCCTTCACCAGACAATCAGATCATCCGAGTTCTGATGGTAGTCCTGGTTCTCCAGCAGCTCTGAGATGTTTAGTAGATGAGGTCATATGAGGTCGTTTGTCTTCTTCTGGTTCCAGAGTTTCTGGCAGCCGGAGCCGATCAGCATCCAGACTGAAGAAGAACTTCCAGCTTCTCCTCCTAAAGGAGCTCCAGGCTCCAAACGCTGCTGGGAAAACGAGGTTCTGGAGGTTTGGGCGATGGGTTTGGGAGACGAGCGGATGCCGGAGATGCCAAACCTGGAGTCAGTCCTGGGGAACTCTTTACAGAGGGTGAGGAAGGAGGGAGGTTTATCAGCAGCTTCCAGGATTTAAATCCTCCAGAAACCCGTTGGACCGAGGTTCTGGTTTCTAGACGGGGTTTACCTTTAATGGATCATCTGTTTTTATACTCCTCAGTTTGAAACTACCTCAAATTAAACTCAGAATTACTCTAATGGTGACTTTGGACCTTCACAGTAAAATATTTAGATAAAAATAGAACATGACAGCATAATCTTTAAAGGATCAGAAATAAATGTTTTTAATTTTTGTTGATCAGAAAAATCCACTGAAATAAAACGATGGAAGAAAAACAAAAACAATCAGAACTTTTAATTAAAAGTTTTTAAATCTGCAGTTTTTATTCCACAGAGCCAGAAAGAACCAGGATGTTCCTGTGTCTGTCTGACTCCTGCACTGTGACTAGATTAATAAAAAGTAAAGATTAGAACATTTAAAGGTCCAACTTTGCACCTGTTTACCTGCAGAGGAACCCTAAAGTCCTGAAGCTCAGTGACCAGGAGAAGCTGGTCGGTGATCTGGAGCTGGATGGAGCCACTCAGGAGTTCAGTCTGGGGACGCCTTGGATCAGAAGCAGCTACCAGGAACCCGGGACGCCGGAGAAGCCCGACCTGAGCTCAGTGACCCAGGACATCTGTAAGGTCAGGTTCTGGAGCTTCAAACCTCTCAGGAATCTCCACTTTGATCCAGTTTGACATTTTATCCGTGAAATGTGAAGTTGTACCTCCTGTTCTGCTGCAGCTGGTGTCTCAGGCTCAGCTGAAGAAAACCATCACAACTGTGGAGCCACAAGTCAGAGCAGAAAAACTCAGAAGCAGGTAAACAGACTGAAATCTAACCAGAGACAGAATCTTCTTCATGTCTCTGTCGGTTATTGGATGTTCCTCAGGAAGCTGCAGACCAGAATAGATAGAATAGAATAACTGAGGTAAATTCAGTTGCTCCAGCAGAAAGTGTCCAGTTCCCACCATAAATACAGGTAAATAAACAAAAATATAAACAAAAAAAGTACACAGTTTCAGATTATAGAAGCAGAAACAGCAGCTCAGATCTGCTGAACGTCTGAAAGGATTCTTAATGTCTTATTAGTGTCTGCAGTGTGTTTCTCCATCTGTCTCTTCCTGCTGCTGTTTCTTCCTGGTAGAATCCTCTAGTTTTCTGACTCTAACCTGAATCTTCTTCAGATCTGAGGGTCTGTCTGTGGTGTCAGACGGAGAGTTCCAGAGTTTACCCAACTACCTGAGGCATGTGACGCTACACAACCTGAACCAGGCTGTCCACAACATCAACGCCTTCACAGAGCAGCGTCCAGGTCAGGAGCTTCATAGGAGACCTTTCCTCACTCATCACACAGAGACCTGATCACAAACACAAGTTTACAATGATGGAAGCAGTTTAATCTCACCCAGACATAAATAATAGATGTTAGAAAACTTCCTGTTCACTCTCAGTTAACACTCACGTTTCCAGTCTTTAATCTACGGATCATTCCAGAACTGGAGAACATTTGGGCTTCTCAATGTTTGAAAAATATTTCTGCTCCATATTGATCAATAATAGGTACTGATTGATCAGCTTCTTCTTCCATGTTTTCTGTGCTGTTTGCTAACTCTACTCTAATCCATGCTAATGTGATCTTTTTCTCAGCAGTAGAAGCTAGATATTTAGCTGCTGTTACTGCTGACCAAGAGGACAAACTGACTGATGGAAAACAGTCCAAAGAATTAGTCTGATCCTGATAATAGGAGCTGGAGGGAGACGTTCAGTCAAGAAAGATGGAAAATAGAAGAGAAGACATAGCTTTGCTCTACCTATTCTGTAGGAACACCTGATGGAAACGACAAAAACAAGACACAAAATAACAGAAACGTGATCTACAGGTTCTGCTAACATGTTGTGGGAAATGTTCCATGTATAATAATCATTATTTAAAATATTATGTTGATTAAAAAATGTTCCCACAACCACAGAGACATGAATGAAAAAATAAAACCAGAAAAAGTAGATTTAAATTAGATTCTGTTTTATTAGAGGTTCAGTTTGGTCATCAGGGGAACAAGAGAAAAATGGCATTTTAGGGGAACTCCAGACTTATTTGGTATTTTAAAAATATTTTAAACATTCTTTTCTCCTAGTTTTTATAGATCTGGTCTCAGGACAAGAACATTTACACACTACTGCATGTTTTAGGGTTTTATGCATGGATTATTGGATGTAAACAATGTAAAACTCCAGTTCTGGAACGACTCTTTTCTTTCACGTCTTCATTGGAGATAAAAACATTTTCAGCACAATCAGCTTCTGTAGTTAATTTCTGATTGATTAAATGTTCTTTCTGCAGATTCTACAACTACTATGTTTAAGGAACCAGAATAAGACAATAGAATGTTCCTCCTCATTTCATGTTCTGATCATTTAAACATGAATCCAGCTCAGCTCCCTGAGTGGATCATTTAAATTAGGTCTCAATGAATGGAGCCAATAAGCTTCATGTGTTTGAGATAGAGACGGTTCTATTCCGTCATGTGAAGTCTTTATAGACGGTTCTATTCCGTCATGTGAAGTCTTTATAGACGGTTCTATTCCGTCATGTGAAGTCTTTATAGACGGTTCTATTCCGTCATGTGAAGTCTTTATAGACGGTTCTGTTCCGTCATGTGAAGTCTTTATAGACGGTTCTGTTCCGTCATGTGAAGTCTTTATAGATGGTTCTATTCTGTCATGTGAAGTCTTTAAAGACGGTTCTGTTCCGTCATGTGAAGTCTTTATAGACGGTTCTGTTCCGTCATGTGAAGTCTTTATAGATGGTTCTATTCTGTCATGTGAAGTCTTTATAGACGGTTCTGTTCCGTCATGTGAAGTCTTTATAGACGGTTCTATTCCGTCATGTGAAGTCTTTAAAGTCATCTGCTGTCTGTCTCTGTGCTGTGGCGCCCCCTGCAGGAGGAACCTCAGAGTTTCAGATGGATCAGCTGAAGAGGATCATCAGTGTTGGAACCTTGGCTCCTGTTTACGTCCTCTGTCTGACGGAGTTGAAGAGGCTGAAGCATGTTGGAGGAGTCAAAGAAAACTCTGTGTACAAACTGATTAATAAACACTGATCAATAGACACTGATCAATAAAAACTGATCAATAGACACTGATCATTAAACACTGATCAATAAACACCGATCAACAGCTCCCATCTCATCAGGAGAACCTTGGTGTTGGTTCGTCTGTCAGGTCCTGCAACAGAACCTGGTCCATCCACTGCCACTGCTTCCACCAGAGCAGCAGGTCTGGAGGTTCTACATGTGTTTGTAATTAGACTGTAAATAGTTCTGGGCTTTGTTATATAAACTGTAAAATAAAACACCATATTTCTGTATAGAGGCCAGTTTTAGACACGAAGAAAGATTTCACCTCAGAAATGACACAACTATGAACTCACAAAGGAATCAGATTTCCAGCACCAGTTCTCTGTGGTCCCAAATCTGTCACATAAAGGAATAAAGACACACTTTGGTCTCATGATGAACATTTTATCATTTTATTGGAACTTGTCTTTAATTATTATTTTATCAGCATCACATTCAGCACAGAGATCTGATTGTTGTGAGTTATTTATTTGGACTTTTATTGTTTTATGAACTTTTTCTTCTGGACTATTTAAAGGCTCGGTGATGCTGATTTACTGTTAGAATGATGTAACAGATGATCTAACTCTTCAGATTATCTCTCCTTAGATACTAATTTTACTTGAAAATAGAGCAAGTATGAGGTTAAAATCTGCAGATTTCTGTAGAATTGACGAATATCCGGTGATTACTGCAGAAACACGACAGTTCAGACTGATACGAACCATTTCTGATTTACTGTCAGCAGCTAAAGGATGTTTTACTTCCAGTGACAGAGTTTTAGTTGTGGATTAAATCTAAATGAGTTCACCTGCTGATTAATGTGGAGCTAACCGGTTAGCAGCTAGCTAATCGTTAGCCTCTAGCTAACCGGTTAGCCTCTAGCTAAGCGGTTAGCAGCTAGCATCTCCTCTTTACTTTTTTTAATGTTTTTAATTTCAAATCATTAAACGACACAAGTTTGGATTAGTTTTGAATCTCCGCCGTATTTATATAATATATCTATATCGTTTTTATAATTCGTGTAATTTCAGATCGTTAGTGTTTCGGTAGCCTGAGTTGGGTCGCGTGTCGATGACGCCACAGTGTGACGGTCCAATCAGAGGCGCGGACCGAGTCGACGGTTGGTGACGCAGCTGCTGTTTTTTGTCCTGTTCTGCTTCGCCGCCATTTTGGGAGTCAAGCAGCCGCAGACAAGGAGGATCCACGCGGCTCCACCATGGTCCACACCTGCGTGGTGTCCGGCTGCAGGAACAGGAGGACTCCGGGGACCAGCCTGTCCTTCTACCGCTTCCCCCGGGACCCTGACAGGAAGCAGCGCTGGATCAATGCCGTGAACCGGGAGGGCTGGATCCCTAACGACGGCAGCCGGCTGTGTAGTACTCACTTCATCTCAGGTAATACTGTAGTACTACTGCAATATTACTGTAGTACTCACTTCATTTCAGGTAGTACTGTAGTACTACTGCAGTATTACTGTAGTACTCACTTCATCTCAGATAATACTGCAGTATTACTGTAGTGCTCACTTCATCTCAGATAATACTGCAGTACTACTGCAATATTACTGTAGTACTCACTTCATCTCAGGTAATACTGCAGTACTACTGTCGGACTCACTTCATCTCAGGTAATACTGCAGTACTACTGTAGTACTTCATCTCAGGTAATACTGTAGTACTCACTTCATCTCAGATAATACTGCAGTACTACTGTCGGACTCACTTCATCTCAGGTAATACTGCAGTACTACTGTAGTACTTCATCTCCGGTAATACTGTAGTACTACTGCAGTATTACTGTAGTACTCACTTCATCTCACATAATACTGTAGTACTACTGTAGTACTCACTTCATCTCAGGTAATACTGCAGTACTACTGTAGTACTCATTTCATCTCAGGTAATACTGCAGTACTGCTGTAGTACTTCTTCTCAGGTAATACTGTAGTACTCACTTCATCTCAGGTAATACTGTAGTACTACTGCAGTATTACTGTAGTACTCACTTCATCTCAGGTAATACTGTAGTACTACTGCAGTATTACTGTAGTACTCACTTCATCTCAGGTAACACTGTAGTACTACTGCAGTACTACTGTAGTACTCACTTCATCTCAGGTAATACTGCAGTACTACTGTAGTACTTCGTCTCAGATAATACTGTAGTACTTACTTCATCTCAGGTAATACTGCAGTACTACTGTAGTACTTCATCTCAGGTAATACTGTAATACTACTGTAGTACTCACTTCGTCTCAGGTAATACTGCAGTACTACTGTAGTACTCAATTCATCTCAGGTAATACTGCAGTATTACTGTAGTACTACTGGAGTACTCAC
The DNA here is from genome assembly GCF_022539595.1 of Amphiprion ocellaris. Classification (NCBI taxonomy): domain Eukaryota; kingdom Metazoa; phylum Chordata; class Actinopteri; family Pomacentridae; genus Amphiprion; species Amphiprion ocellaris. Next base: position 36,052,625 of record NC_072776.1, on the reverse strand, counting down.
TTTATCTCAGGTAATACTGCAGTACTACTGCAGTACTTCATCTCAGGTAGTACTGTAGTACTACTGCAGTATTACTGTATTACTCACTTCATCTCAGATAATACTGTAGTACTACTGCAATATTACTGTAGTACTCACTTCATCTCAGGTAATACTGTAGTACTACTGCAATATTACTGTAGTACTCACTTCATCTCAGGTAGTACTGTAGTACTACTGCAGTATTACTGTAGTACTCACTTCATCTCAGATAATACTGTAGTACTACTGCAATATTACTGTAGTACTCACTTCATCTCAGATAATACTGCAGTGCTACTGTCGGACTCACTTCATCTCAGATAATACTGCAGTACTACTGTAGTACTTCATCTCAGGTAATACTGTAGTACTCACTTCATCTCAGATAATACTGCAGTATTACTGTAGTGCTCACTTCATCTCAGATAATACTGCAGTACTACTGCAACATTACTGTAGTACTCACTTCATCTCAGGTAATACTGCAGTACTACTGTCGGACTCACTTCATCTCAGGTAATACTGCAGTACTACTGTAGTACTTCATCTCAGGTAATACTGTAGTACTCACTTCATCTCAGGTAATACTGTAGTACTACTGCAGTATTACTGTAGTACTCACTTCATCTCAGATAATACTGCAGTACTACTGTCAGACTCACTTCATCTCAGGTAATACTGCAGTACTACTGTAGTACTTCATCTCAGGTAATACTGCAGTACTACTGCAGTATTACTGTAGTACTCACTTCATCTCATCACTTCATCAGGTAATACTGCAGTACTACTGTAGTACTTCATCTCAGGTAATACTGTAATACTACTGTAGTACTCACTTCATCTCAGGTAATACTGCAGTACTACTGTAGTACTACTGGAGTACTCACTTTATCTCAGGTAATACTGCAGTACTACTGTAGTACTTCATCTCAGGTAATACTGTAGTACTACTGTAGTACTACTGTAGTACTCACGTCAGCTCAGGTAATACTGCAGTACTACTGTAGTACTTCATCTCAGGTAATACTGCAGTACTGTAGTACTACAGTAATACTCACTTCATCTCAGGTAATACTGCAGTACTGTAGTACTACAGTAATACTCACTTCATCTCAGGTAATACTGCAGTACTACTGTAGTCCTTCATCTCAAGTAATACTGCAGTACTGTAGTACTACAGTAGTACTCACTTCATCTTAGGTAACACTGCAGTACTACTGTAGTACTCACTTCATCTGAGGTAATACTGCAGTACTACTGTAGTACTCACTTCATCTGAGGTCATACTGCAGTACTACTGTAGTACTTCATCTCAGGTAATACTGTAGTACTACTGTAGTACTCACTTCATCTCAGGTAATAATGCAGTAATACTGTAGTACTCATTTCATCTCAGGTAATACTGTAGTAGTACAGTAGTACTCACTTCATCTCAGATCTTACTGCAGTATTACTGTAGTACTTCATCTCAGGTAATACTGCAGTACTATTGTAGTACTACTGTAGTACTCACTTCATCTCAGGTAATACCGCGGTACTACTGTAGTACTCACTTCATCTCAGGTAATACTGCAGTACTACTGCAGTACTACTGTAGTACTCACTTCATCTCAGGTAATACTGCAGTACTACTGCAGTACTACTGTAGTACTCACTTCATCTCAGGTAATACCGCGGTACTACTGTAGTACTCACTTCATCTCAGGTAATACTGCAGTACTACTGTAGTACTCACTTCATCTCAGGTAATACCGCGGTACTACTGTAGTACTCACTTCATCTCAGGTAATATTGCAGTACTACTGTAGTACTTCATCTCAGATAATACTGTAGTACTACTGTAGTACTCACTTCATCTCAGGTAATACTGTAGTACTACTGTAGTACTACTGTAGTACTCACTTCATCTCTGGTAATACTGCAGTAGTACTGTAGTACTTCATCTCAGGTAATACTGCAGTACTACTTCAGTACTACAGTAGTACTTCATCTCAGGTAATACTGCAGTACTACTTCAGTACTACAGTAATACTCACTTCGTCTCAGGTAGTACTTCATCTCAGGTTATACTCCAGTACTACTGTAGTACTACAGTAGTACTCACTTCATCTCATGTAATATTGCAGTACTACTGTAGTACTTCATCTCAGGTAATACTGCAGTACTACTGTAGTACTTCATCTCAAGTAATGCTGCAGTACTACTGCAGTACTACTGTAGTACTCACTTCATCTGAGGTCATACTGCAGTACTACTGTAGTACTTCATCTCAGGTAATACTGTAGTACTACTGTAGTACTCACTTCATCTCAGGTAATAATGCAGTAATACTGTAGTACTCATTTCATCTCAGGTAATACTGTAGTAGTACAGTAGTACTCACTTCATCTCAGGTCTTACTGCAGTATTACTGTAGTACTTCATCTCAGGTAATACTGCAGTACTATTGTAGTACTACTGTAGTACTCACTTCATCTCAGGTAATACCGCGGTACTACTGTAGTACTCACTTCATCTCAGGTAATACTGCAGTACTACTGCAGTACTACTGTAGTACTCACTTCATCTCAGGTAATACTGCAGTACTACTGCAGTACTACTGTAGTACTCACTTCATCTCAGGTAATACCGCGGTACTACTGTAGTACTCACTTCATCTCAGGTAATACTGCAGTACTACTGTAGTACTCACTTCATCTCAGGTAATACCGCGGTACTACTGTAGTACTCACTTCATCTCAGGTAATACTGCAGTACTACTGGAGTACTTCATCTCAGATAATACTGTAGTACTACTGTAGTACTCACTTCATCTCAGGTAATACTGTAGTACTACTGTAGTACTACTGTAGTACTCACTTCATCTCTGGTAATACTGCAGTAGTACTGTAGTACTTCATCTCAGGTAATACTGCAGTACTACTTCAGTACTACAGTAGTACTTCATCTCAGGTAATACTGCAGTACTACTTCAGTACTACAGTAATACTCACTTCGTCTCAGGTAGTACTTCATCTCAGGTAATACTGCAGTACTACTGTAGTACTTCATCTCAAGTAATGCTGCAGTACTACTGTAGTACTACTGTAATACTCACTTCATCTCAGGTAATACTGCAGTACTACTGTAGTCCTTCATCTCAAGTAATACTGCAGTACTTTAGTACTACAGTAGTACCCACTTCATCTCAGGTAACACTGCAGTACTACTGTAGTACTCACTTCATCTGAGGTAATACTGTAGTACTACTGTAGTACTCACTTCATCTCAGGTAATACTGTAGTAATACTGTAGTACTCATTTCATCTCAGGTAATACTGTAGTAGTACAGTAGTACTCACTTCATCTCAGGTCTTACTGCAGTATTACTGTAGTACTTCATCTCAGGTAATACTGCAGTACTATTGTAGTACTACTGTAGTACTCACTTCATCTCAGGTAATACCGCGGTACTACTGTAGTACTCACTTCATCTCAGGTAATACTGCAGTACTACTGTAGTGCTCACTTCATCTCAGGTAATACTGCAGTACTACTGCAGCACTACTGTAGTACTCACTTCATCTCAGGTAATACCGCGGTACTACTGTAGTACTCACTTCATCTCAGGTAATACTGCTGTACTACTGCAGTACTACTGTAGTACTCACTTCATCTCAGGTAATACCGCGGTACTACTGTAGTACTCACTTCATCTCAGGTAATACTGCAGTACTACTGTAGTACTTCATCTCAGATAATACTGTAGTACTACTGTAGTACTCACTTCATCTCAGGTAATACTGTAGTACTACTATAGTACTCACTTCATCTCTGGTAATACTGCAGTACTACTGTATTACTAACTTTATTTCAGGTAATACTGCAGTACTACTGTGGTACTACTGTAGTACTCACTTCATCTCTGGTAATACTGCAGTACTACTGTAGTACTTCATCTCAGGTAATACTGCAGTACTACTGTAGTACTTCATCTCAGGTAATACTGCAGTACTACTGGAGTACTTCATCTCAGATAATACTGTAGTACTACTGTAGTACTCACTTCATCTCAGGTAATACTGTAGTACTACTGTAGTACTACTGTAGTACTCACTTCATCTCTGGTAATACTGCAGTAGTACTGTAGTACTTCATCTCAGGTAATACTGCAGTACTACTTCAGTACTACAGTAGTACTTCATCTCAGGTAATACTGCAGTACTACTTCAGTACTACAGTAATACTCACTTCGTCTCAGGTAGTACTTCATCTCAGGTTATACTCCAGTACTACTGTAGTACTACAGTAGTACTCACTTCATCTCATGTAATATTGCAGTACTACTGTAGTACTTCATCTCAGGTAATACTGCAGTACTACTGTAGTACTTCATCTCAAGTAATGCTGCAGTACTACTGTAGTACTACTGTAATACTCACTTCATCTCAGGTAATACTGCAGTACTACTGTAGTCCTTCATCTCAAGTAATACTGCAGTACTTTAGTACTACAGTAGTACCCACTTCATCTCAGGTAACACTGCAGTACTACTGTAGTACTCACTTCATCTGAGGTAATACTGTAGTACTACTGTAGTACTCACTTCATCTCAGGTAATACTGCAGTAATACTGTAGTACTCATTTCATCTCAGGTAATACTGTAGTAGTACAGTAGTACTCACTTCATCTCAGGTCTTACTGCAGTATTACTGTAGTACTTCATCTCAGGTAATACTGCAGTACTATTGTAGTACTACTGTAGTACTCACTTCATCTCAGGTAATACCGCGGTACTACTGTAGTACTCACTTCATCTCAGGTAATACTGCAGTACTACTGTAGTACTCACTTCATCTCAGGTAATACTGCAGTACTACTGCAGCACTACTGTAGTACTCACTTCATCTCAGGTAATACCGCGGTACTACTGTAGTACTCACTTCATCTCAGGTAATACTGCTGTACTACTGCAGTACTACTGTAGTACTCACTTCATCTCAGGTAATACCGCGGTACTACTGTAGTACTCACTTCATCTCAGGTAATACTGCAGTACTACTGTAGTACTTCATCTCAGATAATACTGTAGTACTACTGTAGTACTCACTTCATCTCAGGTAATACTGTAGTACTACTATAGTACTCACTTCATCTCTGGTAATACTGCAGTACTACTGTATTACTAACTTTATTTCAGGTAATACTGCAGTACTACTGTGGTACTACTGTAGTACTCACTTCATCTCTGGTAATACTGCAGTACTACTGTAGTACTTCATCTCAGGTAATACTGCAGTACTACTGTAGTACTTCATCTCAGGTAATACTGCAGTACTACTTCAATACTACAGTAGTACTCACTTCGTCTCAGGTAGTACTTCATCTCAGGTTATACTCCAGTACTACTGTAGTACTACAGTAGTACTCACTTCATCTCAGGTAACACTGTAATACTACTGTAGTACTCACTTCATCTCAGGTAATACTGCAGTAGTACTGTCAACATGAAGTACTTATTTACTACCTCATTGTTTATTAATATCCTGTTTACTGTTAGTTTGTAGTTTTTCTCTTAATTTATTCACTCTTTGAATTTCAGTTGACATATTTCAGATATTATTTTCAGTGTTGGTAGAATAACAAACAGTTTCTGTTGAGTTTTACTGAAAGTATTGATCAGATTCTAGAGATTTCCTGAACCAACATCTGGAAGAACTGCAGCAGTTCTGATTTAATCTGATCCCGTTTACTGCAGATTATTAATCCCAGCGTTAATGTTGGTTTATTAGTTAACATTCAGAGAGCAGCTGGTTCCATCTGGGTGGAGATCATAAAATACTCTGAGAATTTATGTTTGAGACGCTGATGATGGACTTTAACTATTTCTGTGTTGTCCTTTTTTTATTTCTGAAGTCCAAAAATATTTCTACTCATTGAACTTGTTTTAAAGCTTCTATGTTCCTCCAGATGTTCCTGGTAGGTTCTAGCATGTTCTAGAGCGTTCTGGTCCACTGTGAAGGTAGAACCGCTGATGTTCTGCTTCTCTGGTCCATTACTGGCCCTGACTGAAAGCAAAGTTTCCAGGAGGAATTATCTGAAGTAGGCAGTCATTGGAATGATCTTCTCGTGTTCTTCTCTTTGCTCATGCAGGTAAACAGGTGAAGAACCCACGTTCTCCAGATTATGTTCCTTCTGTGTTCACCGCTGCTCCATCGTCTCCAGAGATGAAGGAACCGGGTGCCTTAGAGATCCTGGACAAGCAGGAGGCTCGAGTGGAGGCTGCCAACGCCTTGTTGTTCCTGCAGGGTCAGGGAAGGTCTGCAGAGGAGCAGGAGGAGCTTCCTGAGGAGCAGGAGGTCACTGTGGAGGAAAGTGTTTCCTCCACAGTCAGCACTGATGAAGATGAAGATGATGATGAATCTGTGAGTGACAGTAAGAGAGAAAAGTTTGCTCAGACGTCTGATCCTCCGGTGAACTTTGAGGACATCCTGAAAGCCCTGAAGAAGGAGAACCAGGCGCTGAGGGAGTCTGTGGACAGGATGTCTCTGTCTGAGAACTCTTTGAGGAATGATGCAGAGAAGGTGAAGTTCTACACCGGGTTACCAAACTACTTTGTGCTGGAGACGGTCATGTGGCTGCTGGCTCCTCACATGGACGTCGTGAAGAACGTGAAGCTCTCTAAGTTCCAGCAGCTGCTGCTGACGCTGATGCGTCTCCGTCTGGACCTTCGGAACCAGGACCTGGCCTACCGCTTCGGTGTGAAGGTCGGCACGGTGACCAGGACGGTGCACCGGATGGTCCACATCATGTCCTCCACTCTGGTGCCCACGGCCGTCTTCTGGCCCTCCAGAGCTGAGCTCCGGAAGAACCTCCCGGCGGCGCTGCGGTCGTCCCACCCCGACTGTGCCGTCATCGTAGACTGCTTCACAGTGCCCTTCGAGGAGCCGGTCTCCCGGGGCAACCAGCAGCAGTGGGCGCTGCGGGGCCGCAGCCAGCTCAAGTACCTGATCGGCGTGGCTCCGCAGGGCGTGGTCACCTTCGTCTCCAGAGGAGTGGTGGGGAACGTGAGCGATAAGAGCCTGGCGGAGGGCTGCGGGCTGCTCTGCAAGCTGCTGCCTGGAGACGTGGTCCTGGCCGGCAGAGATCTGGACATCAGGGACTCGGTCGCTGCTCGAGGAGCTTCCTTCAGAACCACTTCCTGCAGAACTGCCGACCGACAGACGGAGATGATGGTCGGGTCTGACTTGCCGGCCAATGTCTCCTCTGAGGCCAGCATCCAGAGACATGTGGAGAAGGTGATCTCCATGGTGAAGAAGCGCTACACCATGCTGACCGGCCCGGTGGAGAGTCCCTTCACCTCGGCCTCAGAGCGGACCTCCAACCTCTGCACCTTTGACAAGATCGTCCAGGTCGCCTGTGCCTTAAACAACCTGTGCATCTCTGCTGCTCCACTGGAGTGATTCCTCCTGAAGATCTCTTTACTGCTCTCCATGTTCTCCATGGTCTTCATGCTCTCCATGTTCTCAATGTTCTTCATGTTCTTCATGTTCTCCATGTTCTCCTCTTCACTACTTTATACTTGATGTCATGAAGTTATGCAATCCAGCTGGAGACGAAAGGAAAGAGTTTGATTCTGTTGTATTTAATCTTTGAATGAAGAGAACATTAATCTGAGGTGAAAATGCTGGTGTTGTGTTTGTGGTTCTTCTAAACTTGGAGGTTTAAACTTAGTGATGTTTACTTCCTGAAACCCTCAACTAGACCAAGGTGAACCTGAGAACGTGATCCAGCTGCTGGTCCTATTAACTCCAGGTCTTACTAATCCCCAGAGAAGCTCATTGAGATGTTTGAATATTTTGTGAAAACTGAAAGAATCTGGATCAGACTGACTCCAGAAACATCTCAAGCTGCTGATCTTCTGATTTTAGAACCAAAGTCTTTTCTGATGAGTTAGAAACGAGGATTGTTCTGAGTTTATTAATATTTTCCTGTCAGCTGATCGTCCGAACATCTCCACTGTCATGTGACTAACCACTGGTGCAGAGGGAGTTTCCTTCCTGAAGGGGGCGTGACCAACAGATGAGCTGAAGAATTAAACCCTTTCTGAGAAGACTTTAATCTGTCAACATGAGATCTTTAGCTGTAGTTTTCACTGATATAACTTCTGTTTGGTGTAAACCAGGTTTGATGACCACCTCAGATGGAGCAGGTTGACTTTCAGGAACAACGTTCACTTTCTGCATTCATGGTTGGTGGTTTTAGATTTAGAATGAATCCTGAATGGATCTTCTCCTTGAAGACATCGTCTTCAGGGCTTCTCTCAGAATAGAAGAACGTTCTGCAGAAACCAAACTGGACCTGAAGGTTCCAACTAAACAGTGATGTCAGTGTTTAGCTTCACACTTTTCAAACTGTCCCAGCATTCAGTGGAGATGTTTGAACCTTCTGCCTGAACACTCAGATGTTCTCTGCTGGTGAAGAATGAAGATGTGTTTTTGTTCCATGAATAAATTAATTTCCTTCACATTGCTGCTGAAGTTTGGGTCCCAGTGGATCTAAACGTTCTGTAAACAGATTGTTTTTGTTCTGATGTACATTTGCTGTGTGGTGGATTCATTCTTATGAATCCTTGGAGCTTCAGTAGAAACCATCTGGACTTCTCTTGAAGGTTCTTGAAACATCTCACCTTCATCCAAGAAGCATGCTCAGTTCTAACTGACTAATGGGGAGTTCCAGAGTTTATAGTCCCTCCAGCTAACATGGCTGATGGTCCGTTCACAACCAGGACTCACTTGTTTGCAGGTGTAGATGCTGAGAAACCAGGAGGTCCAACAGCAATCATGGTGGAGCTGCCAGTTTACACAACAAAGGATGTGAATCTGTCCAGTCAGGAGTGATGCGGTGTAAGCGGTCTCATCTTCAAGGAAATGTGAAAACATCTTCCTGAACCTTCAAGAGAAGTCCAGTTGGTTTCTACTGAAGCTCTTGTAGGTTCATGAAGACGTTTCACCTCTCCTCCAAGAGGCTGGACTTCTCTGGTAGGTTCTTGATGATGTTTTGAAGAACTTACTAGAGAAGTCCAGTTGGTTTCTACTGAGGCTTTATAGGTTTTTTGAAGACGTTTCACTTCTCCTCCAAGAGACTGGACTTCCCTGGTAGGTTCTTGAAGACGTTTCATGTTCTTGAGGAGGTGAAGCATCTTCAAGAACATACAAGAGCTTCAGTAGAAACCAACTGGACTTCTCTGGCAGGTTCTTGAAAACGTTTTCACCACCACATCTTGGATGAGAGGTGAAAACGTCTTCAAGAACCTACTAGAGAAGCCCAGTTGGTTTCTACTGAAGCTCCTATGATCAGCATGACAGGATGTTGTTCTCCTGGTTCTGTTCAGTTTGTTCTGACAATGTTCCTCTTAGAACCTTTTATTAAAGTCCCTCTGAAGCTGCTTTCAGTAGTTTGTGGAATGAATCTTGAAATCATGGATCAGGTTCTGATGGACGTTGATCTGCTTCTGCTCCAGTCGGTAGAACTTTGAGACGCTTGTTGTTACTTCAGATCTTCACCTGGTTCAGTAACGAGCTCATGAGTTTTAAGGTTCTGCAAACATTAAAGTCTGAATTCATCTGAAGCTGCTCAGTTCAGTCTAAATGGAACGTTCCTTCACCTGTTCTACCTTCACTGGTGGGTTTGTTCACGTTTAGTCCAGAGATCTATACCAGGAAATATTCACATTAAACAATCTGAAAACAGAATTTAGACTCAGACTGACTGATCATGAAGCTGTTTTTTTTGCTCAGAAACATTAAAATGTGATGAAGGTTTTTAAGCAATGTTTCAGGTTTGATTTGTTGCAGCTTTTAGATGTTTAGAGGATTAAAAGATGTTCACATCAAACTGAATAAATGTTGATGAATCTGAAACAAACTCAGTTTCTGCTTTAGTTTCTGCTAAAGTCAGTGGATGGATTTTAAAAAACAGCAGAAAGGATTTAAAGGAGAGATTTGATCTCAGGTTCTAGTCTGTTTATGTTGTTTATTTAGGTTGTGTACTGTAGTTATTGTGAATATCGGCTCTCTGATTGGCTGTCTGCTCGGCTCTCTGATTGGCTGCCTCTGGTATTTAGGGCGGGGCTTTGTGTGATTTCTGATATTTTTAGGCTCCGCCCGAAATACCTGCGGTCAGAGAGGAGAGAACCAGAGCTCTCACTCTATCGCTTTTTCCAGGCACCAAGTAGAGAGCAGCTGGTGGAGGACGGATATTAATCACAGATTAATCAATAATCCTTTCATTATTAGTAATTAAGGAGACAGACACCTGATTCATATTTGCAGTTGAAAGGAAATTCATGGTTTATACCTGAAATGTGCAACCAATCAGACAGTGGTGGTTGGCGCCAGAGAGCAGAGACGTTTTAAACTAAAGAAAAACTTTATTAATAATCAGAAAAATTATGATTATTGGATCAGGTAAACTATTTATAGACAAAACATGGATCAGATGCTTCCTCGGTTTGTTCAGATTATTATTATTGTTATTAATATTATTCAGAACTCTTCTATTAAATCTTTGTCGGTTTTCAGTCATTTTGAGTTTAATGATTTTAGATGAAGTAAAAATAAGATTGATTCTGATCAAATTAAAGGCTTATATTTAGATAAACTGAATTTAAAATCTATTTTCTGATATTTTCTGTTAGTTTTAATTCCTGCTGTGTTTTGAGCTTTAAACGTTAATCACAGTTTTCATTCTGATGTTTTTAAAGTCACGATCAGAATCACTTTAGTCCAATATTTTACTCTTTTACTTTTTTCTTTTACTTTTCTCAACATCAACGGTGCGGCTGTGGAGAGGGTGAGCAGCACCAAGTTCCTGGGTGTGTACGTCTCAGAAAATCTCTCCTGGACCAGAAACACAACATCACTGGTCAGGAAGGCACAACAACGTCTCTACTTCCTGTGTAAGCTGAGAAGAGCCAGTGCCCCGCCCCCATCATGTCCACCTTCTATAGAGGCACCATAGAGAGCATCCTGTCCAGCAGCATCACAGCGTGGTACGACTCCTGCACCTCCTCCTGCTGCAGGACCCTCCAGCGCATCGTCAAAGCAGCAGAAAGGATTGTGGGTGTCTCTCTCCCCTCCCTCCAGGACATCTACAGCACCCGCCTCACTCCCAAAGCACTAAGCATTGCAGGAGACCCCACACACCCGTCCCACAACCTGTTCAGCCTGCTGCCATCAGGGAGGAGACCGAAGAGTCTGAGGACCAGGACCAGCCGACTGAGCAACAGCTTCATCCACCAGGCTGTCAGGAAGCTGAACTCTCTCCCCTCTCTGCCCTCTCTACCACCCCCTTCCCCCACATACACAAACTCTGGTCAATAACCTCTGACCTGCACTGTAATAGTACATTCAACCATCAAGCATATTTGCACTTCTTGGACTGTTACTTATTTGCACTGTTCTGAGTATTCTGCACTAAAATCCGTCACTTTATCTCATAGTCATGTTTACATTTCACTCAGTTCTGCTTTTCTTAGTTCTTAGTTGTTGCTCGGCTCTAATTTTGCTTCCTTTGTTCTTTTTTGTCCTTTAATATCTTATTTTCTAAGTGTTTATTTAATGTCTACTGTTGCACGAAGAGAGAGTAACGAAATTTTGATTATTGGTATGTCATGTACATATTGAAGAATTGACAATAAAACTGATTTTGACTTTGACTTGACTTTAAAATATATTTTAAAATTAGTTTCTTACAAGTGACGTATTTTCATTTAATTTTTTGAGTTCTATTCAGTTTCCTGTTTGTTGGAAGCTAATTATTTGTGATTTGACTTCAGATAATCATTGTTTTATAGTTATTACTGCGTCTGTTTCCCTATAAGCTTCTAAAGGCTGTAATTATTGCAGTTTCCCCACCGGGACTACAGCGGAGTGATCCCTCCCTCTACAGACGATCTCTGACGCCGTGCTGACGTGCGTCGGTGCGTCACGTGACGTGAGGAATGTGAGCTATGCAGCGGAGGTCCAACTCGGAGCAGATTTTCTGATCCGGACGGAAAATGGAGGCTGAGTTCGACACTTTCCGCTCCGTAGTTCTGCTCTGAAGCCTCGGAACCGAACCTTCTACCGGATTTAACGTCCGAACCGAGTTCTTCCGCCACATGGTGAGTCCTGCCGGAACTTCTACTTTTTAACTTGTTTTGAGGAAAAGTTCGGTCGAGTTGAAGAGACGGAACCAGAAAACTGAATTCCGTGTTCTGGGTCCGGTTCTGCTTAGACCAGCAGTCCCGGTTCTGGAGGAGAAACCAGCAAAACCTTCAGTTAATAAACCAGACCCAAAACTACTGAAGGCCCAAAGTGGCTGGACCTGAACCTGGTCCTGATCCAGGACCTGAACCTGGTCCTAATCCAGAACCTGGCCCAGGACCTGAACCTGGTCCTGGTCCAGAACCTGGTCCAAGACCTGAACCTGGTCCAGGACTTGAACCTAGTCCAGGACTTCCTGTTTGGGTCGGAACCAGCTGCAGCATTCCAGAGTTAAATGGAGGTTTCAGGTCCGGATCAGAATAAAACATCTGATTCATGTTTCTGTGGAGGAACTTGGTTTGTCGTTTGAACCAGAACCAGAACCTGAACTTGGTCCAGGACCTGAAACGTACTGTTTGGGTCAGAACCTCCTGAAACATCCAGAGTTTAAACTAAGGTTCTGGAGGAAGACCTGAGATCAAACCAGAACCAAACACCAGTGGTTCTGAAGGTTCTAGACTCTGCAGAGATTCAGAACCGGTCCGGGGTTTGAGTCGGAACCTACTCACACATGTTCCAGATGTAGAACGCCATATGTGTGGTTCAACGGAACCAACGTTCCTCTATGTTCTGGTTCTGTTGGAGGTTCTATTAGAAGTTCTGTTGGTGGTTCTGTTGGTGGTTCTATTGGAAGTTCTATTAGAAGTTCTATTGGAGGTTCTGTTGGTGGTTCTATTGGAAGTTCTATTAGAAGTTCTATTGGAGGTTCTATTGGAGGTTCTGTTGGTGGTTCCATTGGAAGTTCTATTAGAAGTTCTATTAGAAGTTCTATTGGAGGTTCTATTGGCGGTTCTGTTGGTGGTTCTATTGGAAGTTCTATTAGAAGTTCTATTGGAGGTTCTGTTGGTGGTTCTATTGGAAGTTCTATTAGAAGTTCTATTGGAAGTTCTATTAGAAGTTCTATTGGAGGTTCTATTGGAGGTTCTATTAGAAGCTCTATTAGTGGTTCTGTTGGAGGTTCTATTGGAGGTTCTGTTGGCTGGTTGTTGGTTGAATTCTACAGATCCGTCCAGGTTCTGGTTGCTACAGAACAAGAACAGATCTGTCTGGGTTTGTTTGTTTGTTGTTTTTCGGTGTTTAACCAACATAAACATCATCAGTTGGTTTTAAATAGTCAACTAAAATCTGAATTTTCTTCTAATTTCTGACGTTTGATCAACAAACTGGACGGTTCTGGTTTAATATATACAACTATAGAACTAGTTCAACGTTTAAAACATTTTATTATTTATTGTTATTATTTTATATTTATTATTATTTTCATTATTTTATTTCTTGATAATAATTATTGTTGTTTATTTTCTACATAAAGAGAAAACATAATACCTTCATAAATGAATATTTTTGCTGCAGGTTTCCAGACAGAACTAAACAAAACCACATTATTTTATTATTTTTAGCAAAAAAGATTAAAAACCGACTTTTCTCCTGAAATCCTTAGAATATCTGTCAGAAATCGTCCCGTTCTCCGTCTGGAACAATGGATTTCTGCAGATTTTAAAGTTTTTCTGTGAATCTGAAGCTCCAGAGTAAATCCGTCCTGCAGTAGCAGGAGATAAACCGAGATAAAACCTGATTTATTTTCTCTTGCTGCTGCAGCTTCTGGACAGGAAGCCGGACTGTTTCCTACCTGATTTTCAAAATAAAACAGCGTTATTAACCTGTCGGCTCAGAAATGATTAATATTCATCAATAAATGTGTTCAGACGCCAGAAGAACAGTTTTAATCTGCAGTTTGATTCAGAATCAATGATTTTAGAGACATAAAGACTAAAATATGAATCATTTATAAACTTTAAAACATCTTTATCAGAATTAAAGTCACATCTAGAAGCTGTTGGAGGTTTAAGACATTCATGTTTCACTAAAAATGCTTCTAAATTTAATGAATAATTGGCTGGATTACTACACAAGGCAAACAAAGGAAGTAGGCAGTTTGAAAATGAACAAATCAGATGGAGGGTTAAAGTTAGAAATTAGAATAAAACAATTAGAGACGACATCATGTCCATGTGTGACTGTTCACTGCAAATACACAAAACTAGACTCAGAATGTGTCTAAAATAACATAAATCTGGTCAACAGTTACCCTAAAATAGTCCTAAATGCCCAGAACCTTTCTAAAACTCCTAAAATGTGCCTAAACTGTTTCTGAAATGAGGTGAAATCTGTCTAAAATGATTCGAGTTAATCCAAAATGGATCCAAAATGACAGAAAAAGCATCTAAAATGACTAAAATGTGTCCAAAATAAAATTAAATTGTGTCCTTAATGACTACAACCTTCTCAGAATGACTCAGAATGAATCTAAAAGGACTTAAATCTGGTCAAAACCATTTTTCTAAATGTCCCAAATGACTAAAACTGATCCAACATTCAGAAAATGTGTCTGAAATGATGTGAAATCCGTCCAGAATGACCAAACTTTATCCAAAACTAGTTTAAAATGACAGAAAAGAGTCAAAATGTCAGTTAAAAGTCAGAGCAGTCAATTAAAAATAAATAGTGAAATGATCGTAAATTAAATGAATAATTTGATAGATTCATATCAAACAAGGCAATTAAACATTAAAGAATAGATGGAGGGTTAAAGTTAAAAAAACCAAAGAACCAGGCAGCTAAAAGTCAAATAAAACCAGAGAACATCTAAATAAAACCAGAGAACATCTATAAATAAAACTAGAAGAACATGTAAACGAAACCAGAGAACATCTAAATAAAACCAGAGAACATGTAAATAAAACCAGAAGAACATCTAAATAAAACCAGAGAACATGTAAATAAAACCAGAGAACATCTAAATAAAACCAGAGAACATGTAAATAAAACCAGAGAACATCTATAAATAAAACTAGAAGAACATGTAAATGAAACCAGAGAACGTCTAAATAAAACTAGAAGAACATGTAAATAAAACCAGAGAACATCTAAATAAAACCAGAGAACATGTAAATAAAACCAGAAGAACATCTAAATAAAACCAGAGAACATGTAAATAAAACCAGAGAACATCTAAATAAAACCAGAGAACATGTAAATAAAACCAGAGAACATCTATAAATAAAACTAGAAGAACATCTAAATAAAACCAGAGAACATCTAAATAAAACCAGAAGAACGTAAATAAAACCAGAGAACATCTACATAAAACCAGAGAACATCTAAATAAAACCAGAAGAACGTAAATAAAACCAGAGAACATCTACATAAAACCAGAGAACATGTAAATAAAACCAGAAGAATATCTAAATAAAACCAGAGAACATCTAAATAAAACCAGAAAAAACATGTAAATAAAATCAGAGAACATCTAAATAAAACCAGAAGAACATCTAAATAAAACCAGAGAACATGTAAATAAAACCAGAAGAACATCTAAATAAAACCAGAGAACATGTAAATAAAACCAGAGAACATGTAAATAAAACCAGAAGAACATCTAAATAAAACCAGAAGAACATCTAAATAAAACCAGAAGAACATGTAAATAAAACCAGAGAACATCTAAATAAAACCAGAAAAACATGTAAATAAAACCAAAAGAACATCTGAATAAAACCAGAGAACATCTACATAAAACCAAAAGAACATGTAAATAAAACCAAAAGAACATATAAATAAAACCAGAAGAACATCTAAATAAAACCAGAGAACATGTAAATAAAACCAGAGAACATCTAAATAAAACCAGAAAAACATGTAAATAAAACCAAAAGAACATCTGAATCAAACCAGAGAACATCTAAATAAAACCAAAAGAACATGTAAATAAAACCAAAAGAACATATAAATAAAACCAGAGAACATGTAAATAAAACCAGAGAACATGTAAATAAAACCAGAAGAACATGTAAATAAAACCAGAGAACATCTAAATAAAACCAGAGAACATGTAAATAAACAGACATAAAACAGAATAAAACACTAAAACTACATCAAACTGAAAGTAAACCTCACACAAAGCTGAAGTCTATAGAGTGAGTTTTTAGAGGTGATTTTCAGTTCATCTTGAACCAGGTTCTCTAAAATCTGCTGGATCACTGATGAAGATCCAGACTTAGGACTAAATGATCTGATCTTCAGATTGTATTTATCAGCAGATGATTTCTTCCAGATGATCTTCTTCTTCTCCTGCTCCTCATCATCACAACCATGACAGTAGAAGATGTTTGATCAGAACAGGTCCAGTTTCTGCTCAGAGTTTCTGCTGCTGGATTTGTCCTTTAGAAGAACAATAATAAATAAATCAGTCAGATCTCCAGAATTCAGCTAAAATCAACCCAGAAAACCAGCAGTGGTTTAATTTAATCATGAATCTGATGTTTGGATTCTTAAAGTCCACCTTCAGGCCAGTTAACTGATCAGTTCTCAGCTTTAAATGAACCCATCAGTAGGTTCACTTCTCTGGTTTCTGGTTCTTCACTGAAGATTTTCCTCTAAATTCAGTTTAATTTTATTTCTGTAGCTCCATTTCCACTCCAGATCATCTCCAGACGCGCTACAGAACCAAATGCCTGGACCTAGTTGTTCTGGATGTATTCTTGTCTTCTGGACCGGTCACTGTGGACTCTCTCTGCAGTCTTTAGGACCAGTCACTGTGGACTCTGCAGTCTTTAGGACCGGTCACTGTGGACTCTCTCTGCAGTCTTTAGGACTGATCACTGTGGACTCTCTCTGCAGTCTTTAGGACCAGTCACTGTGGACTCTCTCTGCAGTCTTTAGGACCAGTCACTGTGGACTCTCTCTGCCGTCTTTAGGACCAGTCACTGTGGACTCTCTCTGCAGTCTTTAGGACCAGTCACTGTGGACTCTCTCTGCAGTCTTTAGGACTGATCACTGTGGACTCTCTCTGCAGTCTTTAGGACTGATCACTGTGGACTCTCTCTGCAGTCTTTAGGACCAGTCACTGTGGACTCTCTCTGCAGTCTTTAGGACCAGTCACTGTGGACTCTCTCTGCAGTCTTTAGGACTGATCACTGTGGACTCTCTCTGCAGTCTTTAGGACCAGTCACTGTGGACTCTCTCTGCAGTCTTTAGGACCAGTCACTGTGGACTCTCTCTGCAGTCTTTAGGACCAGTCACTGTGGACTCTCTCTGCAGTCTTTAGGACCAGTCACTGTGGACTCTCTCTGCAGTCTTTAGGACCAGTCACTGTGGACTCTCTCTGCAGTCTTTAGGACCAGTCACTGTCGACTCTCTCTGCAGGCTTTAGGACCAGTCACTGTGGACTCTCTCTGCAGTCTTTAGGACCAGTCATTGTGGACTCTCTCTGCAGTCTTTAGGACCAGTCACTGTGGACTCTGCAGTCTTTAGGACTGGTCACTGTGGACTCTCTCTGCAGTCTTTAGGACCGGTCACTGTGGACTCTCTGCAGTCTTTAGGACCGGTCATTGTGGACTCTCTGCAGTCTTTAGGACCGGTCATTGTGGACTCTCTGCAGTCTTTAGGACTGATCACTGTGGACTCTCTCTGCAGTCTTTAGGACCGATCACTGTGGACTCTGTCTGCAGTCTTTAGGACCGGTCATTGTGGACTCTCTCTGCAGTCTTTAGGACCAGTCACTGTGGACTCTCTCTGCAGTCTTTAGGACCGGTCATTGTGGACTCTCTGCAGTCTTTAGGACCGGTCATTGTGGACTCTGTCTGCAGTCTTTAGGACCGGTCATTGTGGACTCTCTCTGCAGTCTTTAGGACCGGTCACTGTGGACTCTCTCTGCAGTCTTTAGGACCGGTCACTGTGGACTCTCTCTGCAGTCTTTAGGACCGGTCACTGTGGACTCTCTGCAGTCTTTAGGACCGGTCACTGTGGACTCTCTGCAGTCTTTAGGACCGGTCATTGTGGACTCTCTCTGCAGTCTTTAGGACCGGTCACTGTGGACTCTCTGCAGTCTTTAGGACCGGTCACTGTGGACTCTCTCTGCAGTCTTTAGGACCGGTCATTGTGGACTCTCTCTGCAGTCTTTAGGACCGGTCATTGTGGACTCTCTGCAGTCTTTAGGACCGGTCATTGTGGACTCTCTGCAGTCTTTAGGACCGATCACTGTGGACTCTCTCTGCAGTCTTTAGGACCGGTCACTGTGGACTCTCTCTGCAGTCTTTAGGACCGGTCACTGTGGACTCTCTCTGCAGTCTTTAGGACCAGTCACTGTGGACTCTCTCTGCAGTCTTTAGGACCGGTCACTGTGGACTCTCTCTGCAGTCTTTAGGACCGGTCACTGTGGACTCTCTCTGCAGTCTTTAGGACCGGTCACTGTGGACTCTCTCTGCAGTCTTTAGGACCGGTCACTGTGGACTCTCTCTGCAGTCTTTAGGACCGGTCACTGTCGACTCTGCAGTCTTTAGGACCGGTCATTGTGGACTCTCTGCAGTCTTTAGGACTGGTCACTGTGGACTCTCTGCAGTCTTTAGGACCGGTCATTGTGGACTCTCTCTGCAGTCTTTAGGACCGGTCACTGTGGACTCTCTCTGCAGTCTTTAGGACCGGTCATTGTGGACTCTCTCTGCAGTCTTTAGGACCAGTCACTGTGGACTCTCTCTGCAGTCTTTAGGACCGGTCACTGTGGACTCTCTCTGCAGTCTTTAGGACCGGTCACTGTGGACTCTCTGCAGTCTTTAGGACCGGCCATTGTGGACTCTCTCTGCAGGCTTTAGGACTGATCACTGTGGACTCTCTGCAGTCTTTAGGACCGGTCATTGTGGACTCTCTCTGCAGTCTTTAGGACCGGTCATTGTGGACTCTGTCTGCAGTCTTTAGGAGGGATTTGGTCGTTAGGGAGGATCGGTTCTGACAGGTCTGACTGATGTTCCACTGATCTCTGGTGGATTTCAGCAAATTCTGAATCTTTTTGACAAACTCCTGGTCACTGGTTGGTTTCTGTCATTGTGGACGTATTTAGAGTCACTATGTTCTCGTTCTGTAGGAGGTTCTATAGGAGGTTCTGTTGGAGGTTCTTCTGGAGTTTCTATTGGAGGATCTACTGAAGGTTCTATTAGAGGTTCTACTGGAGGTTCTGTTGGAGGTTCTGTAGGAGGTTCTATTGGAGGATCTATTGAAGGTTCTATTAGAGGTTCGACTGGAGGTTCTGTAGGAGGTTCTATTGGTGTTTCTATTGGAGGATCTATTGAAGGTTCTACTGGAGGTTCTACTGGAGGTTCTGTTGGAGGTTCTACTGGAGGTTCTATCGGACATTCTGTTGAAGGTTCTATTGGAGGTTCTATTGGGGGTCTGTTGAAGGTTCTATTAGAGGTTCGGTTGGAGGTTCGATTGGAGGTTCGATTGGAGGTTCTGTTGAAGGTTCTATTGGAGGTTCTACTGGAGGTTCTGTTGGAGGTTCTGTTGGAGGTTATATTGGAGGTTCTTTTGGAGGTTCTATTGGTGGTTCTGTTGGAGGTTCTATTAGAGGTTCTATTGGAGCTTCTAGTGGAGGATCTATTAATAAAACCTTCAATCTTTAATGGTTATTATTATTATTGTTATTGTTATAAAACCTATTTTCTTTTTCTTTTCATGATAATAATGTAATGTTGATTTTCTACATAAAGAGAAAGACGAGGTTTGAGTCCTGTTGGACATTTTTCAGTCATTTTGGACACATTTTGCACCAATCTGGACGCTTTAGTTGACACTGTTTTATTGTTTCAAAAGTTGTCTGTGACGCTGAACTGAAGATCTAATGAATCAGCAGCAGAAAGAATCTTCTCTGAATCCAGAATGCATCTTTTCATTTAGTTTTTGAAGGATTCTTGATCAAATAATTTAAAAATGCCTACTCGTCGGATTGGTTACTCATCATCACCATCAGTCAATCAGAGCTGAGGATTAAAGAACGCTTCTCCTTTAAACTTTCTCTAGAACCTGTTAACGGCTCATTAATCAGACGTTACTGTTAGCTCGTTAACGTTAGCTCATTAACATTAGCTCATTACTGTTAGCTCAGTAATGTTGGTCCATATCTGGAGCTTCATTAAAAACTTTCATGTTTCCTGGAGATGAACTCTGGAGATGTTTCATTTCAGTGAAAACATGAAGCTAACACCATCAGCTGCAGATGATGAGCAGATGTTAGCATGTTAGCCTATTAGCCTGTTAGCCTGCTGCTACAGTTGGCTCTGACAGCAACCTATCATCAGAGTTTATGGTTTGAATTCTTTTTCAGAGGCGTTCCGTCCTGTAAAACGACACAAACTGAGTATTTACATTTTATAGAGTTCAGAGACTCTAAATGTAAAAACTGGAATCAGCTTCAGCTCATTCTGGAGTTTTAGAGATGATTCTGTTTTTCTTTAACTGTAAACGCTTCGATTCAGCAGAAACTTAACTGAACCCTCCAACCTCTTTATGTTGATGTAGAAGCTTCATGTTGGACTTCAGGTTTCATCTCCAGAAACATGAATCTGATCCACACGTCATCATCTGCTGCTGCTGCATGAGGAGAATCTGCAGATAGAACTGAAAAGTGCAGGATGAGTTTATGGTGACCAGAAACATGCAGCAGAAACATGCATTAGAAACGTGCAGCAGCAGAAACATGCAGCAGCAGAAACATGCAGCAGTAGAAACATGCAGCAGCAGAAATATGCAGCATAAACACGCAGTAGAAACATGCAGCATAAACACGCAGTAGAAACATGCAGCAGCAGAACCATGCAGTAGCAACACGCAGTAGAAACATGCAGAAGCAGAAACATGCAACAGCAGAAACACGCAGTAGAAACATGCAGTAGATACATGCAGCAGCAGAAGCATGCAGCAGAAACCCGCAGTAGAAACACGCAGCAGAAACGTGCAGCAGCAGAAACGTGCAGCAGCAGAAATACACAGTAGAAACACGCAATAGAAACACGCAGCAGAAACATGCAGCCCCAGAAACATGCAGCAGCAGAAACATGCAGTAGAAACGCAGAGTAGAAAAATGCAGCAGCAGAAACATGCAGCTGAAACATGCAGCCGAAACACGCAGCAGCAAGAACATGCAGTAGAAACATGCAGCAGCAGAAACATGCAGTAGAAACACTCAGTAGAAACATGCAGCAGCAGAAACATGCATCACCAGAAACATGCAGCAGAAACCTGCAGTAGAAACACTCAGTAGAAACACGCAGTAGAAACATGCAGCAGAAACATACAGCAGAAACTTGCAGTAGAAACACTCAGTAGAAACCTGCAGCAGCAGAAACATGTAGCAGCTGAAACATGCAGTAGAAACACTTAGTAGAAACACTTAGTAGAAACATGCAGCAGCAGAAACATGCAGCAGAAACATGCAACAGAAACACGCAGTAGAAACACGCAGTAGAAACATGCAGCAGAAACATGCAGCAGAAACATGCAACAGAAACATGCAACAGCAGAAACATGCAGCAGAAACATGCAGCAGAAACATGCAGCAATACAAACATGCAGTAGAAACATGCAGCAGAAACATGCAGAAGAAACATGCAGCAGCAGAAACATGCAGCAGAAACCCGCAGTAGAAACATGCAGCAGCAGACACATGCAGCAGAAACCCGCAGTAGAAACATGCAGCAGAAACATGCAGCAGCAGAAATACACAGTAGAAACACGCAGCAGAAACATGCAGCACCAGAAACATGCAGCACCAGAAACATGCAGCACCAGAAACATGCAGCACCAGAAACATGCAGTAGAAACACTCAATAGAAACACGCAGTAGAAACATGCAGCAGCAGAAACATGCAGCAGAAACATGCAACAGAAACACTCAGTAGAAACACGCAGTAGAAACATGCAGCAGAAACATGCAGCAGAAACATGCAGCAGAAACATGCAGCAGAAACATGCAGCAGAAACATGCAACAGAAACATGCAACAGCAGAAACATGCAGCAGAAACATGCAGCAATACAAACATGCAGTAGAAACATGCAGCAGAAACATGCAGAAGAAACATGCAGCAGCAGAAACATGCAGCAGAAACATGCAGCAGCAGACACATGCAGCAGAAACCCGCAGTAGAATCATGCAGCAGAAACATGCAGCAGCAGAAATACACAGTAGAAACACGCACCAGAAACATGCAGCACCAGAAACATGCAGCACCAGAAACATGCAGCAGAAACATGCAGCTGAAACATGCAGCAGCTGAAACATGCAGCAGAAACATGCAGTAGAAACACTCAGTAGAAACACGCAGTAGAAACATGCAGCAGCAGAAACATGCAGCAGAAACACGCAGCAGAAACACGCAGCAGAAACATGCAGCAGAAACACGCAGCAGAAACACGCAGCAGAAACACGTAGCAGAAACATGCAGTAGAAACACGCAGCAGAAACACGCAGCAGAAACATGCAACAGAAACATGCAGCAGCAGAAACACGCAGCAGAAACATGCCGCAGCAGAAACATGCAGTAGAAACATGCAACAATAGAAACATGCAGTAGAAACATGCAGCAGAAACATGCAGAAGAAACATGCAGCAGCAGAAACATGCAGCAGCAGAAACATGCAGCAGAAACCCGCAGTAGAAACACGCAGCAGAAACACGCAGCAGCAGAAATACACAGTAGAAACACGCAGCAGAAACATGCAGCAGAAACATGCAGTACCAGAAACATGCATCACCAGAAACATGCAGCAGCAGAAACATGCAGCAGAAACCCGCAGTAGAAACACGCAGCAGAAACATGCAGCAGCAGAAATACACAGTAAAAACACGCAGCAGAAACATGCAGCAGAAACATGCAGTACCAGAAACATGCATCACCAGAAACATGCAGCAGCAGAAACATGCAGCAGAAACATGCAGTAGAAATGTGGAGTAGAAAAATGCAGCAGTAGAAAAATGCAGCAGCTGAAACATGCAGCCGAAACACGCAGCAGCAAGAACATGCAGTAGAAACATGCAGCAGCAGAAACATGCAGTAGAAACACTCAGTAGAAACATGCAGCAGCAGAATCATGCAGCAGAAACATGCAGCAGAAACATGCAGTGGAAACACGCAGTAGAAACATGCAGCCAAAACATGCAGCAGCAGAAACTTGCAGTAGAAACACTCAGTATAAACCTGCAGCAGCAGAAACATGTAGCAGCTGAAACATGCAGTAGAAACACTTAGTAGAAACACGCAGTAGAAACATGGAGCAGCAGAAAATGCAGCAGAAACATGCAGCAGAAACACGCAGCAGAAACACACAGCAGAAACATGCAACAGCAGAAACATGCAGTAGAAACATGCAACAGAAACATGCAGCAGAAACACACAGTAGATACATGCAGCAGCAGAAACATGCAGCAGAAGAAACATGCAGCAGCAGAAACATGCAGATCTGTGGTTTGAGATAATTAAATCCTGAATCTCGTCTTCAGGCTCAGGTCGGAGTCGTCGTGGTTCTTCTCGGCGGTTTCCTCGTCTGCGGCTGTGTTTCCTGGAATAAACTGGAACCAGAACCCTGAGCGGCACCATGGAGGTTCTGTAGGTTCTGTTCGTTCTGTTCCCTCCATCACCAGCACCACCGACCCAGACAGACCGACTAGGTTCTGAACCTGCCGCTGGAGGCCTCCATCCGTTCGGCTCCGACACTTAAAGCTTCCGTTGGTTCCGGTCGGACTTCCCGGCGGTGCCGGTTCTGGCGCTGAGGCCATGAGGCCCAAGACTTTCCCGGCCGCCCCGTATGTGGGCAACACCCGGCAGCGCCTTCAGGAGATCAAGGAGGGTCTGAAGCAGCCGGCCAAGCTTGTGAGCCAGGCGCTGCACGGGTCTCGGGCCGACGGTGGCCGGGCAGCCGACTGTAAGACCAAAGACCCCAACGGCCGACAGCAGCAGCTCCGACCGCCGCAGAAGTTCAACAACTACCAGAACGCCCTGCGGGAGATCCGCAAGTCCCTGATGCCCTTCGCCAACGAGTCGGGTCCGTCCTCCGGGTCGGGACACCCGGCTGGAGCCGGAGAGGTGAACCGGCAGATGCTGCAGGAGCTGGTGAACGCCGGCTGTGACCAGGTGAGTTCTACCTGCTGGTTCTGGTTCTGGAGCTGCTGATGCTGATGAAGCTGCTATCTGGTTCTGTCTGGTTCTGTTTGATTCTTTGAGTGGACTTCAGGCTCATTATCTGACCAGAACCAGTACCAGGAATAAAACCGTCCTGAAGAGACGAAGCTGCTTTTATTTAGTGAAACATGTTTGAACTCAGTTCCACTAAAATCCTAAATAAATGACTATAAACAGATAAAACATCCTGAAGACTCAGTCAGACTTCATTTATCTCCACACTGCCTGCAGTTCAACTGAAAAGCTTTAGTCATGTGACTGTTGATCAGTCATGAAGCTTCTCCGTTGTCATCAGGAGCTCAGAATGTTTTACTTTTTACAGAATCTGGTTAATTAAATGGTTTATTTTAGACATGTTTAAATGAAACGTGGAATAAATAGATTTGGACCACGTCTCTACTTGAAACTCTGATTAGTTCCTCTGATGAAACCAGAACAGACCTGATTAGATAAAAGACTGTTGAAAAGCTGAACATCTTCAGATTCCTTCAGTTTCTTCAGTTCCTGGCTGATAGATGGAGATACTACACCTAAACAGAGCTGCCTTTCTTTAACCAACAGATGAAAATAGTAAATCAACATGTGGAGGATGAGGAGGTCGTGGTTGGACAAACATTCTCCATATTTTTAAGTCTGTTTGATTGAGAGCAGAATAATTAGTGTTTTATCACTACTTTATAATGCTCCAGATTCTCCGTTACGCAACCAGAGTGTTGAAACGCTGAATATCAGGACGTTTAGTTCAGCTCTCATCACAGTTCCTATAAGATCAGATTTAAAGTGCAGGAATCTTCATGGTGAAGATGTTGACCAGAGATTCTAACTTCTGATGTTTCAGGTTCAGTTCAGTTTAGAATTACAACCAATTAATTAAAAGAATAAAATGTTCAGTGGAAATATTGATAGTATCATAATAATGAATGTTGCCTGCATCAGTTAAACATCTGGAAACATTATTATCACTATTACCATCGTCACTATCACAACCATCATCATCATCATCATCACTATCACTATCACGACCATCAGCATCATCATAATCACTATCATCACTATCATGACCATCATCATCATCACTATCATCACCATTGTCACTATCATCATCACCATCATCATCATCACCATCACTATCATCATCACCATCATCAGCATCATCATCACTACCATCATCATGATCATCATCACTATCATCATCAGCATCATCATCATCATCACCACCATCATCATCATCACCATCATCGTCATCATCATCACCATCATTATCATGATCATCACCACCATCACTATCATCAGCATCATCATCATCACCACCACCATCATCATCATCACCATCAGCATCTTCATCACCATCATCACCACCATCACCATTATCATCATCACCATCATCAGCATCTTCATCATCATCACCATCATCATCACCACTGTCATCATGATCATCATCACCATCATCATCACCATCATCACCACCATCATCATCATCAGCATCTTCATCATCATCACCACCATCACCACCATCACCATCATCATCGCCATCACCGCCATCATCATCACTGTTCACTGTCATCAGTTTTATTTTCAGTTTTTTAGTCTCCGAGCTGTGAAGTGAATTCCTTTGTTCCCAGGTTTAGTTTTCAGACTTCCATATGGTCCGGTTGGGATTCGGCACTAGTGAAACTCTGAGTCTTGTGATGAGTTTGGTATGGGAAGAATGTTGGAGAGCTGGAAGAAGAAGAAGAGTTTAGAGGTTGTCTGTGCAGCTGTTCTGTTTGTTGGATCTTTTCTCTGGTTTAGTTTCTGTTTGTTGGATCTTTTCTCTGGTTTAGTTTCTGTTCCGTTTGTTGGATCTTTTCTCTGGTTTAGTTTCTGTTCTGTTTGTTGGATCTTTTCTCTGGTTTAGTTTCTCTTTGTTGGATCTTTTCTCTGGTTTAGTTTCTGTTCTGTTTGCAGCTTCAGAGGGTTAACGACTGGATCCTGACCTCTGCTGTGGTTTTAGATGTTTCTGCTTCACTGAGGTTTATTTGTTCTGTGTTTTTCTAGTTTTCTTCAGCTGGTCAGTGGAGACTTTAGTTGATGTGATAGATTCATATTTCTACTGTCTGACAGCGTTACAGCAGAACACAGTAAATCATGTATGATAAACTAATCCTGTTGATCTTCAAGTTTTATTTAGTCAGACTCAGAGGAAGATCTGAAATCCAGACCAGCCTGTAGGCTACCAGCTCGGGTTCTGGTTGGTTCTTCTAGATCTTCTGAGATCTAGAAACGCTGCTGATGTTTCTGGTGGTTCTCTGATTGTTCATTAATGAGGAACATCATGGATCTGACTGTTAAACTTCAGAATGTTTCTAAGCTGATCTCCTGCAGCCGTTGTCTTTTATTCTGACTTTATCGCTGACTGACCTCTGGTCTAACATGAAAACATCCTGATTAAATGTGAGCTGAATGCTAACGTTAATTTCGGATCTTTTTCCTCAACTACAGCTGGAGCTGCTGCTTCTCGTTTCCATTTGATGTGTTTTTAAAATGATATTCATCTACATTCCACATTAAATGATTGTATTTCTTCAGATTCTTTGGCTCCTTCTCCAGATTTAATATTTACCTGAAAAAAATTATTCACTGTGAGGTCAGATTTATGTTTTACCACCCTGGAGACATTAGAGTGTGAAAGGTTCCTTACAGTACGAACTGTTCTGAAGATTCGAGCTGTTTTATTGTATTTTATTTGATGCTCAGAACCTACAGACTTGTAGTTAGTAAAACAGTTTAACCTGCGTCTGCTCATAAACCAGCTACAGTCTGTTTAAATGCACATTCAGAATAAAAAGATGAAGATAAAAAGACTTCCGGTGACGTCATGAGTGAAGAAACAGCCTGATTCTTCAGCTCCGGGGAAGGACCCAAAAACTAGCCAAAATAACGCACTTTTCTTGCTACAAAATTGAGGTAAAAAACACCAAAAATGTCTACAACTAGAAGAGACACCGAAAAGAAAATTAAGAGCGCTAAAAAGAAGCCAGACGCGACCGTAACGATGAGGAGCCCTTGGACTTGAGCGAGCCGGAAGACAACATGACGCCCATGCTTGAGGAGTTGAGAAACTTTAGAAAAGAACATACGGATGCTTCTAAAGATACCAAAGCTGCCTTGACTAGGGTCGAAACAACTCTTAAAAGATGTGGTCGACCGTATGGACATGCTTGAACAGCAAATGACAGACACAAAGCAGAGTGAGCGATAATGAGGATCAACTACAGCGTCACGAGAGAGCCATTCGGCATTTGCTACACCGAGATGCCAAATTATCTGCTAAATGTGAGGAGCTTGAATCAAGAGCCAGGCGCAACAATTTGCGCATTTATGGGATTAAAGAGGGTGAGGAGAAAAACAACATGATTCCCTTCATAACCGGAGTGATTCGCACTTCATTGACACTGCCGGAGGACATGGACCTTGGCATTGAGAGGGCGCACCGGTCCCTGACGGCGAAACCAAGAGAATCGGCACCGCCTAGATCAGTTATTATCAGATTTTTGGATTACAGAGTGAAGGATAACGTGCTCCAAATGGCATGGAAAAGTCGTGGAGTTATGTACCAGGGCCAGAAAATATTTTTTGACCAGGACTACACTGCGGATATACAGAAGAAACGTAAACAAGTGCGCGATGTTATCAAACAACTTAAAGAGAAGACGATAAAAGCTGTGTCCCCATTTCCTGCCCAACTGAAGGTGGATTTGGACAACGGACCGAAGACGTTTTCTACGCTTACAGAGGCAGCGCCAGCCCTCAAAGAGATGGGAATACGCATCAAGGTGGATGAACGAGAGGGCATCCGAGACGAACTGTTGCATAACACCTGGGCCACTGTATCCAAAGAAACCACTGGAGACGCAGCGTTAAGCACCGTGGATCTGCAAGCGTTTGTACAAGGCGCCAAGGTATAAAAGACTGAAAGTAGACAGCTACAATAGAAATGTGCAGATGATTAAAATTGTTAACTTTATACACACATAAGGCTAGTTAGCATAAATGTTTATCACTATAAGGGCCCTTCCCCCGCTGAAGGGGTGGTAGGATACATTTTTGTTTTTCATTTTTTATTTCTTTATTAGATTTATGTGAGCGTAACCATGAGTGCAGCCTTTTGCTGTCGAATGGTTGCTACTACACGGAGGGCTCTCGTCTAATGTCCATAATAGTTATTCAAGGACAGACTTTTTTTGTATTTCCAAACAACATATGTACAAAGTAACTGACTGCCAGATAGAAACTATAACGTTGAGCGACCATGCACCTGTGACTTTGCACCTTGACCTGGGTAAGGAGAATGTCTTTAAATATTGGAGATTAAATGTTTCACTACTCACCAATACAACAGTAGTTCAAGAGCTAAAACAAAGTCTGATAGATTATTTGGAGATAAATGACAATGGAGAGGTCAGTCCACCTACTCTGTGGAGCGGAGCTAAAGCAGTGATAAGAGGGAAAATGATCCAAATATCCTCTAGATTAAAGAAACAGCGTTTGGAGGAACAAACTAATCTTGAAAATAAAATAAAGTTATTAGAAATTGAACACAAAAATTCAGGAGCTAACAACATATTGATAAAACTAAAAGAAGCTAGGAAAGAATTAGATAAAATTCTCACATACAAAGCAGAGGGGGCTCTGAGATTCTCTAGACAAAAATATTATGAGATGGGAAACAGAGCTAGCCGCCTGCTAGGTTTCCAAATTCGCAAAGCACAAACAGATAGAATGGTAAATAATATAGTTGATCCTACACTTAAAATAAAAGTATATAGGCGGAAAGAAATAACTAACGCATTTGCATCCTATTATAAAAAGCTCTATGAAGAACCAGACCTAAGAAACGATGTATTAAGAGATGACTGTGACATTTTTCTTAACAGCTTAGATCTTCCCGTACTATCCAGAGAAGAAGCATTCGGCATGGTCTCAGACATAACGGAGGGTGAAATTCGAGAGGCAGTTAAAAAGTTAAAAAACAATAAATCTCCAGGAACTGATGGGCTTCCTGGAGAATTTTACAAATGTTTTATTGATGTTCTACTACCACTGCTGACAAAGGTCTTCAATTACACACTTAAGAACAGTGATATGCCTACCTCATGGTCTGAGGCCATAATTTCAGTCATTCATAAAGAAGGAAAAGATGCAGCACATTGTGATGGATATAGACCAATTAGTTTACTATGCAATGATTTAAAGTTGCTGACTAGTATTTTAGCTAAAAGGATACAAAAACACATCAAAAAACTTATCCACCCGGATCAAACGGGTTTTATACCAAGTCGACATATTGCCAATAACATAAGAAGAACTTTAAATGTCATAACACAGGCCAAAAACAATAATCAAAACTCAATGTTAATCAGTTTTGATGCGCAAAAAGCATTCGACACGGTTAATTGGCAGTTTCTCTATAAAACTTTGTCAGTTATGGGCTTTCACCCACAGTTTGTGGAATGGATAAAGATAATATACACAGACCCTAAATCACGAGTCAGGGTAAATGGATGCTGCTCTGATTTTTTTCAGCTTGGAAAGAGGAGTTCGTCAGGGAGACTGTCTTAGTCCCCTGTTATTTGCAATCAATATTGAGCCGCTTGCAGCATCAATCAGGATGAATGAAAATATTAAGGGCATTGAGGACAGGAATAAGAAAGAACATAAGATTTCCCTCCTTGCTGATGATATTTTAACATATATCAGTGACCCAGCCACATCTATAACCCCACTTATGAAAACTTTAGAAGACTATGGCAAGCTTTCTGGCTATCAAATAAATAAATCAAAATCAGAAGCAGTGATGTTGAAAGGTCAATGGCCCACAAACCTAACAAGTAAATTTTATTTTCGAATATCTAACCAAGGATTTAGATATCTTGGAATTATAATTACCCCTCAAATATCACAATTGTTTAAAGCCAATTATGGTAGATTAATGGATGAACTTAAAAAAGACCTTACAAGGTGGGAAATTTTACCTCTCTCACTTGTGGGGAGGATGGAAACAATTCGAATGAACATACTACCAAGGCTGCTTTTTCTATTTCAATCATTGCCTATAAAAATCCCAATGTCTACATTCACTACACTTAATAAATGGCTCTCAAAATTTATTTGGCAGAATAAACGTCCAAGGATTAAACTTAAAACCCTCATGTGTCCTAAAGAACTTGGAGGACTGAATCTACCAAATTTAAGAAATTATTATTATGCTGCTCAACTCAGGTCAATGATGGCATGGGTCTGTCAAGAGGAAGACACAATGTGGTGTAGGATGGAACAAGGTGATTGTCCAGATATATTTCTTGATACAGTTCCATTTATAAGTCTGGATGCATGGTCGAAAACAAAGAAAAAAATTACAAATGAATGGGTCATAACTACTCTGTCTATATGGTCAAATATCAGAAAGCTACTAAATCTCCCTAGCTCTATCTGCAGACTAATGAAAATCCATCATAATCCAGAGTTTTTTCCTGCTCCTGGTTTTAAAAACTGGGCCGAAAATGGCCTTATTATGTTGGGTCAAATGGTTGAAAACGGGAATCTGTTGTCCTTTCAGCAACTACAACAAAAATATGATCTTACAAGCCAAGACTTTTATAAATATTTACAATTGAGACATTATTTACATAAACATAACTATTTGATTCCCTTACAGGCCCCACCCTCCAATATAGAGCTTTTCTTTATTTCAGTAAATAAAAGAACAATTAATAGTAGATACATATCCCATCTCTACAAAATATTACAAGAAGAAAGTACAGAGAACACACAGGATATTAAGGGAAAATGGGAATTAGAAATGAATATAATAATCGAGAATGAAGACTGGGAGCAGACATTACGGGATGGACACAAAATAACAAAGAGTCCGGTACTCAGAGAGTTTGAATGGAAAACTAAAATTAGATTTTTTAGAACTCCCTTCGCTACATCCAAGTTTGGCAGAACTTCGGACCAATGTTGGAGGGGCTGTGGTCTTGTGGGAGACCACACTCATGTATTTTGGGATTGTCCAAAATTAACAAACTATTGGAAAGATATACAAGATGAAATAAAAAAAATGTTTAGGTCTGGAAATTCCACTGGAACCAAAATTCATAATCCTGGGAATTCTTCCTGACAACTTAAGATCAAAGTGTAATATCACCCAATTAAAAATATTACTGTTAATCGCTAAGAAGATGATCATGGTCTCCTAGCTTAGGCCTCAGCCCCCCACTGTTGCTCAATGGAAGAGCAAACTGAAAGAGGTGTGTCTTATGGAGCAAATAACTGCAAGACTGCAAATGAAAACAGACTTGTTTATGGACAAATGGTCTTCAATTCAAGACTATATTTCAAGACAGACTTTTGGTTTGTTCATTTACACCTGATTGAGCTTTTCTTTTTATTGTGATCCTGGCTACTGTATGTCTTTTATTTCATGAACACAAGGAGTACCATAGTCAGTATATCTACATTGTACCTGTTACATTTCTGGAAACGTTTCTGTAATTGTATGATGTGACCTGCACTAAAGATTATAAATAAAACAAGTTCAAAAAAAAAAAAGATGAAGTCATTAAAGCTAATCCTGCTGTAGAAATGGGATATTTTCAGCTTTGGATAAAATTTTTACTCAGATTTTCTACTCAGATTTCTGCCAGATTCCACACAGATCTGGATGTACGTTCCAGCTCCAAGTTGAATTACTCTGTAGGTTTAAGGAGGTTCGTCTTTTCTCATGGTTTGATTTATTTCCTCTGAAACTGAAACAAGCAAAGATCAGCTGATTTACATCACAGCTGATCCAGATTCAAGGGTTTTAGTTTTTATTTCTTCACATAAACAGTCTGGAAACCAAGGAATTCTAAAAGAACAGACAAAATCTTTATTTTTCAATGTAAACATTAAATGAATGATGAATCCAGTATAGACATTTTTAATGTGGTAAATGACTATTGTAGCTGGAAACAGCTGATTTTTAATGGAATATCTCCATAGGGGTACAGAGGAACATTTCCATGTAGTGAACATGTAGAATCAGAGGTCGACTCATGAATCCTCAGTAGCTGTTTCTAGACTAACTCCAGGTTGGCCTGGTTGATCTTCTGGTTTATCTTCTGGTTGATCTTCTGGCCCTCCAGCAGCCTGAGCTGAACTTCTCTTCCTCTCAGAGTTGTTCTTCTCGTGTCGTTCCTCCAGCTGCAGATCAGAGCTGCTGTTACATAATTGTGTTTTAAGGCGGAAATGTTTGTGTGGAGGAGGAAGGGGGAGGAAGGAGGAGGAGGGGAGGAGGAGGAAGGGGTAGGAAGGAGGGGAGGGGAGGAGGAGGGGGGGAGGAGGGGGGAGCTGCATTCCTGGAGGGAAGGAAGCTTTTATTTATCCACTCAGCCGACAGCCAATCAGAGCTGCTGCTGATGAATGTGTCACAGCATTAGACGGGTTGTATGTTGTGTGTTGTGTGTTGTGTGTGTTATGTTGTATGTTGTGTGTTGTATGTTGTGTTCCCATCCTCTGGTCCTGGGGCCTCCAGCAGGACGGAGGAGGAGAACTCGGAGCTCCATGTGGTTCAGATTTACTGGTTCTGTTCTGGAATGTGGCTCAGATGTGGGTCAGAAAGATAAAATATAAAAGACGCTCTGGGTGACGACAGAAAGGAATCTAGCCCAGAGGTAATAGTGTTGGTGTTGTTGTTGTTGTGATGATTATGTGTTTGAGAGAAATTCTGGAGCTGGAGGCCAAAAACATCAAGACGAGAGAAAATCTGGTATGAATATGACAGACAGACAGACAGACACAGTAAATATCTTGAATTCCAGCTTCCTGAACTGAGGAATTTGAGAACATCTGTCTCCATGACAGCCGGGTCACTGCCTCCACACACACACACACACACACACACACACACACATATACGCACACACACACATACACACACATACACACACACACACACACACACACACACACACACACACACAGACAACTGTCACTCTGTGGTCTTAGCCCTGCCCACAGATCGATCTGACTGGCTGCTACAGCTGTTGTTTACACAGAGAGACAGAGGAGCACATTAGCTTTAATAAACACCACAGGAAGACCTGCAGCTCTGTAGGTGGAAACAGCTGCTAATGATGCTAAGCTAATGCTAACTCTGTAGGTGGAAACAGCTGGGACTGGTTCTGCTGACTATGCTAGGCTAATGCTAACTCTGTAGGTGGAAACAGCTGCTAATGATGCTAAGCTAATCCTAACTCTGTAGGTGGAAACAGCTGCTAATGGTACTAAGCTAATGCTAACTCTGAGAGGTTAGCTGAGGTTATTGTGATTTTCTAGCAGGCTAGCATCCAGTCCTGACCACTCAGAGTAACTTTACTCTCTGACTTCCTGTTACCTCCTCATACTGGATTAAACTTTATTTAAACATGACATCTGACAGGAACCAGAGGAACTGATGTGGACAGAGAGGAACTAAATGTGATGTTAGAGGACGACTCCACAAGAATGTAACACACACTGAATACACATGCACACGCACACAGGAAACACAGTATAAACAGTCGTGTGTTACTGTGTGTGTTACTGTGTGTGTGTGTGTGTGTTACTGTGTGTTTCAGCAACAAAGTTAAAGGTGTTTGAACATTCAGATGGGAGGAGACGAGAAAATGTGTATTTAGATGTTTATGCACACAGTAACACACACACACACACACACACACAGTAACACACACAGTAACACACACACAAACACACAGTAACACACACACACAGTAACACACACAGTAACACACACACAGTAACACACATATAGTAACACACACAATAACACACACACAGTAACACACACAGTAACACACAGTAACATACACACAGTAACACACACACAAACACACAGTAACACACAGTAACACACACAGTAACACACACAGTAACACACACACACACAGTAACACACATATAGTAACACACACAATAACACACACACAGTAACACACACACAGTAACACACACAGTAACACACAGTAACATACACACAGTAACACACACAGTAACACACACAGTAATACACACAGTAACACACACAGTAACACACAGTAGCACACACAGGAACACACACAGTAACACACATAGTAACACACACACAGTAATACACACAGTAACACACACAGTAACACACAGTACCAGTGTGTTGTTGGTATTTCCTGGTTCCAGATTATCAGTTTTTCGTTCTCCTTCTTTTATTCTTTGAACTTTTCAAACACGTTTTGTTGCTTTGAAGACATTTTTACTAAGCTAAGGAGAGGCGGAGTTATCTGTCCGTCCGTCCGTCCGTTCGTCTGTCCATCTGTCCGTCCGTCTGTTATCAACTTTACTCAAAAACAGACTAACGGATTTGGATGAAATTTCCAGGGAAGGTCAGAAATGACACAAGGACCAGGTGATTAGATTTTGGCAGTGATGCAGCTTATAGTCTGGATCCACGGATTTGTTAAAGATTTATTCCGTCGTAAACGATACAAGGACTTATCAGCCTTGGAGGAGTTCTACTCTCTGAGGACTGTTCTAGTTGTGTTTTGTTTTATTCTGAGTCCTTTAATGTCCTCTGTGGACAGTTTCTACCAGGAAATAAAAGTTTAGAAATGATTAAGTGTTTATCACCAGCAGCTTCTGGGAGTTTTTCCTCACGATTATTCACTGAAATCTAGAATTAAAGCTCCTCTTTCTGCAGATATTTACACTGCCTGCAGGAAAACAGAACTCAGTGTTCTGTGTGATATGTTCAAGGACCGTTGGAACATAAAACATGACGATTTGTTCTGTGTTTTTATAGTTTCTGACTGATAACTGATGTAACTTTTATTTCTGTTGTTTTACTGATAATGTGTTTTTAAAGCAGCAGCAGCTTTTAATGAAGCAAACAGTTAAATAAAAATACTAAATACTGTATAGATAACTACACAAAGACCAGTATAGAACAAAATGAGAGATGTCATTCCATACCATGACCTGGATGAATGAGAAACTACACAGACATCTAAGCCATCAATGTCAAAGCGGAGAAGCCATCTCTGAATGGGGGGGTGGTCTGCGACATCATCTTTCACCAATTTACAATCAGGTCCTTTCAAAACTCCCCAAAAGAACTACTCAGCAGAATGACTCTTGTGAAGTGGCTCATGCTAATGACCACCATTCGAGGACTCGGTGAAACTCGCATTTCAACGACCCCCTTTGTCACTCCCTGGCTCCCAACGACCATCGTTGAGGAGCCAGATGGGCCTTGGCAATGGTCATCGGAATGTGAATAACACTGACCACACCTCACAGAGGTTATAAGCTGAGGCAACATCAACCACTACCAGAACTGAAGAAGCCTCTTGGATGAGAGGTGAAACGTCTTCAAGGAACTTTCTTAAAGTCCAGTTGGATTGATTTAAACAACTTTGGATGGTTCTGAGTAATTTCTGTTAAGGTTTTGTTGTTCTGGACACATTTATATTAATTCTAGACTGATTTTGTACACTTTTGGTTCTTTTTTTGACAAATTTGAAGACGTTTTGGATGATTTTCTGTCATTTTGGACATTTTGAGTCATTGTGAAAAGTAATATTCCAGCTGGAATCTCAGCACGGTGCAGAAAAAACAGAAATGAGATGAAAGGCCGGAGGTTTAAATACTCCGATCAGTGCTGTTAGAACATTCTGCAGCATCCGGAATAATTCTACCATTTTCATGGTGTTGGTCAGAACCAATCACAGTCCTTGTGGGCGAAGCTAAATGAAGGAGGCAACTTTGGTGGAAAAGTTTTGGTCACGAGAGACGAGAACTTTAATTAGAATAGAAAATACACAGAAACACAGAAAAATGTCTGACTTTCAGTTGTAGTTGGGTGTTGGGAGGTCGTTATTGTCGTCGTCGTTGTTGTACTCGTCGTTGTTGTCCTTGTTGTCGCTGTCGTCGTTGTTGTCACTGTCGTCGTTGTTGTTGTCTTTGTTGTTGTCGTCGTTGTCATTGTTGTTGTCGTCGTCGTTGTTGTCGTACTCGTCGTCGTTGTTCTTGTTGTCGCTGTCGTCATTGTTGTTATTGTCTTTGTTGTTGTCGTTGTCATCGTCGTCATCATTGTTGTTGTTGTTGAACCAGGACTAAAGTTGGTTTGTCCTCTTTGTGTTGCAGGAGATGGCGGTCCGAGCTCTGAAGCAGACAGGAAGTAGGAACATCGAAGCAGCTCTAGAGTACATCAGTAAGATGAGTTACCTGGATCCTCGCAATGAGCTCATCGTCCGTGTCATCAAGCAGACCTCACCAGGTGAAGTTCCACCTGTCGTTGTGGTTTCCTCTCTGGATGCAGATACTTTTACTGGCAGCATGTTGGATTTGTCTGCTCTAACTGTCTTTTTCTTGTAGGTAAATCTGGTCTCCCGAACTCTCTGGACCACCGGCCCCCGTTGGAGGCTTCAGGTGAGGTGGCTGCTCTGGCTCCGTACCACCAGATGGGGGCGCCCTTGTATGAGGGGGCAGCAGGTTACGGTCCTGAAGGTGAGATGTCCAGAACCTACTTGAGCGCTCCGCCTGTGATGAACTACATGATGCCTCCGTCTGGAGCTGCTCAGGGTCCTCCGATGGGCCGCCCCCCCAGCATTGGCTCCTACCCCCCAGTGATGCCCCAGGGCAGCCCGGCCAGCACCCTGTTCCCCCCAGGGGCCCAACAGAAGGCCTACCCTGGCACCATGGAACAGCACGGGCCCATGATGAGCTACAACGTCCCGGGTCAGCCTTTGCAGCTCCAGCCTCAGCCTCCAGGTGGTGCCAGTTCGCACTACGACTACGGCCACGCCAGGCCTCACCTGATGGAGCCGGCGGGTTACGGAGTGAAGCGGACCCCCTCCTTCCAGAACAAGATGGCGCCGCCCCCCATGGCGCCACCAGACAACTACGTCAGCCTGCAGGGTAAAGCCGGTCTGGGTCAGAACGGACCCGGACCAGGAGGAGGAGGGTACCCCGCCAACCTGTACCTGCCCCCCCACTCCCACCCCCGACAGGCCAGCCCCACCTCCCACCAGGTCCACCTGATGTCTCGGTCCCCTGGCGGGGTGGCGACCATCGGACCGGACTTCTCGGACCTGCCTCAGGGCCTGATGACTCCATCCAGAGCCAGCCTGAACCTGGACCTGTATGAGCACCACTGGGCCGGACCTCCAGGCCCAGAAGGAGCCCCTCCGGCCCGGCAGCCCCAGCCCCAGGGTCCCTTCAGGGGGGAGGTCCGGGTCCCCAGCAGAACCAACTCCTTCAACAGTCGGTCTTCCGGTCCAAACGGCGTCCGGCCTGCGCTGGCGGCGCAGCCTCCAGCCGGGAAACAGGATCCGGCGCTGGGCCCCCCGAACACCATCACGGCTGTAACATCTCCACCCATCCAGCAGCCGGTGAAGAGCATCCGGGTGATGAGACCAGAACCAAAGACCGCGGTGGGTCCGTGTCATCCAGGCTGGATGGCTCAGGAAGCAGCAGAACCTCTGGGCTTCATGCCGGAGGAGACCTTCTCTCTGGAACCAGCTCAGGAGCCCCGCTGCCCTCCGCCTCCGTACCCCAAGAACCTGCTGCTGTCTGGGGCAGCCGAGCCAGGAGCCCTGGATGGAGCCATGTGTGGAGCTCCAGACCTGAACAGCTCCACGGCCAGAAGCTCACCTGGAGGCGGGAAGAACAAGGAGAACCAGCAGGTGAAGGAGAAGACGAAGATGGGAAAAGGAGAGAAAGCGGTGAAGGACAAGAAGCAGATCCAGACGTCTCCGGTTCCTGTGAGGAAGAACGGACGAGACGAAGAAAAGAGGGAGTCTCGGATCAAAACCTACTCACCGTTCGCCTTCAAGTTCTACATGGAGCAGCACATCGAGAACGTGATGAAGACCTACCAGCAGAAACTGAACCGCCGGCTGCAGCTGGAGCAGGAGATGTCCAAGGTCAGACAGCTTCAGTCCGTTCAGACACAACCAGACCACGGGGGTTGACCTCCAGAATATAAAGACAAACACAACCAGAACAAACTCATGAACAGGTTTAAAGTAACGTTAAACAATTGAAAACAGCCTGGGAACGTCTTTAAACATGATTCAGTAGAATTCAGCTGTGATGTTTCATGTTCTAGTGTTTTAGTTTTAGTGTTCTAGTGTTCTAGTCTTAGAGGTTTCACACAGCTGCTATATAATAAACTTATTATAGGATTAATAAAGACACATGGTGTGTTGGAGTTTCATTGTAGTTGTGATTTGTTAGTTCTAGCAGCACCGTTTTAAATTTTAATAAAATTATCCATACTTACAGGATTATGTGGTATTTTCACCAGAACAAACAAACCTACAATAAGAGGAAATAATTCTCTGTGAAGAAGATGCTAACTAATGTTCTTTGGGTCTTTAAAGATTCTCATTAAGACGTTTTTTTGAAGACAGTTTTTAAATTTCCTGAAAATCTGCTGCTTAAGTTTAGTTTCTCTCGGTCAGAACGATCCTGAAGGTCGTTATTCAGAGAATCTCTGAGTTCAAACTAACCTGAATCCTGACTTTGACCGTTTCCTTTAAAGTGTCTGAAGGTGTTTGTAGGTGCCAGATCTACGGGTTCAGATGATTCCTGGCCGTTTATGACGGCGGTTGAATGTGTTCTAAGCTGTTTTTTAAAGTGTCGTGTTGTCCTTTTCTCCTGATCTTCAGGCCGGCCTGTCGGAGGCTGAGCAGGAGCAGATGAGGAAGATGTTGAACCAGAAGGAATCCAACTACAACCGACTCCGACGAGCCAAAATGGACAAATCGATGTTCGTTAAGATCAAGACTCTGGGCATCGGAGCTTTCGGTGAAGTTTGTCTGACGCGTAAAGTCGACACCGGAGCTCTGTACGCCATGAAAACGCTCCGAAAGAAAGACGTCCTCAACCGTAACCAGGTCAGATAGTAGCTTGAAACATTCAACAGCAGTATATACTGTTATATCTATGAACACCTGAGACAACAGCTGCTGCACCGTCCAGTGAGCAGCACTGTGACTGGTTGGAACCATAGTAACCAATCAAGACTAAACACTGCAGGTCAGACTTTCCAGTGGTAATGAAGCTCATTATTAGAACTGACTTATTAGGGATTAAATGATAAATAAATAAATCAAATATTACTTAGTACAACTATATAGTTAATGTTAATGAGACAGAGTTTTACTGATGGAGATCAACCTGACTGATGTGATAATGAAGTTAGACTC
The DNA here is from genome assembly GCF_022539595.1 of Amphiprion ocellaris. NCBI lineage: Eukaryota > Metazoa > Chordata > Actinopteri > Pomacentridae > Amphiprion > Amphiprion ocellaris. The sequence continues at coordinate 36,013,044 of NC_072776.1, read as the reverse complement.
AAATAAATATTGTTTCTGTGTGTAAGATGACGATGATGATGATGATGGTGGTGAGGATGATGATGAAGATGCTGTCATGTGACCTCAGGTGGCCCATGTCAAAGCAGAGCGGGACATCCTGGCGGAGGCCGACAACGAGTGGGTGGTCCGTCTTTACTACTCGTTCCAGGACCGGGACAGCCTCTACTTCGTCATGGACTACATCCCTGGAGGGGACATGATGAGCCTGCTGATCCGGATGGGCGTCTTCCCAGAACCCCTGGCTCGGTTCTACGTGGCCGAGCTGACGTTGGCCATCGAGAGTGTCCACAAGATGGGCTTCATCCACCGTGACATCAAACCCGACAACATCCTCATTGACCTGGACGGACACATCAAGCTGACGGACTTCGGTCTCTGTACTGGCTTCCGCTGGACCCACAACTCCAAGTACTACCAGAAAGGTGGGTCAGGTCTGGACCAGGTTCAGTGGGTGATGGATGGATGGATGGATGGATGGATGGATGGATGGATGGATGACACATTCAATGAGGAAACTGTTGAGTTTCAGTTGATCCAGGCTCTGTTGTGTTATTGTGTATCATTGTGTGTTATTGTGTTACTGTGTGTGCAGGCAGCCACATCAGACAAGATAGTATGGAGCCCAGTGATTTCTGGGACGACGTCTCTAACTGTCGCTGTGGCGACCGGCTGATGACTCTGGAGCAACGAGCCAATCGGCAGCATCAGCGCTGCCTCGCTCACTCTCTGGTGGGAACGCCCAACTACATCGCTCCAGAGGTGCTGCTGCGTAAAGGTGGGAAGTAAAACCAGAACCAGATAGACAGAACCCCAGACCTTCACCTGGTTACATTCCTCATTAGATCAGTAGAAGTTTAGATCAGACCAGAAGGATCCATGGGGTTATTCACAGGTTCCCTGGATGAGGAACCAGAGTCTCAGACTGTTCAGCAGATTTGGAATATCAAAGAAAACAAGGTGGAAGCTTCAGTCAGAAATATGATTCTATACCTTTAGTTCTCCAGAACAAGATGAGTGTGAGCTCTGAGTCCTTAAGATCAGATCAGATCAGTCAAAGTCTGTTAGCCATCGTTTCTCAACTCTGAACAGGAAGTGAAGCTGAACTGAGATGTTGAACTTATGAACACATTCATCAAACATGAAGTTTAACTTCACAGACTGAATGTTCTGGAGACCAGAGAGAAGATCAGAAACTATCAGAACCACTAATATGAAAGTCTATGTGTAGCGTGACTTCCTGTGTGTCTCAGTGTAACGTGGGGTCACTTCCTGTGTGTCTGCAGGCTACACTCAGCTGTGCGACTGGTGGAGCGTTGGGGTGATCCTGTTTGAGATGCTGGTCGGTCAGCCTCCCTTCCTCGCTCCGACGCCCACAGAGACTCAGATCAAGGTCAGCGAGAACCTTTCCTTCAACATCTCTTATTTAATTAAAATGTAAAAAAGTCTCCAGGTGGTAGAAACACTGAACAGACTGTTGGGCTGCAGATACTGAAGATGTTGAATGTTTTAAATCAGTTCCATCCTCGTCTGCAGTTCAGCTGAAGGTCCTGGAGTTTAGACTGTTGGTCAGAATGTTTGTTTTGACAGAATCTGCTTTAATATGTTCTGGATTCTTAATGAGATGTACGATGAAGTGATTCTGATGAACTTTTGGTTGTTGAAGACGATTTGTCCTTTTAGTCATAAATCAGACGATCCTTTGTGCTGTTGAGGTCATGTGGTTGATGCTTCCTGTGGTTCCTCAGGTGATAAACTGGGAGAGCACCCTGCAGGTCCCGGCTCAGGTGAAGCTCAGTCCGGAAGCCGTCGACATCATCGGCCGGCTCTGCTGCTCCGCTGAGGACCGTCTGGGCTCCAATGGCGCCGGAGAGATCAAGGCTCATCCCTTCTTCTCCCAGACCGACTTCTCCAGCAACCTGCGGCAGCAGCCGGCGCCGTACCGGCCCAAGATCGCCCACCCGATGGACACGTCCAACTTCGACCCGGTGGAGGAGGAGGGCGGCGCCGGCTGGAGCGACAGTGGCGATGGCAGCCGGGCCCTGGACCTGCTCTGCTCACCGCACGGGAAGCATCCGGAGCACGCCTTCTACGAGTTCACTTTCAGACGCTTCTTCGACGACAACGGATGCCCCTTCAGATACCCCAAACCACCCGAGGCCTACGACGGGCCGCCGGGCCAAACCGGGACCACCGGAACCACCGGGGTGGACCCTGAGGAGGAGGAGGAAGATGAAGATGAGGAGGAGGAGGCAGAGCAGGGGGAGGGATGTGAACCGGTTTATGTTTAGATCAGTCAGGTCTGCTGAAGCTGCAGATGGAGGAACGGCGCCACCTGGTGGACCAACAACAGAAGCTCTGAGCAGCTTCCAGATGTTCTCCTGGTTCCTCTTCTGGTCTTCAGAGGTTCTGGTCCACCTGAAGCTGCTTTAGTCTCCTTAGATCAGGATCCAGGTTCCTCTCTGCTGCTGCTTCATAAGCTTCAAACATCCACTCAGTTATCAGCTTCAGCTCATCAACAACAACAGCGACAACAACCCCCCTCCAGTCTGTCTCCGTTCAGCAGAATTTAGTTTCACATTTTCTGTTTCTGTGTTCAGTTTCAAAAAGACAAATGAACCAGAGTTTATCTCCTGCAGCTTTGTCTCCACAGGTCCATGTTCTAAAGATCTTCTGCTGCTTCATGTCCTCAAGTCGCCTCCAAATAATCCCACAAAATTCTAAAGATCTGATTCCTGATGGAACCTCTGCAGCGTTGATCTTCTCAGCACCAGAACAGAACTGATCAGACTAAAGAGTGAAAGCGTCTGGTTGTTTATTTTTAGATCAACAGGAGAAAAAAACAACAAACAGAATTCAGAGGAATCAAAACTTTTAATAAATCGTCTAAAGAAACAGAAGAACCCAGTCAGAGCTGAAGCAGCCGAACACTTGGACTATGTGCAATAAAATAAAGTGGACATTTCTAGTCTTCTAAACACTTCATAGCTCTAGTTGTGTTCAGATATGTCAGTTTAATCTACTTCCTGTCAGTCCAACATGCTGCTTATTAAGGACGTTCACATTATTACTTCTTATTATTCTGGTTGATTACGAGAACAAGCTTCAGTCTGACAGGAACGAGGTGAGGATGATGATGATGGTGGTGGTGAGAATGATGATGATGAAGCAGAAACTCCTCCTCCTCCTGTGGTCAGGCTGGTTCTGCTGCAGGAGGTTCTGAAGGTTCTGGTCCAGGAAGTGACGGAGATGAAAGAAAAGTGAATCCGGTTCGTCTTCAGGAATGAAATAAAGACTGAAGAACATTTTGTTCTCCAACCCTAAAGACTCGTGTTTGTTTGGTACATGTTCTAGTATTTATCCAAAGTGTTCTGACTCGGTTCTGCAGCTCTGGGGCTCTCGGATCCAGAACAGAGTTTCTCCTCGATAATCAGTAAAGTTCTGTCCAGCAGTGTTCCTCTGACCGACTCAGACGTCAGAACTACAGCTGACACAAGTTTGTTTTCACGTTTCTCTAAATGTGCCTTTGAATTCATATTTTACCTTTGATCTACAGACGTCTGTCCATGTTCTGGAACCTCCTGACTGTGTTCACATGTGGTCAGCCTGGTCCTGGTTCTGGTCCTGGTCCTGGTCCTGGTTCTGGTCCTGGTCCTGGTTTTGGTCAAATGATAAAGCAGAACAATAGAGCGATGTTCTGTTAAACTCAGATTGTTCTGGTGGTACTGGGATGTTTCAGGTTCTTCTGGACAGAGATGGTTCTGCTCAGGTTCTTCTGGACAGATCTGGTTCTGCTCAGGTTCAGTTTCACTGATGAAGCTGATTCTATCAGAGATTTCTCAGATTTAAAGTTTCACGTCAGAAACTGAATTTGTCGACACAAAGTGAAAGAAGCTGTTTATGTTGTTCTGAAGGTGTTTGATGGTTAAACTGGACTGAAACCAGTTTAGGTTCCTTCATGTGAACACAGTCGGAGATGAACTCAGATCTGAAACAACTTCATGTGTTTTCAGATGTTTCAAAAGTCATTGAGGTTCTCAACAGGATGAACCTGAACATTAGCTTTAAACTCAGAGCTGCTCAGAGGGTTTCCTGGAAGTTTCCTAGACATTTCCTGAAAGTTTTCTGGAGGTTTCCTGGAAGTTTCCTGGAACTTTCCTAGAAGTTTCCTAGAAATTTCTTAGAAGTTTCCTGGAAGTTTCTTGGAAGTTTCCTGTAACTTTCTCGGAAGTTTAATAGTAGTTTCTTGGAGGTTTCCTGGTAGCTTCCTGGAGGTTTCCTAGAAGTTTCCTGGAAGTTTCTTGAAGGTTTCCTGGAGGTTTCCTAGAAATTTCCCGGAAGTTTCCTGAAAGTTTCCTAGAAGTTTCCTGGAAATTTCTTGAAGGTTCCCTGGAGGTTTCCTGAAAATTTCTTTGAAATTTCTTGGAGGCTTTCTAGAAGTTTCCTGGAAATTTCTTGAATGTTTCCTGGAGGTCTCCTGGAGGTTTTCCAGAGGTTTCCAGGCTGATGACTGACAATCTGACTGATGTTTCCTGACGTGTATTTTCTCTAATTTTGTATTTTTATGGAGGATTCGCTTCTTGTCTCCTCATGTCTGTTAATGAATTTATATTTATACAGATCTACATATTTTTTGTATCTTTTCTTTTTCCAGTTTTCTCGTGCTCATGTTAAGAACTCTGCAGTATTATAGATGTCTTTGGAATTTTCTTTTTTTTACATTCATGTATGAACTGAGAATTTGTAAAAATGCTTTTCCTGTCCTCGAGTGTAAAATGTTTGTATAAATTAAATTAACCAACTCCTGATTCTGGTGCTTTTATTGTGTCAAACAGCAGCTCTGTCCATATTAATGATGCTTTAAATTAGCTTAGCTTTTTAGCTGCATTTAACGTATTGAATAACACGGAGCTCATGAGCTAAAACTGGTTTATATATAAATGAAGTTTATATCTGTTAACTGTTGTTTCCAGAGTAAGTCAGTTTATGGTGCGGTTGAGCTAGGCATGGAGTAGGACGGCGGTATGGAGGCTCCCACAGATTTCGCCTTAAATACTGTTTTATTTGCATCTTTTGCGCGTCAAACTGGTTTTGGACCAGAAAACATGTAAAGTTACAATCTTATTTCCTGGTTAAATTTAAGTATAGCAAATAGAAACAAACGTGGACGTCAGGCAACTCAGACTCTACTCTGGTCTTGTCCCCAGTCTGCGGTCTCGTCCCCATGTGATGCTCCTCCTCCCTCAGAGTTCACCTCCGCCCGGCCTTATACGCCTGCTGATACCTCAGCCCTGGAACTTGAGCTCCTTGGGGAGATGCGCAAGGAAATAGCGGATATCTTCAAAACCGAACTACGTGCTGCTCTCGTGAGGATTTATCTACAATCACATCTGAGCTACAAGCAGTAAAGACGCAGTTAACCTCCGACTGAGCAGCAACGGACGTTGAGTTGGGGAAGTTGAAAGGTACAGTGGAGGAAATTGAGCTGAGTTTATCGACTTGTAATGACGACATTGTTGTAATTCAAGATAACATTGCAGCCCTATTTGCTGACATGACCAAATTAGAGAATAAATGCGAGGATCTGGAGGCTAGATCGCACCGCAACAACATTAGGATTATGGGGGTGCCTGAGGAAGGAGGTAATATCTCTACTGTATTTGTAGAGGCATTTCCTAAAGAAGCTCTCAGCCGAGACAAGGAACCACTGCTGGACAGGTGCCACAGGACCCTCCAGTCCAAACTGAGAGCCAGTGACCGACCTCGCGCTATCGTAGTACGACTTCATTATCACTCTGATTGTATTGACATTCTGCAGCGAGCGAGAGAACACGGTAAGATCAACATCAGGAATATGGCTATCTCCATCTTCCCAGACCATACTGTAAAGAAAGCGCGGGCATGAGCTATGTTCAACGATATATGACGTCAGCTACGAGGGATGGAAGGCATGAGATATGGACTGATACACCCGGCTCGTCTGCGCATAACATATGATGGAGTGGAGAAGTTGTTCTATACACCTGATGAGGCACAAGTCTTCATCAAGAAGATACACAGTGGAGCAAATGTTGGTAATGCTTGAGAAAGACTTTATTATGTGCACTGGCACTACGTAGGTCCGTGTATATTTTGGCAATTGGATTTTCCGTTCTGAAACGGGTATTGAAAAACAAAAAAACGAGTGGTTATTTGATTTTCATTTTAAAATACAAAAATTAAAATTGAAATACAAGGCATTTTTCCTTTTCATGATCAAAAAGGGATATACGAAATTTTAGAAATGCTTTGATTTTCATTTTATATTTAGAATAACAAAAAAAATAAAATCAGTAAGAGACAGAAACGAAAAAAGGTCAGTTTTTCATTTTCTGAGACCGGAAGTGGTCATCAGTAAGTGTGGAGCCAAACGGCAAGAAGATTCTCAGAGGGCGGAGCCAGAGAGCAGTGATTGGTCAGACCATAGATAATATAGAAGACAGCGTGCTAGCAGATCTAGTCTATGTATATCTATGGTCGGCTCGTCTGGTAGCATCTCTGGCTGCTGTTGACCTTGTTTTTGGAGTAAAACACGGTAAGAAGATAAATACTTCTAACCTGTAGCGTTGTTTTGTAGTACGTTAAGTCAGCGACTTGTGAAGAGTTGTGTTCTGTCGTGTTTGAGCAGTTGGTCCGGACACGTTAGCTAGCTAAGCGGCTAAGTTAGCTAGCTAAGCGGCTAAGTTAGCTAGCTAAGCGGCTAAGTTAGCTAGCGGGCTAATTAACACAGGTGGCTAACTTACCACTGAACACCTGTGTTAGTTGCTGCCGCAGCTGTCCTCATTATTAGAAGGAACTTCTCAACCTGTATTTCTCTACTGTGTATTTTAGCTTTTGAAAAAGTTATTTTACTTTAAGGTTAACTGAAACCTGTTCAGCTGCACTGAAGTTTAACATTCAGCTGCTTTGAATTAAACAGCACTTAACATTGTACATCACCTCCCTGAATCTCCATAATTTCATTAAATTCCTTCTCTTCCACTGCTCAAGTTCAATCTAGTATATAAAGTGACATTAATAGTGAATAAACTAACAACCAGCCATTGTATTTATTTATTATTGCATGTATTTGTAGTAAAACATGAGTTGAAACATCCTACTTTTGGATCTAGAACTGCACAAGCTGTTCATTTTCAGTCACCTGACGAGTTAAACTCCCCTTTTTATGTGAGGTTGAAGCAGAAAGTCTGAGTTAACAAAGAAAGTTGTTTATAATCTGTGATACCTGTTATCTCTGACTGAGGCTTTAGTTTTTGTTGAGCTGATTTACACGTAGAAACTTTGTTCAGGAAGATTTCTCAGTAGCTCAGAGGACTGGCTGCTTTTTACACAACCTTGTAAGAGAATGTCTGTCAATGCTTTCAGCAGAATTTAGAAACACAACACTTCCTAAACAGATATTTTGAGGCTGTGAGGTTGAACGTTTGAGAGTCTATCAGTGTGTTTGTTTGTGGTCTTTCTGTTTCTAGGTGGAAGCTGAATTAGTGAGGATGACTCCTGCTCCTGTCATCTCTAAGCTCCTCCCACATCTTTACCTGCACATGAGGAAAATCACTCCTGTAGAATGCAGGTATGTTTGTCATTATTATAAAAAGATGTTGCCTGGTGACCTGTCAGAAACCCATCATACAGTCAGCCAAAAATAATGTTTACACACATCAGGAAAAGAAAAACTTGCATAAATATTTCAATACCAAATTTATTCAGACGTCATGAGATTAATAAAAGTTATCTTTGGCCTCTACAATTACAAGAGGTGCTCAAAGTGGAGGCCACTGGCTTCCAGACATTTCTGTTGTGTTGTAGACATCACTTCTTGATGCTCCATTCATGAGGGTAGCGCCATCTGTTGGGAAAACATCGTACAACAGGACACAGAGTTATCATGATTTGATCAAACTTAGAAAGAGGTATCTATATGTATAGAAGTACTGATACAAATGAAATATTTATAAAAGTTTTTCTTTTCCTGATGTGTGTAAACATTATTTTGGCTGATTCTGACTCTGTGAACTTAATGAGAACAAAACTGTCATTTAATTGTTGCTCTGAAAGCTTCTTTAGTGAAAACCAGCTGGTGTTCTGCTTTGGAACAAACTACTGTTGAGGTCTGTGTTTTTAGGTTTAACCCCACAGTTTCTGAATGAACTGATAGTTTGTTTTTCCTGATCAATGTGGACATTATAATTGATGGTAACATTTACTGATCATATAATCAGCATGACAGTATAACAGTAGAACATTCTGACCACCTGACTAATACTGTGTTGGTCCCTTTATGCTGCTAAAACTCCTCTGACCCAGTGGTTCATCAGAACCTCTGGGGATCCTGTGGATTCTGTGGATCCTGTGGGTTGCAGGGTGGGTCCTACCTAGACCAGGCTGATCCTGGACCATCCCACAGATGCTCCATCAGATCTGGATGTGGGGAGTGTGGAACCTAGGTGAACAGCTTAGTTCTGTCGTGTTCCTCAGACCACTCCTGAGCAGTTTTAGTTTGTCCTGCTGAGGGAGGCAGCTGGCATCAAGGACTGCTGTTGCCATGGAGACTGGGGGGTTGTTTGTCCTGCAGTGTTTAGGTGGTGGTACATGTCAAGCATCCACATGAATGTCAAGGTTTCCCAGCAGAACGTTGCATTAGAACAAGATGATGGATGTTGTTCTCTTCAGCTGTCAGTGGTCAGAATGTTGTGGCTGATCGGTGGATCTGTCTGCCTTTACTCTGACATCCAGAGTTATACAAAAGTGTAGAATGTGTGCAGTGCAGAAGAGATTTACTTTATTGGATGCAGTTTTAGTGGTTCCATCAGAGAAAATCATACAGATTTTTATTAATTCCAGGGCTGGTTCAGTAAAGATTATAATAATAACTACATCAGATAATTCTTTGTCGCAGTTGGAATTTTGCAGACTGAGATGGTTGAGAAGGTTTCAGTTCTTGTTTTAGCAAAATATGTTACAATAAAAGATCTTTATTGTTATTGTACATGAAATTATCTGCAAACCAGCAAAGTGCATCAGTCTGAGGTATCTAAAAATAAATAAGTAAAGAAAAATGCTTCTAAAGCCAATAATAAACTGAATATTTTGAGGGAATATTCTAAAAAGGAAAGAAAAGCTCCATTCTCACTCCTCTCAGGATAAACTGTCATTAAAATTGACTTTAAATTTAGCTTCAACACGAGATAAAAACATTTACTTTCATTACTGATGTTGTCAAGTTTAATAAAGTTCATGCTACTTTTATAAAATGATGAAAGTGAATAAATTGTATTTGTGTGATCTGTGTTTGATTTCTGTCTTTTCTCCTGTCATCCAGATGTTCAGAGGGGGATGATGCCACATCTGGTCCAGCTGATGGAAGGTCTTGAAGTTCTCTGACTGGCCTCGACTGAAGATGGTCGTCTCACTGGATTTAAGGTTCAGATGCTCAGTAACAAACTCCACCAATGAGCCAACAGGGAAGCTTTAGGTTTATTAAATGTTGCTATTAACTGTTGCTATAAGCTGTTAACAGTTTAGGCTGTTAGATTGTTCCAGATAAGACAAGTACAAGATTCTTCAGAGCCGTTCTACCACGAGCCTGACAGGAAGAACTCCAACAGCTACTGAATGTTCCTGTGGTTCCCTCAAGGCTACAGGAGGAGCCCTACGAGGACGAGCCGGTCCACCTGATGGCGGCCAGTCGCTGCGGTTCAAAGCCAACACCGACTACGTGGACTTCTACTGGACCACACGGAGGCCTTCAAACCGGACCAACAAGTTCAGCGACTCCCCGACTCGTGGGTCTGAGGACGCCGCCGAGCCTCGGTCCAGCCGGCCTCCTGTCTGTGGGTGTTTGAGTGCTGAGAGGTTTGTGGATGCATGTGAACGTTCTGTGTTGAAACAGCAGCTTTGGACTCAGTAACGCCGGGAAAAACCAAGAGCTCCTTTATTTGTGGCTTCCACTAAAAAAACTGATGAAAGTATGTTTGCCAGGGTTCTGACTGATAACAGATTATTAAATAATGAAAATAATCCTTTAAATATTCCTTTAAACAATCCTTTTAGGTCTACATTTCCTTTACACTGACTTCTTGGTAAATGTACAAGTATTTAGGGTGGAATATACCATTAAGCCCAATGTTCAAGGGTTCTTCTGGGAATATACCACTAAACCAACCTTTTAGGTAAATGTTCCAGGATGTTGGGTAGAATATACCATCAGATCAACCTTTTAGGTCTACATTGGAAGATTTTAGAGTAGAATATTACTCCAAACCATCCTTTAGGTCTACATTTAAGGTGGAATACTCCTTTATACCAAGATTTTTTTGGTCTACATTGAGAGATTTTAGGTGGAATATTCCTTTGAACAAACTTTTTAAGTTTATGTTCAAGGATGTTGGGTGGAATATACCATCAGACCGACCTCCAAGGTCTACAGTAGTGAATTTTAGGTGGAATATACCATTAAACTCACATTTTAGGTCTACATTGGAGGATTTTAGGTGGAATTTTCTTCCAAACCGTCTTTTAGTCTACATTTAAGGATGTTTAGGATGGTATATTCTTCCAAACCAACTTCTCAGGTCTACATTTCAGGTGGAATATTTCTCCATACTAACTTTTTTGGTCTACATTGAAGGATTTTTTCTAAACCACCCTTTGGGGTCTATATTTGAGGTTTTAGGTGGAATATTCCTTTTAACCAGCCCCTCAGGTGTCTTTGAGGATTTTGGATGGAATACTCAGTTAAACCAACATTTTAGGTGCATGTCCAAGGATTTTTGGTGAAATGTTCCTTTAAGGTGGATGTGTGAGGACCTTGTAGATGGAATACTTCCTGAAACCAACCTTTTAGGTCAACATTCAAAGATTTAAGGTGGAATATTCCTTTAAACCAACCTAAATTTCATGTTTTGATCATTATCAAGTGAGAAACCTCAATCCAGACTCCTCATAATGACGTTTGAGATTTATGCTGCTGTTATTTGTTTAGTCCAGACTAAATGACAGAAATCCACAACTGTAATTTTATTTCAGGACTCGGTTATTAAATGTCAAAACAATCCATGTGACTCTAAAAACTCAACAGCTTTACAAACTCTAAGATTAAACTTTCCACAAGGATCCAAAATAAGTTGGACTTCTACATGAGAGCTTTAATTATTCTTCATCTACTTCCTGAAAAGTTTGGTCAATAAAAAAAGACAAAAACTAATATTTTCAGCTGAACTAAAGACAGACTTTGTAATTTTTCTGCTCACATGTTGTGTTGTTGTAAACTTCCTCTTTCAAATAAATATCCTCCTAACCCCCTGGAAACCAGCGTTTGTCCTGTTTTTGTGTTGCTCCTCAGCGACCCTAGACAGTCGGGTCCTAATGTTTTTTGAGCAACACACCATACTATGACGTTTTTACAATGATGGTTCTACTATGGAACCAGTTTGACATGTTCAGGTGTTCTTTGTGTGAAAACTCAGAGATTTCAGGGATCAGAAGGTGGTTTTCAACTTTCTTTGTTAACTTTCTGCTTCAACTTTAAACTAAATTTCCTTCACTAACCCAGCCCTCTGGACTTCCAGGAAGCTGTGTTCCTATTGGCTGTCCAGGTGGCTGCTTGGTGTTATCAGGAACACCTGAGCAGCTCAGTGTCTTCCTGCTTTATTTAGCTGCAGACAAACATTTCCTCTGCTTCTCCTCACCACAGAACCTGGTTTGGCTCCATTGCTTTAGTTGGTTCTTTAGGCGTTGGCTTGCAGCTTCCAGCAGTAAAATCATCCTTAATGTGTTTCTTGGTGTGTTTTAGGGCTTTGTACTGGATAGTTGTCTTGGTAAATGTGGTTCTTTAGCCACAGTTAGCACATGGTGCTAATGTGTGCAGTGATTAGTGGATTTGGTGCAGCTGAGTTGTGTCTTTATCTTGGCTGTAGTGAGTCTTCAGAGGTTTTTGGTCAGACACATTCTGTATTCTTGTTTGTGAACCAACGTTGGTTGTCCAGAAGGTAAGAGTTCCTGTCCTGATTCTCTGTTCTCAGAGGTTCTCTGGTAGGCTGCAGGAGACTTTAGCGTTTGTGTTGTGCTAGTTTGGTTTTTGTACGGTTTCATTTGGACGACTATCTTGAGGCCCCTCCATGTGGTTTAGTGAGGTTTTCTGGAACAGTTCTACAAAGCAACCTGCAGCAGAAGAGACTTTGAGAGTTTTTAGGAAGTTCTGGAGACCAGATTTAGAGCAGCAGAAACATTTGTCAGCAGTTTGAGCAGGAGAAGGTGAGCTTCAGAGTAGAAATGAGACAGAAACCTTCTTGACCCGTGTGGTGAGGTCCTGTACCAAGAGTTTGAGCAGGTTGTGAAGAGTCTGTAGTTCTTTGGTCTGAAAGCACAACAAGAGTCGACTCATTAAAGGAGAAAACAGGAGATATTGTTGGTTCTTCTGTCACTCTGCAGTTTCCAGTTTCCTTAGACTGAATATCAAGTTTATATTTTAAATGATTTCCCATGTGAGCCCAAGAAGACTTCAATAAACTCCCTCCATCCCCTGGACACAACATATTTTATTACCATGTTAAATGTTTTTTTTTAAATCTGTTTATGAGTTTTAATCATAGTTTTAATCATAGTTTTTTCTCTTTGCTTGTTTAGTTTTGTCATCTGTGTAAAAGGTGCTAAACAAATAAAGTTGAATTGATAAACTGAATAATTGACTAACTCATGATTGTGACAACAGAAGTATTTTCATTGTGATTTAAGGGTTTGTTTCATTTTTAAGGTTGGGGTTAAAATCTTGACAGAAAAAAAGATTAAAGAAATAAACTACATTAAAAAAAGCAATTAAATCAAAGGAAAAAACATTCAATAAGATTAATTAAATTAAGCACTGAATAAACATTAAAAATCCAGTTAATTAAGAATACTAAGTTTAAAGATTAAATATTTAATTAGATAATTAAACATTGAAAAATACACAGCATTTAATTACAAAAATAAATTTACAAACATTTAACAATTAGAATATTAACCATTAAAGACAAAAAATTTTAGGCAATTGAACCTTAAAAATACAATTAAACAGAATATTAAACATTTAAAAAGACAACATTTAATTCAAAAATTAAACATTGAATTTGAAAATTAAATCTTAGAAAAAACATTAAAACATTAAATAGGAAATTAAAGAATAAAAATACAATGAAGCATTTAATAAGAAAATTAAACATTAAAAGATGATAAAACCTTTAAAAAGTAAAATATTTAATCCAAAAATTAAACATTGGGAAAGAAAAGGAAAATTTTTAAACATAAAACTTAAAAAAGTCAATGAAACATTTGAAAATGCAACAATTAAACATTAAAAAGACAAAACATTTGGAAATCAAATCAGACATTAGAAAAGAATAAAAGGTGAGAAAAGAGCAAAACTAAACATTTAAGAAGAATCAAACTAAAGACAATACATTTGAAAAGACACCAGTTAAACTTTAGAAGATCAAATTAAACAGAAAAGACAAAAAGAGTAAAACCAGATAAAAGCCTTAAAGCGTTTTCTAGTCTGAAATGAAAACATCAAGTTGTTTCTTCAAACATTTCCTCTTTCTATGTTCTTGGTTTGATTGTGGACAGATTTACTAAGAACTCATTTCAGAAAACTGCTTTCCAGATAAAGTCTACTAGTTGAAGGCATTTATCAAACTAATTTTACCTTCTGATCTCCACAGTCTTTACTGTTCAGTGAAGACAATCAAAGTTTGTTGAGGATTTCTAAAAAACCCACAGGTGAAGGTCTGAGAAGAACTCAGATGGATGGTCTAAATGTGAAATCAAGACTCTTGGTCACAAGTTTTAAGGCTTCTGTTAACCAGAAAGTTCAAACTAACAGAGAAGTACTGAGAAACTTTTAAGATTTCATTCCTCAGACTGTCTAAAGGTTCAAACTAACAGAGAACTACTCAAGAAGTTTTAGGTTTTCAGTCCTCAGACTGTCTGAAGGTTCAAACTAACAGAGAACTACTCAGGAACTGAGAAGATATCAGTCCTTGGACTGTCTGAAAGTTAAATCTAACAGAGAACTACTGTGGGACTTAGAAAATTTCAGCCCTCAGACTGTGTGAAAGCTCAGGTCCTGAGGACTCGGGAGGTGTGGAGGCTTTGGAAAGTCTTGCAACTGAGGGTTCAACCCTCCAGCACAAAGGCTGAAGTCCAGCCTCCTGAGAAAAACGGTCAAGACGAGACCCGACTTAAAAAAAAAACTCGAAAATGACAAAAACTAGATGATAAATGCGCAAAAAAAAGAAGATTTAGTATCTGAGCGAGTAGCTCAGGGGGATAAGAAGAGGACTACCAAGCGGAGGGTCGCAGGATCAAGACCCGCCACCGGCCTTTTTCTTTCTTTGTCTTTGCCAGAATTTTGAGAAAATTTAAGAAGTGTCTGGTCTTGAACCAGCGACCTGCAGCTCCATAGGCAAATCCTTAACTCACTGAGCTACAGATCAGATGAAAAGAAATAATTTCGTCGTCCCTTTGGCATCGTAGTTCCTGAAGTGACCCCATGGGTGGAGCCAAGGCGGAGTCTGGGTGGAGTCAGGGCGGAGAGTAGGCGGGGAGGTGGGTGGCGGTCTCCCCCTCTCTACTCCCCCACCTCCCCCCACTACCCACCACACCTTCACCCGCCCAACGAGTTCTTCGAGTCTCCACAGGTTTTCCCGAGTTTCTCGAGTTTCCAGGTCAGAGGCAGTTGTCATGAAGAGGTGTTGAAGTCGGCCAGGATGGACTGAGTTTTTACAGCGACTAGAAGGAAGACCACTAGAAGAGCAGGTCTTTAACCACCATCCATAAAATCCATGGAGTCGACTCCAGAGAAATGAAGGGAGGTCAACTTTTATCAACCTCCATCCAGATGTTCAACTTGATATCTTTACTTGGAGATTTTTAGCACCACAAACCTTTAGCATCACACTTTATTATCATTTATTAGGACTTTAATGGAATCCACCAGCAGATTTAGTTTTT